>NC_048586.1:31248979-31567729 GCF_013265735.2 Oncorhynchus mykiss
TACCTTGTCACAACACAATTGATTGGCTCAAACACATTAAGAAGGAAAGAAATTCCACAAATTAACTTTTAGCAAGGGACACCTGTTGATTGAAATACATTCCAGGTGGCTACTTTGAAGAATCAAAGGTTGGCTACTTTGAAGAATCTCAAATATATTTTGATTTGTTTAACACTTTTTTGGTTACTACATTATTCCATATGTGTTATTTCATATTTTTGATTTCTTCACTTATTTCTACAATGTAGAAAATAATAAAATAAAGAAAAACCCTGGAATGAGTAGGTGTGTCCAAACATTTGACTGCAACTCATTATACAGTATGTTTCTTGTTGTGGAACACTGTATAGCCTATAGCTCAAAAACACTGTTAATGAAAAGGTTGCTTGTGAAGTCGAACAAGGGGATCAGAGGGATACAGGCCTATCAGTGTAGAATGAGACATGCAGAGAGAGATGGGGTGATTTTAAACCTCAGCTTTAACCGTAACGTTAACCACACTTCCAACCTTATCCTAACCCTAACCTTAAATTAAGAGCAAAAAGCAAATTCATTTTTACGATATAGTTTTTGGGGCTGTGGTAACCATTGGTGGTAACTAGTGACAACCGTTATGGGCAGAGGCTCTGTTTCCGGGCGTGATTACGTCACTCAACCACCGTGAAGATTCTAGTTAGTTTAGCCAACTCAACACTTACCACCCGGCGACTCCCGGACCCAAACCCGGATAAGAAGTGGGCCAACAATTCACTCGGTCAAGGTAACGTTAATTTGCAAGATTTCAGAATATGTGCATTTCATAGATAATGCGTAGAGAAAATATCTGATCTCAATGATGAGGTAGGTAGCTGCAATAACATTAACTTAGCTAGCTAATGTTACTTGTTAGGCAGCTAGTGTGGGCTCTACCGATAGAGCTAGCTAGCTTTACAGAACCGGTTTTAAAGAAGTAATTTATTTTATGATTATGATCTGGCGTTTCTGCGAAGAAACAATAATCTGATTTTAAATAAGTGTAACATCTGTGTTCGTAGCTAGTTGGCTAGCTTCATTTGTTTTAGCTTGCTAACTTGGCACATTTTGTCACCATGCAATCATGTCTCTAGTTGAGAACACTTTCTGAAAAATCACTTTGGAATTATTGTGATCTTATCCTACCTAGCGTGAGGTGTGTGTGACACTAACAACTTCAGAGATTCAGCACTGAAACACTGTGTTAACTGAGACCTGTGGCAATGGAATCTCTACCGCCAGGAAAATCACGACAAGCTTGTCAAGTTCAGAATCAGCAGATGCCTTGGAGCAGGATGTTGCTGGGATCACTGATTGTCTTCAGTTGTCTGGTAGCTTCTGTGTCCTCTGATGAGGATTACTATAAGTTATTGAAGGTGTCCAGAGAAGCCACAACCAGAGAGATACGACAAGCCTTCAAAAAGCTAGCTCTGATCATGCACCCGGATAAAAACCCAGTGAGTAGCCTGCCCTATAGATAGATATACACTACCTGTCAAAAGTTTTAGAACACCTACTCATTCAAGTGTTTTCCTTTATTTTTACTATTTTCTATGTTGTATTGTTGGAAGACATCAAAACTAAGAAATAACAGAAATGGAATCATGTAGTAACAAAAAGTTAAACAAATTAAACAAATCAATTTGCCTTGATGACAGCTTTGCACACTCTTGGCATTCTCTCAGCCAGCTTCACCTGGAATGCTTTTCCAACAGTCTTGAAGGAGTTCCCACATATGCTGAGCACTTGTTGGCTGCTTTTCCTTCACTCTGCGGTCTGATTCATCCCAAATTATCTCAATTTGGTTGAGGTCGGGTGATTGTGGTGGCCATGTCGTCTGATACAGCACTCCATCACTCTCCTTCTTGATCAAATATCCCTTACACAGCATGGAGGTGTGTTGGGTCATTGTCCTGTTGAAAAACAAGTGGTAGTCCCACTAAGCCCAAACCAAATGGGATGGCTTATCGCTGCAGAATGTTGTGGTAGCCCTGCTGGTTAAGTGTGCCTTGAATTCTAAGTAAATCACTGACAGTGGCACCAGCAAAGCACCCCACACGATCACACCTCTTCCTCCATGGTTTACGGTGGGAAATGCACATGCGGAGATTAGAGGTCGACCGATTATGATTTTTCAACCGATACCGATTTATTGGAGGACTTAAAAAGCCGATACTGATTAATCGGCCGATTTAAAATAAAAAAATGTTTTTATTTATTTATTTGTAATAATGAAATTTTCAACAATACTGAATGAACACTTATTTTAACTTAATATAATACATCAAGTTCAATTTAGCCTCAAATAAATAATGAAACATGTTCAATTTGGTTTAAATAATGCAAAAACAAAGTGTTGGAGAAGAAAGTAAAAGTGCAATATGTGCCATGTAAGAAAGCTAACGTTTAAGTTCCTTGCTCAGAACATGAGAACATACGAAAGCTGGAGGTTCCTTTTAACATGAGTCTTCAATATTCCCAGGTAAGAAGTTTTAGGTTGTAGTTATTATTGGAATTATAGGACTAATTCCCTCTATACCATTTGTATTTCATTAACCTTTGACTATTGGATGTTCTTGTAGGCACTTTAGTATTGCCAGTGTAACAGTATAGCTTCCGTCCCGCTCCTCCCAGGGCTCGAACCAGGAACACAACGACAACACCACCATGCAGAGCAAGGGAAACAACCACAGGCTCAGAGCGGGTGACGTTTGAAACGCGCACAAACTAGCCAGCCATTTCACTTCGGTTACACCAGCCTCATCTCGGGAGTTGATAGTCTTGAAGTCATAAACAGCGCAATGCTTGACGCACAACGAAGAGCTGCTGGCAAAACGCACGAAAGTGCTGTTTGAATGAATGTTTACGCGCCTGCTTCTGCCTACCACCGCTCAGTCAGATACTTAGATACTTGTATGCTTTTATGCTCAGTCAGATTATATGCAACGCAGGACACGCTAGATAATATCTAGTAATATCATCAACCATGTGTAGTTAACTAGTGATTATGATTGATTGATTGTTTTTTATAAGATAAGTTTAATGCTAGCCAGCAACTTACCTTGGCTTACTGCATTCGCGTAACAGTCAGTCTCCTTGTGGAGTGCAACGAGAGAGAGGCAGGTCGTTATTGCGTTGGACTAGTTAACTGTAAGATTGGATCCCCCGAGCTGACAAGGTGAAAATCTGTCGTTCTGCCCCTGAACGAGGCAATTAACCCACCGTTCCTAGGCCGTCATTGAAAATAAGAATGTGTTCTTAACTGACTTGCCTAGTTAAATAAAGGTGTAAAAAATATAAAAATGTCCAAAAATACAGATTTCTGATTGTTATGAACTTGAAATCGGACCTAAGTAATCGGCCATTCCGATTAATCGGTCGACCTCTAGCGGAGATCATCCATTCACCCACACCGCATCTCACAAAGACACGGCGCGGTTGGAACCAAAAATCTCCAATTTGGATTCCAGACCAAAGGACACATTTCCTCCGGTGTAATGTCCATTGTTCGTGTTTCTTGGCCCAAGCAAGTCTCTTCTTCATATTGGTGTCCTTTTTAATAGTCGTTTCTTTGCAGCAATTTGACCATGAAGGCCTGATTCACGCAGTCTCCTCTGAACAGTCGATGTTGAAATTAGAGGTTTACCGATTTAATCGGCATGGCCGATTTAATTGGGGCCGATTTCAAGTTTTCATAACAAATCGTCAATCAGACTTTTTGGGCGCCAATTACATTGCAATCCACGAGGAAACTGCATCGCAGGCTGACCACCTGTTACGTGAGTGCCGCGTCAAAAGGACCTTGTGGCTACAAGGAGCCAAGGTAAGTTGCTAGCTAGCATTTAACTTAACTTATAAAAAACAATCAGTCTTCACATAATCACTAGTTAACTACACATGGTTGATGATATTACTAGGTTGACTAGCTTGTCCTGCGTTGCATATAATCAATGCCGTGCCTGTTAATTTATTATCGAATCACAGCCTACTTCAACTTCGCCAAACGAGTAAAGTTTTAACAAAATTGCACAATTGTTGCACAAATGTACCTAACCGTAAACATCAATGCCTTTCTTAAAATCAATACATAGAAGTATATATTTTTTAAACTTGCATATTTAGTTAAAAGAAATTCATGTTAGCAGGCAATATTAATGAGGCAAATTGTTTCACTTCTCTTGCGTTCAGTGCAAGCAGAGTCAGGGTATATGCAACCGTTTGGGCTGCCTGGCTCTTTACGAACTGTGTGAAGACCATTTCTTCTTAACAAAGACCAGAATTAATTTGCCAGAATTTTATGTATTTATGACAAACATTGAAGGTTGTGCAATGTAACAGCAATATTTAGACTTGGGGATAAACGTTTTGTTTTCTAAATGAAAGTTTCCGGATTTTACCATATTAATGACCAAAGGCTCTTATTTCTGTGTTTATTATATTATAATGAAGTCTATTACTTCATAGAGCAGTCTGACTGAGCGGTGGTAGGCAGCAACAGGCTCGTTCATTCAAACAGCACTACTGCATTTGCCAGCAGCTCTTAGCAATGCTTGACATACAGCGCTGTTTATGACTTCAAGCCTATCAACTACCGAGATTAGGCTGGCAATACTAAAGTACTAGAGAGAAATACTAAGGTATAGAGAGAAATAGTCAATGTGTCATAATTCCTATAATGACTACAACCTAAAACTTCTTAACTGGAAATATTGAAGAACTGGAAATATTGAACTACCAGCTTTCAGATTACTGCACCTGTACATAGCCCACCTATAATTTAGCCCAAACAACTACCTCTTTCCCAACTGTATTTAATTAATTAATTTATTTTGCTCCTTTGCACCCCATTATTTTTATTTCTACTTTGCACATTCTTCCATTGCAAAACTACCATTCCAGTGTTTTACTTGCTATATTGTATTTACCTTGCCACCATGGCCTTTTTTGCCTTTACCTCCCTTCTCACCTCATTTGCTCACATTGTATATAGACTTGTTTATACTTTATTATTGACTGTATGTTTGTTTTACTCCATGTGTAACTCTGTGTCATTGTATCTGTCGAACTGCTTTGCTTTATCTTGGCCAGGTCGCAATTGTAAATGAGAACTTGTTCTCAACTTGCCTACCTGGTTAAATAAAGGTAAAATAAATAAAATATGTTCTGAGCAAGGAACTTAAACGTTAACTTTTTTACATGGCACATATTGCACTTTTACTTTCTTCAACACTGTGTGTTTGCATTATTTAAACCAAATTGAACAAGTTTCATTATTTATTTAAGACTAAATAGATTTTAGTTCAAATGTGTTCATTGTTCATTCAGTATTGTAATAATGACAATTACAACAAATATATATATTGTGGCAAATCTCTTCAAGATTAGGAGCGTTTGTCACAAATTAAGTGGGAAACTGTCAGCAAAATCACAGAGTTATTTCGAACAGGAAATAACCTGTGTGCTTGTATCTCCGTTCTGGTCCAACCAGGCCGCAGGCAAGGACAAGGATAGCAGGGTTCGGTACACGAATCAGGTTTTCGGTAGGTCGAGGTCCAAACGCCAACAGGTAAGTCCAAACAGTCAGCTCATACATGGTAAATCCAGCCTATATATATATATATATATCTCTATGGTTCACAGATCCTTCCAGCCCTTTCTCTCTCTCTTCCTGGTTTGTCTTGACCCCTTATCTGTGGATCGGCCCCACCTTCTGAGGGTTCCCCTTGCTTCTGAGAATTGTAGTTTTGGCAGTCGGACATTTTGTGATCTGTAGTTCTGATCGGGGTGGCCATTTTAGTGATAAGGCAGAGACCCTTTATTAGTTCACATATCTGACATTTACCACTCGACCCCCTTCTTTGCCACAAAATGTATATAGGCCGATTTAATCAGTATCTGCTTTTTTTGGTCCTCCAATAATATGTATCAGCATTGAAAAATGATAATCGGTCGACCTCTAGTAGAGATGTATCTGTTACTTGAACTCTGAAGCATTTATTTGGGCTGCAATCTTGGGTGCAGTTAATTGCAGATTCCTGAGGCTGGTAAACTCTAATGAATGCATCCTCTGCAGAAGAGGTAACTCTGGGTCTTCTTTTCCTGTGGCGATCCTCATGAGAGCCAGTTTCCTCCTAGCGCTTAATGGTTTTTGCGGCCGCAGAAACTTAACGTTTTTAAAGTCTTAAAGTAAAGATTGACTGTCGTTTCTCTTTACTTATTTGAGCTGTTCTTGCCATAATATGACCGCCAGGTGCACGCTGTTTCCTCCGACACATTGGTGTGCGTCCCCCCATGAACCTCGCGGTCGCGGCCGGCTGCGACAGAGCCTGGGCTCGAACCCAGAGTCTCTGGTGCCCTAGACCACTGCGCCACCCGGGAAGCCACAAATTAACTTTTTTAACAAGGCACACCTGTTAATTGAAATGCATCCCAGGTGACTACCTCATGAAGCTGGTTGAGAGAATGCCAAGAGTGTGCAAAGCTGTCATCAAGGCAAAGGGTGGCTACTTTGAAGAATTGTTTAACACTTTTTGGGGTTGTTTCATAGTTTTGATGTCTTCACTATAATTCTACAATGTAGAAAATAGTAAAAATAAACACCCTTGAATGAGTAGGTGTGTCCAAACTTTTGACTGTGTGTGTTATAACATGTTAAAATGTAACTTATCATTGGCTTTAACATATCACAACATACTGGTGATTTCCTAGACTGGTCCCAGATCTGTTTTTGCTATTTTTCTTAATTCTATGGTCATTGTCACAACAAAACAGCACAACCACGTCTGGTAGCAGGCTAGATATTTTCTACAAAGTCCTTTACTGAATTTGTTGCTCTCATTGTCCAGCATGATGAAACTGCCCATGACAAGTTCCTGAAGGTAACCCGAGCCTATGAAGTTCTGAAGGATGACGATCTGAGGAAGAAGTATGACAAGTATGGAGAGAAGGGTCTACAGGATGAGCAGCAGGGAGGAGGACGATATGAGAGCTGGAACTACTATAGAAATGAATTTGGTAAATCCATTTTTATTTTGGAGTAGTCTAAGAATGTGAAATATAAACATTGCCAAGAAATATGAAGAAAGGGGATTGATGGGCCACTGCTAACATGCAACATTTTCAGTCATTTCCTCAGGATGTTGGTGTGACTTGTCATCTTACTCTTTCTGCAGGTATCTACGATGATGACCTAGAGATTGTCACTTTAGATAGGGGAGACTTCGGTAAGTGATGTCACACTATTCCAAACCTTCAGAGCCATCCTTTCTTGTTGGGGTATGTTTGTTGTTATGATACTGACTCTACTACTATAGATGCAGCAGTGAACTCCGGGGAACTCTGGTTTGTCAACTTCTACTTCCCTCGTTGCCATCATTGTCACGAGCTGGCCCCCACGGTAATACTTTCCTCACTCACTGTAAAAGTGCATTCTGCAATATTTTCTGCTATTCGTTGGTTGTTTCATATACTTAATTAAAATGTCCATTGAACAGTGGTAGATATTGCAGATGGTACCTTTGTTTAAGTCGTCTTCATTTATCTTTTGATAATTGTCATCTGTGTTTGATATTTCAACATATTATGTTACTTTGCGTGTGTGTCCGCAGTGGAGGGAGTTTGCTAAGGAGATGGATGGAGTGATCAGGATAGGAGCAGTGAACTGTGGAGACAACAACAGACTGTGTCGCAGCAAAGGCATCAACAGCTACCCCAGCCTCTACATTTACAAAGCTGGAATGGTAGGAGAAACCTCACAGCTGTCTTTTAGGATAGCTCTGTCATGCATCACGTAGCCTGGTTAAACCAGACTGAATGCTACGCTCACCATGGTTTTAGCACGTTGTTCAATCTGTTTTAAACAGGCTACGTATCACTCACTGCTCATGGTGTTAGGAACAACCCTCTAAAACGCATCCCTTTCTGTCGTCCCAATAGAATCCAGAGAAATACTTTGGAGATAGGGCCAAGGAGAGTTTGACTAAGTTTGGCATGCAATTTGTGAAGAGCAGAGTTACAGAGCTGTGGCAAGGCAATGTCTTCACTGAGATTGAGGCAGCATTTTCATCTGGAGTTGGATGGCTGATCACCTTCTGTGCTGACTCTGGAGGTAAGACGAGCTGTTAAGGGTTACGTTGAGATGCTTTGTCATGTTTACAAATAGAGACTTTTAGTCAGAAGTAGTGAAACCAATATGGTAGGAATTGTATTTTCTATACAGTTAAAATATGATCTGTGTTTGATCTCTTCATAGACTGTCTAGAGTCACAGACGAGGCAAAAATTAGCAGGAATGTTGGTAAGTCCTCATTGAACCCATGCTGTATGTTTACCTTCCCATGAGCATACATTGTTATTGTGACTGAAATATGTCTCTTCTCTTGTGTTCTCTTCAGGAAGGTCTAGTGAACGTGGGCTGGATGGACTGCTCAACACAGGCTGAGTTGTGTGACAGCTTTGAGGTGACCACCAGCACCACAGCCTTCTTCCCCCCCGGCAGTTCACTGAAGAACAAGGGCAGCGTGCTGGTGAGTGAGGCCCATGTTTTAGTTTTGTTTGCGTACACTAAAAACAAAGCATAACATGAAATGTATTTGTAAGTGAGAAGGAGAAACCCAGGATGGGTTTATCAAGAAGCCTCACCATACATGGCTTAGAGAACACTTTTTATTTTATTGACATGAGATGATAGAATCATGACTGTTCTGAAAGCCCAGATTTACAACAAACATTGGTTTCATCACAACAACAGTTCCTGCAGAGTTTGGATACCAGAGAGATCTATGGAGAGGTGATGCAGCATCTGCCTGACCTGGAGGCTCTTACTAAGGAAACCTTCCAGGTACAGTAATAATAACCCAATAATCAAATCTAAGGTACAGTAAAAATCATCTGTATTGCCATCTTGTACCACCATATATTTATTGTGCCTGGGGGGGGTGGGGTTATGTCTTAGTGCAGAGTCCTCTGTGCTGTCCAATCTGTGAGAGGCAGACTCGGTTGTTGGAGGCAGACTCGAATGTTGTGGATGTTTGAGTGGTGTCCTGATGTTCTTTCCTCTTCCTAGTAATACTATACCTACCTACTAAAAATAACCACATATATTTGACATGAAATAATCTGTTGTCTGACATGATTTCAGTTGAGGAAAACACCTGTAGTGGTGATGCTGAAATATTTAGGAAAAATACAGTTATTCTGTTCTATTCTATTCTCCATCGGTCTCTGTAGAGTAAACTGGCCCATCATCGGTGGCTGGTCAGTTTTTCTTTCGGACAGAAGACCATGGCATCTCATGAGTATAAGAAGCTCAAGGCTCTTCTGAAGGCAGCCCACATACAGGTAAGGTCTGAAATCCACAATGAATATCGCTCTGATTCACTGTTCATTCACGTCACTGATTCAGTCTGGATGTTTAATACTGCCAGTACTCTGTGCTTTTTTTCTCAGGTGGGAAAGGTGGACTGCCTTACTGACTCAGAACTATGTGTCTCCTTCTACATTCAAAAGCCCTGTATCGCTGTCTTCAAAGGCCTTGGGATTCATGACTTTGAGATCCACCATGGTAAGTCAGCGTCTTATTCGAACTCAATCGATTTGGGTATTTCACTTGGCATTCCTTTTCACTGGTTGTTGTATACATATGCACATTTGTATATCTACTCGGGGGGGCTCCCGAGTGGTGCAGTGGTCTAAGACACTGCATCTCAATGGTACCTGGTTTGAATCCAGGCTGCATCACATCCAGCCGTGATTGGGAGTCCCATAGGGCGGCGCACAATTGGCCCAGCGTCATCCGGGTTGGGCCGGGGTAGGCTGTCATTATAAATTAGAATTTGTTCGTAACTGACTTTCCTAGTTTAACAAAAAGTATTTTTTAATTTTTCTTGTTTTGTGTTTCATGAGAGCTTGAGTGAGTAAGATTTGCAATCTATTTCTTATAAATGGCAAATAAACTGTTTATGTTCTCCCAGGGAAGGATGTGCTGTATAACATCATAGCATTTGCTAAGGAGAGTGTCAGCGCCCATGTCACCACTCTGAGACCAGAGAACTTCCCCAGTGATGGAAAGGAGCCCTGGCTAGTTGACTTCTTTGCTCCTGTAAGTATCAGCCTAATGTTAGTGACTAATACTCTACTTGCTTATCGATGTTTGAAAGATCAAATCACATTGTAGTTGTCACATGCGCCGAATACAACCGGTGTAGACCTTACAGTGAAATGCTTATTTACAAACCCTTAACCAACAATGAAAAAATAAGTATTAAGTCAAAAATATAAAATAAAAGTTGAAAATAATTAAACAGCAACAGTAAAATAACAATAGCGAGGCTATATACAGGGGGTACCGTTACAGAGTCAATGTGCGGGGGCACCGGTTAGTCAAGGTAATTGAGGTAATATGTACATGTCGGTAGAGTTAAAGTGACTTTGCATAGATAATAAACAGAGTAGCAGCAGCATAAAAGAGGGTCTGGGTAGCCCTTTGATTAGCTGTTCAGGAGTCTTATGGCTTGGGGGGTAGAAGCTGTTTAGAATCCCTTTTGACCTAGACTTGGCGCTACGGTACCGCTTGCCGTGCGGTAGCACAGAGAACAGTCTGACTAAGGTGGCTGGAGTCTTTCACAATTTTTTGGACCTTTCTCTGATACCACCTGGTATAGAGGTCCTGGATGGCAGGAAGCCAAGCAGTTGACATACCAGGCAGTGATGCAACCATGCTCTCGATGGTGCAGCTGTAGAACCTTTTGAGGATCTGAGGACCCATGCCAAATCTTTTCAGTCTCATGATGGGAATAGATTTCGTCGTGCCCTCTTCACGACTGTCTTAGTGTGTTTAGACCATTTTAGCTTGTTGGTGATGTGGACACCAAGGAACTTGAAGCTCTCAACCTGCTCCACTACAGCCCTGTCGATGAGAATTGGGGCGTGCTCGGTCCTCCTTTTCATGTAGTTCACAATCATCTCCTTTGTCTTGATCACGTTGAGGGAGAGGTTGTTGTCCTGGCACCACACGACCAGGTCTCTGACATCCCTATAGGCTCGTCGTTGTCGGTGATCAGGCCACTGTTGTGATCAGGCCACTGTTGTGTCGTCGGCAAACGTGATGATAGTGTTGGAGTCGTGCCTGGCCATGCAGTCATGAATGAACAGGGAGTACAGGAGGGGACTACAGGAGCACGCACCCCTGAGTGGCCCCCGTGTTGAGGATCAGCATGACTGATGTATTGTTCCTCACCACCTGGGGGCGGCCCGTCAGGAAGTCCAGGATCCAGTTGCAGAGGGAGGTGTTTAGTCCCAGGGTCCTTAGCTTAGTGATGAGCTTTGAGGGCCCTATGGTGTTGAACGCTGAGCTGTAGTCAATGAATAGCGTTCTCACATAGGTGTTCCTTTTGTCCAGGTGGGAAAGGGCAGTGTGGAGTGCAATAGAGATTGCACCTGTGGATCTGTTGGGGCGATATGCAAATTGGAGTGGGTCTAGTGTGTTTGGGATAGTGTGTTTGTTGATGTGAGCCATGACCAGCCTTTCAAAGCACTTCATGGCTACAGATGTGAGTGCTACGGGTTGGTAGTCATAAACTAGGTGTGGCTATTAAAATAATAATCTGTTGGTGACTAACATTAATCCCTGAAAGTAAACAGACTTTAGTTGTGTAAAGTGAACTAGATCCTGTTGAGTTGGCTGAGACATTGGGTGAGGTCCATGAACAAATACTAATATACGGTTTCCTTGTAGTGGTGTCCTCCCTGTCGTGCTCTCCTCCCTGAGCTGAGGAAAGCCTCGATCCAGCTGTTTGGTCAGATGAAGTTTGGAACGCTGGACTGCACCGTGCACGAGAGACTCTGCAGCATGGTGAGTGTTGGAGAACATACCAAACGCAAACCCCCTAGATGTGCTATTCTTCTATGTATTCCACAATATCTGCTTAGATGTATTGAGAGAGCCTGGTTGCCAGTCTGTTTAGCTAGCATTCTACTTCTTGTACTCCATGTCGTGTGCATATGATGCGGTGTAAAATTAGTGGAATGTTAGCTAAGAAGACTGCCAACTAGGCTAGAATTGCAGAGCCAGCCATGCTCTGTTGCTCCCAGAGTTGTCCCCAAATCATGGCCCTACTGTATGACATAATTTCTCACTATAATGAAGGTATTCATGATTGAAGTAAATAATAAGCGTTTCATTCAATAGACTTAGTATGACTAGTATCAACAAAGCCGTTTTTATTTGTTCAGGTAGCATTTTTACTGTTTCCTCTCGGCTGTATGGCATATAGGCATAGTAGAGCTATCATTCCTCTGGCTGTGTTGTAGCAAGGCTAGCCGTAGGGCTATCATTCCTCTGGCTGTGGCATAGAGCCATACTAAGGCCATCATTCCAGCCCTGTCACCTGTGATTGTGTGGTGAACTCAGTATCCACTTTTCCTGGCCAAAATAAAGATGTTCTATTTTATATCCTGATCACATCCCTGAGTATGAACCAAATTAAATGTGTTTGTGGTTTTGATGGATAACTTAAAGTGGCAGTGGCTACCACAGTTATTTAACGTACTGTATGTCCTATGTGCCTGTTTTAGGTCCACGCCTACGCAACCACCTTGATATTTAATCGAAAGTACTACTAGCTACCAGTGATGTTGTGTTTGTGTTTTCAGTATAATATCCATGCCTACCCGACCACGGTAATCTTTAACAAGTCCTCCATCCATGAGTACGAGGGACATCACTCTGCTGACGGAATCCTGGAGTTCATACAGGTGAGAAGCTTACCATTAGCCTAGTTCACAGTATCGGTCCATCTCCTTTCTAGCCAGTGCTTATAGTGCCACAGAAGTTTAAAACTAAGAGACTCAACATAGTTACTTCATGTACCTTGTGAAGGAAACGTAGCACTCTCCAATAGCCTTAATTGTCTGTTACTGTTATACAGTACATCCCTACTGTAGTGACTCCTCTTTCTTCCCACTCTTCCAGGACTTGGTCGACCCCACTGTGGTGACCATGGACCCAGACAGCTTTGCAGAGCTGGTGAAGAGGAGAAAACACAGCGAGACCTGGATGGTGGACTTCTATGCACCGTGGTGTGGGCCCTGTCAGGCCCTGCTGCCCGAGTGGAGGAGGATGGCACGGGTAGGTAGTGGATTGTAGGGTGGTAGGCTATAGGCTGTATAGAATACCTACTAGGTAATAGGCAGTAGGATGGTAGACTTCTTTGCCCCCTGGTGTGGGCCCTGCTGCTGGAGTGGAGGAGAATGGCACAGGTAAGTTCAGTAGGGCAGTTGAGGGATATTGAGGGCTTGAATCTAGCATAGATGGAGAGATACATGATATCTATTAAGATAAAATATTAGCATTATCTCATTTAATTCTAGGGTGGGTGGGTGTAATCAACAAATCCAACTTAATGCATTTGTCAAGATTTTTTAAATGTTAATTCACTCTAGCGAATCATTTGTTTTCTGGTTTTCTGTCTGTTGATGTCTCTTCTCAGGCGGTGAATGGTATGATAAAGGTGGGGACGGTAGACTGTCAGAAACACCACTCCTTCTGCCAAGGAGAGAGTGTCAGAGCCTACCCTGAGATACGCCTCTACCCTCAGAACGCCAACCGACGAGACATATACCAGTATGTACCTTACTGTTCTTTCAGTCTTACTATAGTTACTGTTTACGTGTTCTACAGGTTACACTAAGTTTACATGTTTTAAAGTATACTACATGTTGTAAAGTTTACAGTAAGTTATGTTGTAAAGTCTGTAAATAAGAGTGCTGTTTTTATTTCCCTCACCAGGAGTTACAACGGCTGGCACAGAGATGCTCACTCTCTCAAAGTCTGGGCTGTGGGGTAAGTTCTCTCCTCCTGTGTTTCTGTCCTAGCCTTTTAACAGTCACCACTGTTGGAACCTTTGTATCTGATTTGTAGTCAACAGAAAGGAATTCATACAGTGTCTGTCTGTGTCTTAGTACTCTCCCAAGAGCATCAGTGGATCTGACTCCAGATGACTTCAGGAACAAGGTAATAGGAGGGAAGGATCACTGGGTGGTGGACTTCTATGCTCCGTGGTGTGGACCATGTCAGCACTTTGCCCCAGAGTTCGAGGTCCTCGCTCGGGTAAGATATTTTCTCCACTCCTCCATCTCTCAAACGCATGTTTCTTGGCCCGTTTTCATAAAGCATCAGAGTAGGAGCGCTGATCTAGGATCAGGCACCCCCTGTCCATGTAGGCTGATCTTATTTATTATGATATAAATGGCTCAACTGATCTACTCTGAGACACTTCATGAATATGGCCCCTATTCATGCTTATAATATGAATACATTGTTATGTTCATGCTAGAGCGAAGTTATTGTACTTTATACAACGGGTGGGTCTAATCCTGAATGCTGATTGGTTAAAACCGCATTCTAGCCTCTGTCTATTCCACAAGTTACCACTGGCTGAATCTATGAAGTTAAAATGCCTATTTACTCTGTTCCATCTGACTGCGCAATCCACTGTCTCGTCAACCCATCCAGACAATTTATAAACTTGATCTCCACTATAAAAAGCATCTAGGCATTCTTACATTTCTTTTAGACTAACATCTCATTTTCAACAGCGGAGATTTGTATAAACCTTGCTGTCTGTCTCTCGGACATTTGCAACATTGTTTCAATATTCAAATTGGATCTCCAGCTGTCCCATAGTAATGAACGAGTCGGGACGAGAGATGCAAGCAGGCAGCGTTTCTCCGCCAGTCGAAATCATGAATCAGCTGGCATAATTTTTATGGATATATACAAATAAATGTCACTTGAAAACAGGTAAAACCATATGAAGCGCAGCTAGTTTACAGTCTTTCCAGCTTCAGTTTGAAGTGATTGTGTTAGCCGTGTTGGCTAGCTCCTCTGAACAACAGTGTCCTGATGGGAGCATATTTTCTATGCCAGGCAAAACCTTGCCTCATCAACTCATTGTTATGGATGTCAAAACAAATGCAAATGCTGCTACTGTTGTTATTCGGGCTGCACTGTTTGAAGTGACTAAGTTAACCGTTGTTGGCTAAGAACAGCCCTTAGTTGTGTGCTATTCAGTAGTGCATTACTTTTGACCAGAGCCCTATGGATAATGTAGTGGTTCTAATGTGTTGATTCACTGGGCGGCCATGTCTTTTTAGTGGGAAAATAAGGAAATTTGTGCTTTTTCCGATGTAATCTTTCTTTGTCTAGATGGTGAAAGGGAGTGTGAGGGCAGGGAAAGTAGACTGTCAGGCCCACTACCAGACCTGTCAGTCAGCTGGCATCACAGCCTATCCCAGCGTCCGATTCTACCCACACCTGGGCACCAAGAAGGTAAGAGACTCCTGATTGGTAACTTTTTTTTAATGGGTTAGCTATTTATCCAGGTAAGTTATTTAGAAGACTTCATATTTACGACCTGACAAAGAGGCGGCAATGATAGTTTTTCATTATAGCAGCTTATCGTTATCTTACTTATTCCTGTCCTTGTTAGAGGACAAGCTGCAAGTTGTAAGTTAAATACATTTGATTACTATGTATCAGAAGTTCCAGTAGTTAGATATTCTTATTGAAACTTGTTTAACTGTATATTTGATGTAGTATTTTTCCTTTGAGGACCTCTTGCCTAATAATACCATTTATATTATTAGAGTGGCGGAGTCAGTCCCCCAGATCACTGTGCCCTAACTAGCCCCTCCATCCATCCTTCCACCCCTTACTCCTTTCATCCCTCTGTCCCCAGCGCGACCAGGGAGGGGAGCACGTCAACAGCCGGGATGCTAACAACATCGCAGACGTCCTCCACCAGAGGCTCCAGCAGTTATCTCCATGGTTACAGGGCAAGGCGGACAACTTCAAGGTAAGCTTCTTACGCAATTCAGCAACTCTGCAATCACCATTTTGCTTTTTAATCTTAGTAGCTATCTCTTACCTTTTGCAGTCAAGTGGAAATATATTATTCTCTGGCACAGACTTTTAGGTGAGAGTTTGGGTTTTGGGCTTTGGCTTAGCTAATTCAGGCAAGATGACTGCTAACACTTTATTTCATTTTATTATTATTATTATTATTATTATTATATATATTTATTTTTTTAGGCCCATCCATCACCTCCACGCCCCTCTTCGGAGGACAAAAATAAACGTTTTTACTTATTTTCATTTTGTTACGTATTCAGAGCTCTTGACTTTTTCCATATTTTGTAATGTTACGGCCTGATTGTAAAATTGATTAAATTGTTTTTTTCCCCTCGTCAAATTACACACACTACCCCATAATGACAAAGCTAAAACAGGTTTTTACCAAAATAAAAAAAAATATTAAAACATCAGATTTAAATAACTATTCAGACCCTTTACCCACTATTGCTCAGCTTGGCTGAGCACCAGCTCTAGGAAGAGTCTTGGTGGTTCCAAACTTCTTCCATTTAAGAATCATGGAGACCACTGTTCTTGGGGACCTTCGATGCTGCAAAACATTTTTAGTACCCTTCCCCAGATCTGTTTCTTGACACAGACCTGTTTCGGAGCTCTTGCTCTGACATGCACTGTCAACTGTGGGACCTTATATAGACAGGTGTGTGCCTTTCCAAATCTGGTCCAATCAATTGAATTTACCACAGGTGGACTCCAATCAAGTTGTAGAAACATCTCAAGGATGATCAATTGAAACAGGATGCACCTGAGCTCAATTTCGAGTCTCATAGCAAAGGGTCTGAATACTTATGTAAATAAGGTATTTCTAAAAAACCTGTTTTCCCTTTGTCATTATGGGGCATTGTGTGTAGATTGATGAGGGCAAAAATAATATTTAATTAATTTTAGAAAAAGGCTGTAACATAACATTTGGAAAAAGTGAAGGGGTCTACATTTTACATATGTGGCTTTTATTTATTTTTTACAGTAGTTAAATAGCAAGAATAAAGTATTTTGATATACGTTACATCTAGATGGATATTACTTGTACATCATGTTTTCACTCACAACTATTATAGAACATTAACTTTTAAACCCACCCCTCAGCTACTCTGTCCATCCCACCTGTCTCCGTAAACAGCTCTCTTATGATTTCCATGTGCCATATTTTTCAACTGCTAATAGTTAGTTGAAGTGACTTTGGATTGAGTTGGCTCAGTGTATCAAACCACAATCACATTATCTCTCTCTCTCTCTTTTTGTTTTTCTCTCTCTTTCTGCAGGATGAATTGTGAGTTCAAGGGGGTCGATTCCACTGAGATGGTTTTCCTTATGGAAACATAAAGGATGGACACACACACACACACACACACACACACACACACACACACACACACACACAACAAACAAAAAGACTCTGAGAAGAGATATGTTTCTGCAAGGAGGATTACTGCCAAGGAAAGAAGACGTTATTGAAAGGTTACCTCAGTATTGTCGTACTGTCAAAACAAACCTGTTTCTCAACTGATTCAACGATAAGGAAAGACTGACTCGCTGTCTTAGGTTTTACTAGTTCTATAGGTGAAGTGTGTCCATATGGTAGGTGTCGACCTGCCTGATATCTGAATGTACTGTCTGATGTAGGTTGGGGACAAGATATTTTATGCCTATATTTATGATACAAAATGGCAGTTTATCAGTTTATAATGCGCCTGCCAATGTCAATGCTTCTTGTTGATTCAACTTGAACCATTTGAGTGTAGTGAACAGTGTTTTATTCATTCTGTGAAGTGACCACACTGTACTGGCTGTGTTGGTTGTATTATTATTATGATGATACCAATCTATTTGTTTGTCTGCTGATAGTAGGGTTCAGTATGCAACCTCTGTATACAGTAAAACACACAAACACACTTTAGAAAATACATCCTGTACACTGAAAACAATTAACAGAACATATGTTACCAATTCACTCCACATCATTCATTAATATGTTACTGTTTGCCATCACTGAAATGTGAATGGAAATGGTTTGATTAGTTGTGGGATGATGCAGTCTTGCAAAAGTTTTCTGTCATACCAGAAATGTGGGAAATCTAGCACGGTTTTATAGAATGTCTTTGTAATCTGGTATTTTCAACTCAAAATACAATACTATCTTTGGATGATGTTTGATAGTAACTTATGTGGGAACTTGTAGTCTTGAAAATAAAACTACAATGCTGAATAGTGTCCCTTTAAGACACTCCTTCTTTTCCTTTCAAGTTGTTTTGTACGGACTCTTGTATTGAGTAAATATCATGTTTAAAAAATATATATACAGTGTATTCGGGAAGTATTCAGACCCCTTTTTCCAATTTTTGTTGTTACAGCCTAATTCTATTATTTTTTTCCCCTCATCAATCTACACAAAATACCACATAATGACGGCAAAAACAGGTTTTTAGAAATGTCACATTTACATCAGTATTCAGACCCTTTGCTCAGTACTTTGTTGAAGCAACTTTGGCAGCGTTTACAACCTTGTCTTCTTGGGTATGACGCTACAAGCTTGACACACCTGTATTTGAGGAGTTTCTTCCATTCTACTCTGCAGATCCTCTCAAGCTCTGTCGGGTTGGATGGGGAGCATCACTGCACAGCTATTTTCAGGTCTCTCCAGAGATGTTCGATCGGGTTAAAGTCGGGGCTCTGGCTGGACCACTCAAGGACATTCAGAGACTTGTCCCTAAGCCACTCCTGCGTTGTCTTGGCCATGTGCTTAGGGTCGTTGTCCTGTTGGAAGGTGAACCTTCGCCACAATGTGAGGTCCTGAGCGCTCTGGACAGGTTTTCATCAAGGCACTCTCTGTACTTTGCTTCATTCATCTTTCCCTCAATCCTGACTAGTCTCTCAGTCCCTGCTGCTAAAAACATCTCCACAGCATGATTCTGCCTCCACCATGCTTCACTGTAGGGATGGTGCCACGTTTCCTCTAGACACTTGGCTTTCAGGCCAAAGAGATCGATCTTGGTTTCATCAGACAAGAGAATCTTGTTTTCCTATGGTCTGAGAGTCTTTTAGGTGCCTTTTGGCAAACTCCAAGTAGGCTGTCGTGCCTATTACTGAGGAGTGGCTTCTGTCTGGCCACTCTACCATAAATAACTGATTGGTGGAATGCTGCAGAGATGGTTGTCCTTCTGGAAAGTTCTCCCATCTTCACAGAGGGACTCTGGAGCTCTGTCAGAGTGACCATCAGGTTCTTGGTCACCTCCCTGACCAAGGCCCTTCCCCTCCGATTGCTCAGTTTGGCCGGTCTTGGTGGTTCCAATCTTCTTCCATTTTAAGAATGATGAGGCCACAGTGTTATTGGGGACCTTCAATGATGCAGAAATGTTTTGGTACCCTTCCCCAGATCTGTGCCTCAGCACAAGCTTGTCTCGGGGCTCTACGGACAATTCCTTCGGCCTCATGTCTTTGTTTTTGCTCTGACATGCACTGTCAACTGTGGGACCTTTTATATAGACAGATGTGTGCCTTTCCAAATCATGTCCAATCAATTCAATTGACCACAGGTGGTGGACTCCAGTCAAGTTGTAGAAACATCTCAAGGGTGATCAATGGAAACAGGATGCACCTGAGCTCAATTTCGAGTCTCATAACAAATGGTCTGAATGCTTATTTACATAAGGTATTTCTGTTTTTTTTTATTTTTAATACATTTGCAAAAAAATGTCAACCTGTTTTTGTTTTCTCATTATAGGGTATTGTGTGTAGATTTGAGGGAAATAATGTATTTAATCCGTTTTTAGAATGAGGCTGTAATGTAACAATGTGGAAAAAGGGAAGGGGTCTGAATACTTTCCAAATGCACTGCATATTTAAATGCCATTTAACTTCATCAGTTCCAAAAGTATCCACTAGATGGCAACAGAACAATGAATTGGTCTTCTCATGTTTAACTCAGATTTCATTTTATTTTATTTGTCACTTGCACCGAATACAACCGTTGTAGACTTTACCGTGAAATGCTTACTTATGAGCCCTTTCCAAACAATGCAGAGTTAACATTTAAGAAAAACTTGCTAAATAAAAAAGATGTCTAATAAAATGTTTCTACAGTTGCCGACTGTCTTTTGCTAGTTCATCTCTAATTCAGAGGGGTTGGGTTAAATGCCGAAGCCACATTTCAGTTGAATGCATTGTTGTACAACTGATTAGGTATCCCATTTTCAATGCAATTTCTGGGATAATTAGGCATATGTTCTTATTTATGCCAGCAATCTTTTGCTTATTGTAAGAGGATTCTGCAAGCGGTGGTTGGTACAAAGTTTGAGAATACATGTTCTGTATGTTGTCTATTTCAAAAATAGGATCCCAACTATTTTAAGCTGACTGTACTTCTGTGTAAGTCAAAGTACTAGCTACAAAATGTGGAATTCATCCTTTGTCTTTGAACAGTTTATTATAGCCATCTTTTGACTGAGTTGATTTTGAAACAAGAAGTTGGTATTTCCAGGTTCAGAGGGCACATGGGCTGAGTTTAGACAGGCAGCCCAATTATGATCTTTTTTCACTACTTTGGTCTTTTGACCAATCAGATTGGCTCTGAAAATGATCTGCTGTGGAGTTAATATTTTTTTAAAAATCTAAATACACCCAGTTTCCCTTCCAGGGCAGATTACTTTGTGCTTAAATTATAGACTGTTATTGTATCACTTTTTATAGTAGAGAAGCTAGAATTACAGTACAATGTTACCAGTGTCATGTCATGGCTGTTCACTCTAGCGTGACACACTCCAGGGTCCTGTTGCTTCCAAGAGATCTTCTTCTCCCGCCCTCTCTCTATCCTTCTCTCTATTGCTCTTGGATGACAAATGAAGGTGACCTGTCGTCTGTGCAGTGTTATCAAATATCTGCTAACAAAAGGTTGCCTGCTCCCAGAACCATGACTCTGACTGTCTGTGCTCCATCTACAGTCCTCTCTCTGCCAGACAGTGGTGAGAAAGTGCCTGAAAGAATAACTGACCTCAGTATTTCACACGCTAAGGAACTGCTGACAAGAAAAACTGTCTCCTGGGTCTCCTTTCCCTTCTTCATTTCCTGTGACACCGTAGGGTAGGCTTTCATGAACATCATGGGCCCTTATCAGAAACATATGTCCAAAAACCTTCAACACTCAAATATAATATGATTGAAATTGTAGTTTTACTGTAGGGGGATGCACAAATCAATGGCTAATGTACATGGTGGTATTGTTTCAGGTGTGCCTTTGTTAGTACACAATACATTAAGAAAAATCACCCAAAAGTTAATGCTAATCAGTGTAACAGTAATCCCATGCAGCCTTATTTACATGTTGAAACACTGGAACATGAGATGTAATCTAAACCTCCGTTAGGATGATAGAAACCCTCATTAGTTCCTTTAATGATGTTCTATTATGTCATTATTTCTATACAGCCTATACTTTCTCGTTCTGAACAATGCAAGTGTTAATGCAAGTGGGGCGGGTGTGGCTTTCTGACAATGATTGCAAGAACAACTGCTGACCGATTTGAGGGCTCCAATGCATCACCCCAAAACATCTGCTGTCGCTTGTTAATTAACGCTTGATCTGATTGAATTTAGGCCTAACAGTGCATTTTCACATAACACCATCTGGGCGACGAAACAACGGAGTCCCATTCATTTTCAATGGAGTGAAGTGGGCGGGGATCGTTGGGCGACGTGGGCATGACGTGTGAACAAGGCAGGACAAAAGTTGGTGAAAGCTGAACCTTATGCAAATATTCTGCGATATTGCGATGCTAACGACCAATTGAAGCTCACTGCAGCCCAGCCCTTACTGATACCTAGCACTACCTACCTTGCTTGCTAGCACCAACATGAGGGCGAAGCTACCATCGATATCCGAATTATCATGTAATGTGGAAATCCCCTCTAAGGGCACTATTCAATCCATAGGTCTGAAGATCCGCTTTATAGTGTGATTGACAATTAAAAGCTATGTTCCCGTGGTTGCAGATACTGCATTAACACTAAACGCTGCATAGGTCGGTTCAATCGGAAATTACCTTTACATTTAACGCGGATCTTCCGCAATATTTCCAGATATAGATTGAATCCAGCACTAATTGTTATAAGGCTGTTGTTTGTAAATTTAGGATGTCAATTTTAATTTCCCTGTAACACTTTACTCAACACAGTTCTAATTTCATAAAGTCATTATTTGAACTTTTCTGGCAGACACAGACGTTTTTGTCTTTGATACATGGGTAATCTGTTTCTCAATTTGTCTTAATCGGTGTATATATTTTCCATGAAACGTTATTTAAAGTTAGCACGCAAAAGGCTATTTAAAGTTAAAGTAAAGCCAAGAGTCCCATATGAGTAAGCAGAGTAACCTTTTGCTGCAGCGAGTTGAAACACTCCTGGTTTCCAACATGGCAACAGTTACACATGAGTTAGCATAAACTGTTACACAGGAGTTAGCATAAACATCATTACTGTTCAGCTCTATTATTTGCACGATAAGGAAATGTCTTTGTTAAACACAATCTAGTTTTTAAAACTTCAGATCGCTCCTCCACACATGTTTCATCCCTGGCTGCTACAGTAGCTATTTAATCTGTCTTTCAGTCCACGGCTGGCCTTCATTTGTTTGTGATTCCAGCAGCAGACAATTTTGCTTGATCATTTCTCCTTCAATTTCATGTGAATGTTTTCTCAGGTGCCGATTTAAATGTTTTCAGTGCTTTAGGTCTACTGCCAAGCCAGATCCAGGCCCCTCTCCTCCATTTTGTTAGGGCCAATTCCTCTGTGAGACTAATGTAATGCTAACGTAATGCTCCACGTGCACACACACACACACACACACACACACACACACACACACACACACACACACACACACACACACACACACACACACACACACACACACACACACACACACACACACACACACACACACACACACACACACACACACACACACACACTACCAAAGCAATCCCCCCTTCGATCTGATCTAGAGAGCCACAGCTCATGTGGGTGATGTGGGAGGGTTTGATTTAAAGTACCATAAACCTTCACTCCACCATGCCACAGCAGATAACTAATTGTAAGCACTTTCATATGTGCCCAGAGCTGTGCTAGCTGTATGACGTAATGCATGCCCTGTCCCTGGGCATGCATTACGCCTACATGCACGCCTACAGTACCAGTGGGCTGGACAGGAGGATTATCCCTGGTCACAATGGACATATTGTGAGAGTTTGAACTAAACATCAAGGGCTTGTAGCATGACATCAACAAGAACAAAAGGAAAATGCAGACTAGGCAAACCCTGAGACTCAAAAGAAACCAAGCATCAAAAGAAATCCCTTTGAATGTAGTGTACAAATAATCTCCACACACTTTTGAAAATACTTACAATATACATGTAACTGACAAAATAAAGGAAACACTTGAGTAAATACACATTATGTTGGTGTTTTCTTTATTTTTGCAGTTACCTGTAGGCTGTAGAGAAAAAATGTGTTTGAGTCAACCAGGGTTTCTGTCAATTCCATTTCAATTCAACCCTGATGAGCCCACTGCAGTCGTGATCTGGGTTCTGGGAGAGAAGAACTAATGTCTGCCTCCTTGTCTGGCTCTGCAGGTGCACTCTGGAGAAGAGGAGGGAGGGAGGGGGGGGGGTGTGTGTGTGTGTGTGTGTGTGTGTGTGTGTGTGTGTGTGTGTGTGTGTGTGTGTGTGTGTGTGTGTGTGTGTGTGTGTGTGTGTGTGTGTGTGTGTGTGTGTGTGTGTGTGTGTGTGTGTGTGTGTGTGTGTGTGTGTGTGTGTGTGTGTGTGTGTGTGTGTGTGTGTGTGTGTGTGTGTGTGTGTGTGTGTGTGTGTGTGTGTGTGTGTGTTGAGCTGCAAATCTACCTGAAATATCTCACAGATGTGTACTGTATTCACACTGACAGGCTGCCAGGCCAGACTGTTAAAACAGCTGTACCTGCTGTAATGGCCCAGTCCCCCAGTCTGCCACAGAATAACAACATACCCTTTTAATGAGGTGAAAACCAAGTGGACTTTTCCTGAGTAGCCTACCCTACTATGTGTAAGGGCATTCATATCCATAATTGCACTAAGAGAGGCTGGAGCACGTATGCCCTGACTAACTGTCTTGGGCATTAGTACGGTGGGGTTGGGGGGAGTGGTTGCTGTGGTCTGTCAGGTGTCAGGTGGTGTAGCTACATGTCAGTACCTCTGTAATGTGTCATGTTCAAGAGCTGTAGAAGTATGATTGAAGACTTAGGAGAGTCAGAGACTAGGCCAACAAGCTCTCAGTTTAACCGCAGAATCTGACTTTTGACCATAAACGTCAAATTTCGAAAGTTAAGTTTAAGCATTAATTCTGAATGGTTGACGTAAGGATTAAGGTTTAGGATAGGGTTAAAACAAATTGAACACGTGACACTCAGAGCCAGAGCTCACAGCTTATGCCCATTCACCATCCCCTAGTGGCCAGTTTTGAAGTCATATCCCGATGTCCTGCTTACCAGGACGGATGTCAAATTTCGCAGTGGACCTTGAACAACTTGGCTGGACAAGGCTACCATTCAGGTCACCTCCTGTTCAAGTGTCTATTCGGCCAGCCATAACCCTAACTTGTAGGCTCTAGCTTATACAATGCATTACTTTTTTGGACAATGCTATACTTCGACAGCCTAGTTTTCACCTGACACAGTGGTCTGAGGTAGCCTAGTGGATAGAGCATTGGGCCAGTAACCGGAAGGTTGATGGATCGAATCCCTGAGCTGACACAAGTTAAAAAATTTGAAGGCAGTGTTACCAAATACTAATTGAGTGTATGTAAACTTCTGACCCACTGGGAATGTGAAGAAATAAAAGCTGAATAAATCATTATCTCTACTATTATTCTCACATTCTTAAAATAAAGTGGTGATCCTAACTGACCTAAGACGGGGATAATGTTTACTCCGATTAAATGTCAGGAATTGTGAAAAACTGAGTTTAAATGTATTTGGCTAAGGTGTATGCAAACTTCCGACTTCAACTGTAAATGCGGAAGACACATTTCAGTTGAATTCATTCAGTTGGACAACTGACAAGGTTTCCACTGTGAAATTCATGGTTTGTACCCCTTATCGGCAGATGCTGGCTTGCAAAGCGTTATATCATTCCTATTGGAATCCAGACAGAATTAGGATATCTAATGACTGGAACTTTTAATCATCCGCAATCTGCAGTTAGAATGACTGCCAAGGTAGGAAGACTGATATATGAGACTACCTAAACCATCTAAACTGGAACAACCATCTCAATAACGGGTGAAATAAGTCCAAACATTTGCAGATTGGATTGGTTTAGAAAAATGTAATCAGAGGGTGGTTTTAACCTTCCAGACTTGGAATTGTATCAACTCACCACCCAAGGCTTTTACTTGAGACATATTGTTCAATGCACTAAAGAGGAACAATGGGTACAATTGAAGATGTACATGCTCATCCCCAGAATCGTTTCACTTCATAGTTAAGAACACTATAACAATATGGAAGAAAATGAAATGGATTCTACAAGAACCAATATCACTCCCTAAAAACACACCCATGTGGAACAATCCTTGGATTGCTTTTCAGAATTCACCGATAAATTGGCCCACATGGAAAACCAAAGGCATAGAAACCATAAATGACATGGTAATAGGAAATACAATTATTTCCATGACAGAATTAAAATGCAATTTTGGACTGATTAATGTAGACATTTTCAAATATATGCAGGTTAAAAGTTTTGTATCACGAAATTTTGACCTGAATGCTTTTGGACATCAGAGCAATGTTGAGGGAATCCTATCTGTCAGATAAAGATATTGATGTGATAGGTAATATATAAAAAGTTTGCAGAGAGCCTATCCAACTGACAATTTAATAGAGAAAATAGAAACTATTGGAAACAACTATTCTAAAAAATAATAATAATAAAAATAAAAAAAATAAAAAAATGTGTTATTTATTTTTGTGTATTATAAGCTAAATTAATCAGTCAATGTGCATGCAAAAACACACTGTAAATATTAAAGCATTCAAAAAAGCAACCTGCTGCAAAGCATTCTGGGAAATATGATAATGTATTTTTCACTCTATTCAATAAAAAAAAACTGAAGCGGTTACAGATTTTGCAACATATATTTTAAGGTACTTTCCAGCCGACATAAGCAACAATTACTGTGAATACAGTTTCTGCTCAACTAAAGCGGGAACATTGCCTTTAAATTTCAATCACGCTGTAAAGCTGAATTTCCACAATGCGGATAGAATGGAGCCCTGAGAGAGTTAACGGAAATTAACTCAACACAGTCGAGTAACAACAACACCAATGAACTCCTTAGAGTCGATATCCTCGCTCTGGCGGAAATACATTAGATCCGCCTGTTTAAGCTAGATATATCTGTTTTGTTTGCATGTCAGAGCTAAAGCGGTGTTTGAATCAGTCTTCTCACGAAAACACAAGTGTCATGGCAGTCATCTGAAGTCAGTACCGCCGATCGATCTGCCAACTTCTGTCTGTAGGGTTCGAACAATTTGGGCTACACACTGATATGACTCCACCATCGAAAGGTGAGACTCTCACGAACAAGTACATGTCCACAAGCCTCACAAGACTAGTCTGAAGGTAACCCAGTACCAGTTTTAAAGAATTATCAAAGTATATATGGAAGTACTTCAGTGACAAAAAAAGGGATTAAATATGGGTCTCTCAGATTTAGGACAGACACTTCTAAACATTTTATACTTATAGGAGTCCTAAAACTGAAAATTAAATAGTTAAATGATCCTTAGTATGACTATCTTAAAACAATTATATATGTTAGCTTAGTAGGAACCCAGCCCCAGGCCCTTAGACCTTTAGCACACAGCAGGAACACAGCTGTTTACACAGGGCTGACTCAGGCACGGCGTGTGTGTGGTGTGGGGTGGGGTGTGTGGTGGTGTGGGGGGTGGGGTGGTGTGGTGTGTGGTATCCTGGGGGGCTAGAGAAAAGGCTAATAGATAATAATGACATGTATCTCTCTCAACAAGGTCCCCACACAGCTGGATTACTTTATATCACTTAGGTTTCATCTGTACTTTCACCTGTATATTTTCATATCCATTTTCTTCGCATACATTTAAAAAATATTTTTCTTAAACTCAACTTCAACATATTCTCCTGCAACCCCTCTCACCCAATGTGGTATGGATCTGCTATTTACTTTACCTTAGAACCGGAACCCCCAACAGAGGCTAGCCAGCTTACTAGCTATTAGCTAGTAGTCAGATAGTCACTGCTAGAGGTCATCAGCTAACCTTTAGCCTGGACAACTCCTGCCAGTCTGCACAGCGTGATTCAATACAGAGCATATCGGACTTCTTCTTCTCCATATCTCTGGATTCCTATCGCAAGCTCTGAACCTTTTCACCTGGATCATTGCAGCTAGCAAGCTGCTATCCAAGTGGCTACTCCTGGCTAACGTTTCTGTCCCGAAGCAAGCACCAATTAGCTTGGAGCTAGCCAATGCTAGGCCCATCTCTCGGCTAGCTGAAGAGGTCCATCAGCCACTCCTTGGGCTACAATACCTATTTTGTCAATTGGCCTGGACCCCTTTTACTGCCCATATGGAGCCCCGCCAATTCATCACCACTGGACTACCGACGTAATCCGCCCGAGGGGTTTTTTCAACAGGCTCCTACGTCGCAACGTCCCCTGAATGCCCATTTGCTAGCCGCGGCCCGCTAGCTGTCTAGAGCATATCGGACTGTTAACTAAAGAGGTCCATCAGCCAATTTCTTGGGCTACTATACCTATTTTGCCAATTGGCCTGGACCTGTTTACTACACGGACCCCTGCTGTTCCATCACGACTGGTCTGCCTGAGGGGGCTACAACAGACTTCTTCCATCGCAACGTCCCTCTAAGGCCCTTCTGCTAGCCTGCTAGCCCCGGCCTGCTAGCTGTCTGAATTGCCGTGTCTCCAGCCCGCCTAGCTACTCACTGGACCCTATGATCACTCGGCTATGCATGCCTCTCGCTAAGGTCAATATGCCTTGTCCATTGTCTTCTTGGTTAGTGAATATTGTCTTATTTCACTGTAAAGCCTCCAGCCCTGCTCAATATGCCTTAGTTAATCATTTTCTTCCACCTCCCACACATGCGGTGGCCTCACCTGGTTTAAATTGCATCTCTAGAGACAATACCTCTCTCATCGTCACTCAACGCCTAGGTTAACCTCCCCTGTATTCATATCCTGCCATACCTTTATCTGTACATTATGCCTTGAATCTATTCTACCGCGCCCAGAAACCTGCTCCTCTTGCTCTCTGTTTTGAACGTACTAGGCGACCAGTTCTTTTAGCCTTTAGCCGTACCCTTATCCTACTCCTCTGTTCCTCTGGTGATGTAGAGGTTAATCCAGGCCCTGCAGTGCCTTGCTCCACTCTCATTCCCCAGGCTCTCTCATTTGTTGACTTCTGTAACTGTAAAAGCCTTGGTTTCATACATGTTAACATTAAAAACCTCCTCCCTAAGTTTGTTTTATTCACTGCTTTAGCACACTCTGCCAACCCGGATGTCCTAGCCGTGTCTGAATCCTGGCTTAGGAAGGCCACCAAAAACCCTGACATTTCCATCCATAACTATAACATTTTCTGACAAGATAGAACTGCCAAAGGGGGGCGGAGTTGCAATCTACTGCAGAGATAGCCTGCAGAGTTCTGTCTTACTATCCAGGTCTGTGCCCAAACAATTTGAGCTTCTACTTTTAAAACTCCACCTTTCCAGAAACAAGTCTCTCACTGTTGCCGCTTGCTATAGACCACCTTCTGCCCCCAGCTGTGCCCTGGACACCATATGTGAATTGATTGCTCCCCATCTATCTTCAGAGCTCATGCTGTTAGGTGACCTAAACTGGGACATGCTTAACACCCCGGCCACCCTACAATCTAAGCTTGATGTCCTCAATCTCACACAAATTATCAATGAACCCACCAGGTACAACCCCAAATCCGTAAACACGGGCACCCTCATGGATATCATCCTAACCAACCTGCCCTCCAAATACACCTCTGCTCTCTTCAACCAAGATCTCAGCAATGACTGCCTCATTGCCTGCGTCCGTAATGGGTCTGCGGTCAAACGACCACCCCTCATCACTGTCAAATGCTCCCTAAAACACTTCAGCGAGCAGGCCTTTCTTTTTTTTTTTCTTTTTTTTTTTACCCCCTTTTTTCTCCCCAATTTCATGGTATCCAATTGTTAGTAGTTACGATCTTGTCTCATCGTGACAACTCCCATACGGGCTTGGGGAAGATGAAGGTCGAAAGCCATGCGTCCTCCGAAACGCAACGCAACCAAGCCGCACTGCTTCTTAACACAGCGCGCATCCAACCTGGAAGCCAGCTGCACCAATGTGTCAGAGGAAACACCGTGCACCTGGCGACCCGGCCCGCCACAGGAGTCGCTAGTGTGCGATAAGACAAGGATATCCCTACCGTCCAAACCCTCCCTAACCTGGATGACGCTAGGCCAATTGTGCGTCGCCTCAAGGACCTCCCGGTCTCGGCCGGCTGCGACAGAGCCTGGGCGCGAACCCAGAGTCTCTGGTGGCACAGGAGCAGGCCTTTCTAATCGACCTGGCCCGGGTTTCCTGGAAGGATATTGACCTCATTCCGTCAGTAGAGGAAGCCTGGTTATTCTTTAAAAGTGCTTTCCTCACCATCTTAAATAAGCATGCCCCATTCAAAACCAGGAACAGATATAGCTCTTGGTTGACTCCAGACCTGACTGCCCTTGACCTGCACAAAAACATCCTGTGGCGTACTGCGTTAGCATCGAAAAGCCCACGTGATATGCAACTTTTCAGGGGAGGTAGGAACCAATATACACAGGCAGTTAGGAAAGCAAAGGCTAGCTTTTTCAAATAGAAATGTTCATCCTGTAGCCAAAACTCCAAAAGGTTCTGGGACACTGTAAAGTCCATGGAGAATAAGAGCACTTCCTCCCAGCTGTCCACTGCACTGAGGCTAGGAAACACTGTCACCACCGATAAAACTGCGATAATTGAGAATTTCAATAAGCATTTTTCTACAGCTGGCCATGCTTTCCACCTGGCTATCCCAACCCCTGTTAACAGCCCTGCACCCCCACAGCAACTTGCCCAAGCCTCCCCCATTTCTTCTTCACCCAAATCGAGATCGCTGACGTTCTGAAAGAGCTGCAAAATCTGGACCCCTACAAATCAGCCGGCGCCGACAGAGATGGCCGGCTCGCTTCGCGTTCCTAGGAAACTATGCAGTGTTTTGTTTTTTTACGTGTTATTTCTTACATTAGTACCCCAGGTCATCTTAGGTTTCATTACATACAGTCGAGAAGAACTACTGAATATAAGATCAGCATCAACTCACCATCAGTACGACCAAGAATATGTTTTTCGAGACGCGGATCCTGTGTTCTGCCTTTCACCCAGGACAATGGAATGGATCCCATGCAGCGACCCAAAAAAACGACTCTGAAAAAGAGGGAAACGAGGCGGTCTTCTGGTCAGACTCCGGAGACGGGCACAATGTGCACCACTCCCTAGCATCCTTCTCGCCAATGTCCAGTCTCTTGACAACAAGGTTGATGAAATCCGAGCAAGGGTAGCATTCCAGAGGGACATCAGAGACTGTAACGTTCTTTGCTTCACGGAAACATGGCTCACTGGAGAGACGCTATCCGGGGCGGTGCAGCCAGCGGGTTTCTCCACGCATCGCGCCGACAGAAACAAACATCTTTCTGGTAAGAAGAGGGGCGGGGGCGTATGCCTTATGACTAACGAGACATGGTGTGATGAAAGAAACATACAGGAACTCAAATCCTTCTGTTCACCTGATTTAGAATTCCTCACAATCAAATGTAGACCGCATTATCTACCAAGAGAATTCTCTTCGATTATAATCACAGCCGTATATATTCCCCCCCAAGCAGACACATTGATGGTTCTGAACAAACTTTATTTGACTCTTTGCAAACTGGAATCCATTTATCCGGAGGCTGCATTCATTGTTGCTGGGGATTTTAACAAGGCTAATCTGAAAACAAGACTTCCTAAATTTTATCAGCATATCGATTGCGCAACCAGGGGTGGAAAAACCTTGGATCATTGTTACTCTAACTTCCGCGACGCATATAAGGCCCTGCCCCGCCCTCCTTTCGGAAAAGCTGACCACGACTCCATTTTGTTGATCCCTGCCTACAGACAGAAACTAAAACAAGAGGCTCCCACGCTGAGGTCTGTCCAACGCTGGTCCGACCAAGCTGACTCCACACTCCAAGACTGCTTCCATCACGTGGACTGGGACATGTTTCGTATTGCGTCAGATAACAATATTGACAAATACGCTGATTCGGTGTGCGAGTTCATTAGAACGTGCGTTGAAGATGTCGTTCCCATAGCAACGATTAAAACATTCCCTAACCAGAAACCGTGGATTGATGGCAGCATTCGCGTGAACCACTGCTTTTAATCAGGGCAAGGTGACTGGTAACATGACCGAATACAAACAGTGCAGCTATTCCCTCCGCAAGGCTATCAAACAAGCTAAGCGTCAGTACAGAGACAAAGTAGAATCTCAATTCAACGGCTCAGACACAAGAGGCATGTGGCAGGGTCTACAGTCAATCACGGACTACAAGAAGAAATCCAGCCCAGTCACGGACCAGGATGTCCTGCTCCCAGGCAGACTAAATAACTGTTTTGCCCGCTTTGAGGACAATACAGTGCCACTGACACGGCCCGCAACCAAAACATGCGGACTCTCCTTCACTGCAGCCGAGGTGAGTAAGACATTTAAACGTGTTAACCCTCGCAAGGCTGCAGGCCCAGACGGCATCCCCAACCACGCCCTCAGAGCATGCGCAGACCAGCTGGCCGGTGTGTTTACGGACATATTCAATCAATCCCTATACCAGTCTGCTGTTCCCACATGCTTCAAGAGGGCCACCATTGTTCCTGTTCCCAAGAAAGCTAAAGTAACTGAGCTAAACGACTACCGCCCCGTAGTACTCACTTCCGTCATCATGAAGTGCTTTGAGAGACTAGTCAAGGACCATATCACCTCCACCCTACCCGACACCCTAGACCCACTCCAATTTGCTTACCGCCCAAATAGGTCCACAGACGATGCAATCTCAACCACACTGCACACTGCCCTAACCCATCTGGACAAGAGGAATACCTATGTGAGAATGCTGTTCATCGACTACAGCTCGGCATTCAACACCATAGTACCCTCCAAGCTCGTCATCAAGCTCGAGACCCTGGGTCTCGACCCCGCCCTGTGCAACTGGGTACTGGACTTCCTGACGGGCCGCCCCCAGGTGGTGAGGGTAGGCAACATCTCCACCCCGCTGATCCTCAACACTGGGGCCCCACAAGGGTGCGTTCTGAGCCCTCTCCTGTACTCCCTGTTCACCCACGACTGCGTGGCCACGCACGCCTCCAACTCAATCATCAAGTTTGCGGACGACACAACAGTGGTAGGCTTGATTACCAACAACGATGAGACGGCCTACAGGGAGGAGGTGAGGGCCCTCTGAGTGTGGTGTCAGGAAAATAACCTCACACTCAACGTCAACAAAACTAAGGAGATGATTGTGGACTTCAGGAAACAGCAGAGGGAACACCCCCCTATCCACATCGATGGAACAGTAGTGGAGAGGGTAGCAAGTTTTAAGTCCCTCGGCATACACATCACAGACAAACTGAATTGGTCAACTCACACTGACAGCATCGTGAAGAAGGCGCAGCAGCGCCTCTTCAACCTCAGGAGGCTGAAGAAATTTGGTTTGTCACCAAAAGCACTCACAAACTTCTACAGATGCACAATCGAGAGCATCCTGGCGGGCTGTATCACCGCCTGGTACGGCAACTGCTCCACCCACAACCGTAAGGCTCTCCAGAGGGTAGTGAGGTCTGCACAACGCATCACCGGGGGCAAACTACCTGCCCTCCAGGACACCTACACCACCCGATGTTACAGGAAGGCCACAAAGATCATCAAGGACATCAACCACCCGAGCCACTGCCTGTTCACCCCGCTATCATCCAGAAGGCGAGGTCAGTACAGGTGCATCAAAGCTCGGACCGAGAGACTGAAAAACAGCTTCTATCTCAAGGCCATCAGACTGTTAAACAGCCACCACTAACATTGAGTGGCTGCTGCCAACACACTGACACTGACACTGACTCAACTCCAGCCACTTTAATAATGGGAATTGATGGGAAATGATGTAAATATATCACTAGCCACTTTAAACAATGATACCTTATATAATGCTACTTACCCTACATTATTCATCTCATATGCATACGTATATACTGTACTCTATATCATTGACTGCATCCTTATGTAATACATGTATCACTAGCCACTTTAACTATGCCACTTTGTTTACATACTCACCTCATGTATATACTGTACTCGATACCATCTACTGTATCCTGCCTATGCTGCTCTGTACCATCACTCATTCATATATCCTTATGTACATATTCTTTATCCCCTTACACAGTGTATAAGACAGTAGTTTTGGAATTGTTAGTTAGATTACTTGTTGGTTATTACTGCATTGTCGGAACTAGAAGCACAAGCATTTTGCTACACTCGCATTAACATCTGCTAACCATGTGTATGTGACAAATAAAATGTTATTTTATTTTATTTTATTTGATTTGATTTGGCTAGACAATCTGGACCTTCTCTTTCTATAATTATCCACAACATTTTTTGCAAGCCCTATTTCTAGCCTGTTCAACCTCTCTTTCGTATCGTCTGAGATCCCCAAAGATTGGGAAGCTGCCGCAGTCATCCCCCTCTTCAAAGGGGAGACACTCTAGACCCAAACTGCTACAGACCTATATTTATCCTACCCTGCCTTTCTAAGGTCTTCGAAAGTCAAGTTAACAAACAGATCACCGACCGTTTCGAATCCCAGCCTACCTTCTCCGCTATGCAATCTGGTTTCCGAGCTGGTCATGGGTGCACCTCAGCTACGCACAAGATCCTAAATTATATCATAACCACCATCGATAAGAGACAATTCTGTGCAGCTGTATTCATCGACCTGGCCAAAGCTTTCAACTCTGTCAATCCCCATATTCTTATCGGCAGACTCAACAGCCTTGGTTTCTCAAATGAATGCCTCGCCTGGTTCTCCGACATAGTTCAGTGTGTCAAATCAGGCGGGCCTGTTGTCCGGACCTCTGGCAGTCTCTATGGGGGTGCCACAGGGTTTAATTATCAGGCCGACTCTTTTCTCTGTATACATCTTGCTGCTCACTACTCTGGACAGTTCTGACTTAGAATATGTGGACAACTACAAATACCTAGGTGTCTGATTAGACTGTAAACTATCCTTCCAGACTCACATTAAGCATCTCCAATCCAAAATTAAATCTAGAATCGGCTTCTTATTTCGCAACAAAGCATCCTTCACTCATGCTGCCAAACATACCCTCGTAAAACTGACGATCCTGCCAATCCTTAACTTTGGCAATGCAAAATAGCCTCCAACACTCTACTCAGCAAATTGGATGTAGTCTATCACAGTGCCACCCGTTTTGTCACCAAAGCCCCATATACTACCCACCACTGCGACCTGTATGCTCTTGTTGGCTGGCCCTCGCTTCATATTCGTCGCCAAACCCACTGGCTCCAGGTCATCTATAAGTCTTGGCTAGGTAAAGCCCCACCTTTTCTCAGCTCACTGGTCACCATAGCAGCACCCACCGGCAGCACACGCTCCAGTAGGTATATCTCACTGGTCACCCCAAAGCCAATTCTTGCTTTGGCTGCCTTTCCTTCCAGTTCTCTGCTGCCAATGACTGGAATGAATTGCAAAAATCACTGAAGCTGGAAACTCATATCTCCCTCACTAACTTTAAGCACCAGCTGTCAGAGCAGCTCACAGATCACTGCACCTGTACATAGCCCATCTGTAAATAGCCCATCCAACTACCTCATCCCCATACTGTTATTTATTTTTATTATTTTTTTGCTCCTTTGCACCCCAGTATCTCTACTTGCACATTCATCTTCAACTATCACTCCAGTGTTTAATTGCTAAATTGTAATTATTTCGCCACTATGGCCTATTTATTGTCTTACCTCCCTTATCTTACCTTTTTTTTTTTTTTTTTTTTTTACCTTTATTTTACTAGGCAAGTCAGTTAAGAACAAATTCTTATTTTCAATGACGGCCTAGGAACAGTGGGTTAACTGCCTGTTCAAGGGCAGAACGACAGATTTTGTACCTTGTCAGCTCGGGGATTTGAACTTGCAACCTTTCAGTTACTAGTCCAATGCTCTAACCACTAGGCTACCCTGCCGCCACCTCATTTGCACATACTGTATATAGACTTTTTCTATTGTGTTATCGATTTGTATGTTTGATTATTCCATGTGTTACTCTGTGTTGCTGTTTGTGTTGCACTGCTTTGCTTTATCTTGGCCAGGTCGCAGTTGTAAATGAGAACTTCTTCTCAACTAGCCTACCTGGTTAAATAAAGGTGAAAAAAAAATGTCCCTCGACAGGTAGGTATTGTTTTGTTCTCAATGTAGCCGGTGTGAAATGCCTAGCTAGTTAACGATACGTAGCGTTCAATCACTGATGCCACTCGCTCTGAGACCTTAATATGGTTGTTTCCCTTGCTCTGCAAGGGCCATGGCTTTTGTGAACAGATAGGTAACGATGCTTCGTGGGTGACTGTTGTTGATGTGTTCAGAGAGTCCCTGGTTTGAGACAAGGAGAGGGATGGAAGCAATACATGAATATTGAAAATGCTATTCTATTCTTCCTCAGTGTAATCCAGTGTGAAGTTACAGCCTGTGGGTACTTTATGGCACTCTAATTGAGAATGTAAGTCAGGCACTTGATGGAGAAAAGCCATTAACTTGAATAGAGGGCTCCTGGGTATAACTAACCACTATGTGAAACACATAAACAGATAGGATAGGGGCCACACGGGACTCCCCATGTACGTTACTTAGCCTGACACTTTTTCATTGTGTGAACCAACCTTTTTCATTCTAGTCTGTGGCTGCTGCACACAGTTTGAGCAAATTAATTTAGGAACGTAGTTACAAATAAAAAACAAACTCTCTCTCAGTTGAACTATTCTCTAATGAAATTATAACGCTTATAACACAAAACAAAATTCCAATATTTTTTCTAATGGTTATTTCAAATGACGTACACTTTCAAAGTTATATTGTGTGTTTTCCGTGAACTTCAATGTTCCCCTAATAAAAACCACACTGTGGTTATAAGGTGTTACAACTCACTGACGCCAGAAATGGTGGAAGGGCTGCCAGCTCTACACCGCTCCACAGCTCTCCGCTCCAACCCATTCCAGTGGCCCCGGGTTGGTCGGGTGGGTGGGGTTTTTCCACCTCTCAGAGGAAAATAAACATGGAGCAATCATTCAGTCACCCCGAGGCCCAGCAAACAGGCTCAGCGAAGCCTCGTTGAAGCCAGCCATCAGCAGGGGAAGTAGAGGTCATCCCTCCAGGGGGAACATTAAACATGCTGGGCCTGGGCAATAAGCAGAACAGCAGCAGCACAGAACCTGTCTCTATACATCTACCCAAACTTCATGTTTCACACTTCTAACGCCCATGGTCTGGCCCGTTCACACTTCCACCAATGATAAACCACAAGATAATCAATTAGGGTCTGTTGCAGCCTGGTAAATCTTATCTGACGCAAGTTAGTTTGCATTGGACATGGGACAAAAGCAACCATGGAACCAGCTGGGACACTGGTTAAACACATTTTGTCCAGACTTGATATGCTTCCTAGCTAATTCTTCTAACATGTGGCTCTTCTACTCATAAAGCCAGAGGATGAGGAAGGAACAGATCAGCCATCTCCTCCAAAGGGTCCAAAGGGGTCGCTTGTGGTGATGAGAGGTTTTGTTCCAGTCTGTTCTCTATGTGACGGTGGTCGGTGCGCACCGCAAACCGGTGAGGACAGAGAAAACAGAGGTTTCTGACAGAGAGAGAGAGAGAGAGCAAGAGAGAGAGAGAGGGATGGAGAATAGATGGAGAGAGAGCGAGAGAGATGGAGGAAATATGGAAATAGAGAGATGGAGAAGAGATGGAAAGAGAGAGAGAGAGAGATTGAGGAAATATTGAAATAGAGAGATGGAGAAGAGATGGAGAAGAGATGGAAAGAGAGAGAGAGAGATGGAGGAAATATGGAAATAGAGAGATGGAGAAGAGATGGAAAGAGAGAGAGAGAGAGAGAGAGAGAGATGGAGGAACTATGGAAATAGAGAGATGGAGAAGAGCTGGAAAGAGAGAGAGAGATGAGTTTGATGTGTTGCCACTGTGTTCTCCTCCCTGGACCGTTTCATCTCTCTCTCTCTCTCCAGCCACAACCTCTGAGCATTGAGCCAGCGAGGGCTTTGACCCAGGGTTCTCCCCATCCCCTCACCTCCCCCTGCCTTCCCCTGAGCTCCAGCACAGGAAACAGAGCTGCTGAGCTTTCATGGGAAACGGGTAGATACTGCCTCAGTCTCCCCAGCGAGGTAGAGGAGAGGAACAGATAGAAGGAGAGCAAATAGAGGTGAATATTCTGGAATCAGAGAATAGTTTCTCATCATGCATCATTGCATTGTTTTATTCTACAGGAGAATGACAAACGGCAACTCTAATTAAATTGTTTTAGAGTTGATGCATAATTTCATTATTGCAAAGTCATAATGTGAAATAAAATCACTCCTTTTGCAGAGTGAAGAGTGATTAAAAGTGCACTTTATCTGACCTATCGTTCCAGCTTTCAGCCGAGAGGTAGCAGGTACAGTAGGGCTTGATGGTGTGTCAATCACTGTGCTCTTATGGAAGTCATTAAATATGTGTCTTATAAACCCAGTCAGTAATGTGTTTAGGGAGGCAGGAAGGCGCTGGCCTGGAACAGAGTGGTGCCTCTTCCATGATCTCACACCACTTGAGCTGTGTCCAAATGACACCCTATTCCCTAGATAGTGCACTACTTTTGACTCTGGCCCATAGGGTAGTGCACTATAGGGAATTGGGTGCTATTTGGGACACAACCCAGCCCCGAGCATAGCGGCTACGCCGGAAAACAAGATTTACATCTCTCACTGCACTGTACTGGGATCTGATGGTTTCCATATGGTGCATCATTTACGTGAGTAAAATGCAGGAGGTGGGACAGATGAATTATGAGAGTGATTTATCCCAAGTGTCCGGTTGCACTAAAACAAGACAGAGGTAATAGTGTGTGTGTGCACCTGTGCATGCCTGCGTGTGTATGGCTGAAGATGGCCTCCCAATTCATGGACCGAACATCGAGGTGGGCTTGTTATAACAAGTTCATTTTGTGTTCATTATCTCATAAACTCACCACAGACAGTCCATGATTAAGTCTCCTCACCCTACACTTCATATCTGATCACCTGTAAATAAGGTTCCGGCAGCACCCGACAGGATGACGTTGTCATAGAAATAGAACGATCATCATTCTTAGTCTATGGACTTCACATAGGGAGATGTAGAATCTTTGATGACGTACAGTAGTGTGGGCCAGGAAGCATTCAAGACCTCAGTATTATCGCTGACCTGGGTGACAAATAATAAAATATCCACTTTCCTATTTAGTTTCACATGACAAGTAAGCAACATTAAAATAGTTAAATTATGAATTGTATTCTTGTTCTATTGTGCATTTTTTACTATGCACTCTATTCTTCACTTGAGTGGTGAATTAGGTTGCTTGACAAACTAATAAACTTTGTATGGTTCATGTGATACTGGTAGACCTCTTTTAGTGTGAGGAGAATCGGTTTTGCTGCTTCTGTCTGTCACTGCGCAAGGCCAAGCTTTATCTGTTCATAGCGAGCAAGCATTATTTCACATTAGAGGCCAACACTCTTTCCCTGTCGATTGGTTTGGTTTTGAGACTGTACTGTTGGATGATAAACAGACTCCCTCTGACTAAGAGCATGAATGCTTTCATAGGCTGGGAGGGAGCAGGCGAGCAGTACGCTGATTTGGCCTCAGTCCAGATTCTCTCTCTGACTTTCCTCAACCTCGTAGCCACTCATACATATAGCTTCCCTCTTCATTCCTTGAACTCCTGTTCATTTACAGTACAGACTTCTCAACATGCTTCTCTCAATATGTTGAAGTGTGTAGGCTAGTCAGTCATGGCTACCCATGTTGTAGCTTAGTCGGGTCAATTTAGTCAGGTTGAGTTCTTCAAGTAGGTTAGGCTATAGAAAATATTGTCTTGGAATAAAAACATGTTCTGATCACATTATGTGCAAGACAGCTCATACAGCCATGGACTATGCGTTGGATATGACACCAGCCAGACAATGTTTAATAAAGCACTCAAATCAGATTTAAAATCACAATTGAGCTGGTTAGCATTTCATAGATTTATATATGTATGTATGTTGTGTACGAAGACAAACCAGAGTGATGTATATGAGAAGTATAAAACTACAGTTCAGTTTAGAAAAACCCGAAGCACCAAAAACGACCGGAAGAAAGACACTTAGCAAATCATCAGAGCTCCAAAGCATGAGACATATAAGAAAGCAATTCAAACATTTGTTCCAGAGAGAGAGAAAAAGAGAGAGAGAGGGAGACATATTACATGTAATGCAATCATTATTTCAATAGCTCAATGTTGTCGTGTTTTGTGTTGTCTTCAATGACATATACTCTGTCTTCTTGGATCAATCTGACCTTTCTTCGCATACTGACAAAAACATATGTCCCTGCCTCCCTCCCACCTTCCTCATCCTTTGTTCATTTTTCTCCTTTGAAACATGTTAAATCCTCTTGTAGTGTAAAATAGCCAGATTACAACTTGTTTGTGTTTCCTTTAAAAGAAATAAAGCATAACAGAGCACCCCATCATAAAAGCACTTTGGTATCTTAAAGACATCCACTTCATCCCATGTGCAGTCTCTAGCTGCTAGATAAATATTCATCATTTTTCTTTAGAGTGCTTCTAACATAATGCTGTGCTAAGACCATTGTGCATCCTAAATGACACCCTATTTCCTATATAGTTCACTACTTTTGACCAGAGCCTGGGCCAAGTCCAAAGTTCCCTATATAGTTAATAGGGTGCCATGTAGGATAAAGTCCCTGTCACTCTTCCAGTAAAGTCCCTCGCAAGTCTCGTCCAACTGTACACACACTCAGCACTGTTAAATGAACATTTTGTTTGTGCAAAAAAAATTATGAAAACACACACACTCAAAAAAGAATTATAAACAAATATAATACAAAACAAAGCAACAACTAAAAAATAATCTACATTCAGCTACAACAGTTTTGAAAAATAAAACGTGCAATAGTGCAATTTCAGTTTTCTGTCTGCAAACACTTTTCTTTCTATCTCCATATGTTGTCCCATATGTCATCATTTAGGGTTGCAACATTCTGGTAACTTTCCCCAAATTCCCAGAATTCCCAGTTGGAGGATTACATATTTCTTGCTTATTCCCCCCTGATTCCAGAAAACTTGGAATTTTGGGAAAGTTGGTGGAATTTTGCAACCCGATCATCACTGCACAGGGACGCGTCTTGGTTGATCAGTGGCGGCTCCTCCGCATATTGCTTCTCCCCGAGTTCCCTCGGCTCTGGTCCCAACGCCTCACCTTCCTCCCCATACGGTCCTTCCACTTCTGTGCAATGGAGCCTTCGATGAGCAGAAGTCTACAGACAGGTGGGGGGCATATGAGTTACAATGTGTTATGAATTACATAAAGCTGGAAGTAGGGCTACAGTAGGTACTACTGCCTTCCTTAAAAATGTACAACAGGGTTGGAGTCAATTCCATTTCAATCCTGAATTGAAATGGAATTGACTCCAATCTTGTTGTACATTTTTAACTGAAAGTTCCATTCCAATTCCTATTCTCCTCCATTGCTATCAATTATGACATTTGGAATTGACAGCTCTGCTGATGTACACAATCATATATGATTCCATGAATGATTGTTGCTAATAGAGATACAGTAATACGACTGGCTAAAGACGTACCTGGATCTCTCCTCGTTCTCGTAACCCATGATGATGTACTCGTCGTTGGCAGTGAGAGGAGGACAGGGACAGCCAGAGTTGTAGTACAGTGTGACTGTATCACGAGGGATGTTCACTAAGGAAGACTTCAGGATGTCTTTGACCTCCACGATGGCACTCAGATCATGATTTCTGCTTCTAATCTCCTTCACCCTCGCACGAATCACTGGGAGGAAAAGATTAAACACGATTTTATTTTATTTGATTATTTTAGGAACCTTTACATTTGAAAGCCAATTTGTTTGACTGAACATTCAGGGACGGTTTCCTGGACATGAATTAAGCCTAGTCCAGGACTAAAAAGCATTTTTGATGGAGATTCCATTGAGAGTGCTTTTTACTGCAGGACTAGGTTTAATCTGTGTCTGGAATAACATCCAGAGTTTTAGGACAATGATAATATCATGCATTGTAATAATCAGCTAACTATATCTCTCTCATTCTGGAATCTTCTCTCACTCACTTCAGAACTGCAAAAGTAATTGCCTAAAAAAAATCCTACAGAAAATAACTCACCATAGTTGTAATTACTCTTTAGGTAGGTCTTGAGACCCAGTCTTACCGACTTGCACTTGCATCGATCTGAAACAATAAAAGGATGTGATTCATTGTAGAACATCTGGTATTTGAACAGCAATATTACATTCTTGAAATAAATGTAATGACAAACACATCAAAATCTATATCGTATTCTAACATAATACTGTACAGAAAAGATTCTTCAGCACTAAATTCAATAGCCAAAGATTTGTAGACATACATTTCTAAGCACATTATGATACATTTTTAGTATGTTAGGACAAAAACAGCTCCATGCAAAAGTATTCAAATGTTTAGATAAAGCAAAGAAAATGTGAATATTATTTTACCATTGTTGGCTCCTTTACAGTTCACATTGTGAGAGTCACTTGGAAAGTCAGGAGTTGATTCTGAATAAAGATAACAATGATGAGAAAAATTTCACTGAAGAACAGTACAATCTATCACTTCACAAGTAGCCTCTAAAACAATAGGCAACTGTGGTTTAATTTTTTTGTCACTTTATATTGGGAACATATTCAAGGGTCACATGGATCTTACCAGGTGAGCATTTTGAGGGGTCTTGATAATAGGGGTTGTCTGAGGAAGAGAGGAATAATATTTACTTACAAGTGGCTGATGTAGAGAATTGTACATCATCATCATATTTTCCATTTGATCTCTTTCTCTTTATATTATGTGAGGTATATTTATTCACAATATATATTTCAGAAATACACCCTTATCCTACCTGGTCCTTCTGCTTTGACAATGGCCTCTGGCGAGATGCAGACTCCCCGGTCATAGACTGGCAGATCCTCGCAGGCCAAGCTCTCTGGCCAGGTGTGATTATACCGCTTCATCACCGGTTCACAGCCGCACTTCGCCCGTTCACACACCGACTTGCATGGCTTGATAGGGTCGTGTTGGAAGTCAATAGTGCATATTGGAGCGTACATTGCGCACAGAAAGAACAGTAAATCTGGACTGCACTGAGTGCCAAGAAGCCCTTCAAACTGCTCAATCGCTAAGACTGCGTTCGCCTGGGTGCTGTGGTGGAGGTGGTTGGGCATTTTCGTCATGTTCCAGGGCATGGACTTGCACAGTGGGATCCGGATGGGCTCGCAAGCCGCTGCGGACGCTCTGGGTATCCCAAACAGACAGGTAACCGCGAGGAAGGAGACGAAGAACTCGTGTGAAAACATGATCATCCTCAGTTATATTCAGACAGGTGGTTTCGGATAACAAAATTTAAAAAAAATGAAAGCTAAATGCAATGCCTGGTTATGAAGTAGGCATGGATAAACTTCAATGCAATCCTAAAATCTATAGCCCTAAAGTTGCTGTCGAAAGTTGTCTGTCTACCTGGACGTGTCCAAACTTAGCGTCACGTAGAAGGAACGAGGAGCGAAAGTCATCTTTCGTGCGTAAAACCAAAACAACAAAGCCGATTCGAATCGAATTCCTAGCGGGAGACAACGTGGAGATTCCTTTAGTTTTCCCACTGTTCTTTTGTTGCTTATTCCATCGGCGCGTGTGTGATCATATTGCGGGTGGAAGTGGGCTGGGGTGGTGGCTCCGCTCTCTCTATCCCTTCCTCCCCAGACCAGTTTGCGCTGCAGTGATTGCTCGCTGGAATCGCAGTGACCGCACAGTGCGGGACCAGCTTTTTTACCCCTCCGCATCATCATCATGCCTCAGTCTGACCCAGGACACTCCTCCTCTCCTGCTTCAAGCCAATACCAAGCAGGGCTGGATAGCTTGTCCCACAGCCTTCTTTGAAACGCTTGGTCGTTATGAAATAGGCTATATAGCCTAACTCATTTCAGTAGCTAGGCCTATTCATTTCTATTTGGATTAAAAGTCATGAAACCCTTATAAAGACACCAGTATAAAGTCACAAATCTAAAGACATATGAGGATAGTGCTAAGTACACAATCAACTTTAATCAAGCCTAACTAGTGTAAACACAACACAATTGTCTTTGATGAGTGTTAATAGGCTTATTGGCTGTTGACAAGATTAAGAATGTGTTAAATAGCATCCTTTATGCAAACAGTGTTTAAATAATATACAATGAACAGCATGGAGGATTTTAAAGAGATCGTTTACATTACATGTGACCAAGAGGTCATATAGGGTCAAATAGTTAATTATAATTAAGATACAGTATTCACCATTTCAGTGTTCACTATTTAATTAAATACAATTTCAGTGATCACTATTTAATTAAATACCATTTCAGAGTTTTCTGGATCCATGCAAAATTAGGCCAAATAAAGTGGAGCAAATTACTGTTATGAAAGCTTCTTAAAGAGCCTTTTCATTTAGTTTCTCACAAATTCTGTACCAGTGGAAAAGAGAGCAGATTTAGGATTTAAGATTTGTAGATCAAAGGGTCGCCTGATTACCTGTCAGCCATTATTATAATGTTCACATTTGTTCCTCCAGTCAAACATGAACACGGAAACTACTGATCGTGTGTGTTCACACGTATCTATGCTTGTGTGTGTGTGTGATCACGGGACTGAGGGGGTGTTTAACATTATGACCAGGGGAACGTCAATGTGATGGCTGCTGGCCGGGACCCTCAGGGTGGAGGAACACTTCCCCACTAATATTTTGACAGCAAAAAAAACACAAAAAAGCACGAAACAAGTGACTAAGACCAATGTTGGCCTACGAAAATACAACTGTTCTAGGAAAGACCAAGTTCTAGACAACCTGTGTTTCAGAATACACTGAGAAGCCAACTCAATAACACAATAAGACAATCAGGTCAGATGTGAGTTTGACAATTAGCTGCCAAGTGTGACAGCTTGAACTTTTGTGGACATTTCTCTAAACGAATGTCTCAAATGCAAACTCAAGTTAAAATGATTCGGCTAATCGTAGTACTGTATGTATGTCTGAGTATGTATAGAATTTTGTGTGCAGTTTATGTCCTGAAGTTTAGATAAAAAATAAAAACACATTAGGCCAGTAAGTGGATATAGCCTAAGATTTATTTGTCACGTTATGGAGGACACACAGTTCATCGAAACATTGAAAACATATAAAAGTGGTAAAAGGAAAACTATTTATTAACATTCAGTACATATGAAAGAATGTTTATTATATACCGTACAGACAGGTACAATGGAGTGGTTATGCCAATGAGGCATTTAGTTAAAAAATTATTCTATGCTTTATACAAATATCAACGATCTGTTACCACTTTTCATAATATTTAAGTTTAATACCAACATTTTAGCTTAGCTCCAAATAATATAAAATGCTATGGTTTCTCAACAGTTTGGCAAATATCTCAAAAGAACACAAGAATGTAATTAACACAAATTCACAGATACACATACTGTAATAATCAACAGATGATGGTGAATGGAATAACTGTGGATCATCATTTCCCCAAAAATCTGCAATTCGTTTTGCACATTGCAATGCTTCCCTTAATAGCAATTTTAGTGTTACATTTTTTAACCCATTCAATATTTAGAAATGAAAGACTATGACAGTATTCAAAAATGTAATTAAGTAGTAGTGTACCACTGATCATTGTCAACAAAGCTTACACCAGATTCATTTAAGTAAACAAATTATTCATTCATAAAACTGGGTGAAAAGAAAAAACCCTTATCCCACAAAACCAATAATATTATTTTTTTGTTTTCTTTAAGACTGAAGATGAAACACAGCACACCCACTATGGTCACATCATCATATCAGACACTCAAGTTGTACAGAGCCATATATTTCTATTCTCAGTATAGGGCTCTGGGGTTGCCTGCATGTATCAAGCGTCTCAGAGTAGGAGTTCTGATCTAGGATCAGGTCCCCTGTCTATGTAACTGCTGGGTGTAACCATAGCTAGCAAACTGTCATGGTCAAAACATAGACTAAATGGTTGCTAAAATGGGAAGAGTTCTGTTCATGATAAGAAGTTGCTCTGCTTTCTTGACATCGAAATCAACCAGACAGGTCCTACAGGCCCTAGTTTTGTCAGATTTGGACTACTGCCCAGTTGTGTAAACTTGTGCGGCAAATAAGGACAAAGGAAAATTGCAGTTGATCCAGAACAGAGCAGCACATATTGCATGGAAAATGTATACAGAGGGTGGATGTCAGTGGTATGCATGTCAATCTCTCTTGGCTCAAAGTCTTTTTTTTGCCAGGTGTTGATTGGTTAAAGGTATCGAACTGTTTGTTCAAGCAGTTGGCACATAGTTTGGACACTCATAGGTACAACACAAGACATGCAGCCAGAGGTATCTTCACAGTCCCCCAGGTCCAGAACAGAGGCTGGGAAACGCACAGTATTACATAGAGCCATGACTAAATGGAACTCTCTACCACCCCGGGTAACTCAAACTAGCAATACAACCAGATTTTAAAAAATGGATAAAACAACACCTTAGGGCACGACGGGGACTGTTTAGAGAGACATTTTTATATTAAATTGTATTAAGTATTGCATTATGTAGTGTATTCTGCACTGTATTAAGTATTATATTACGTAGTGTATTCTGCATTGTATTAAGTATTGTATTAAGCATTGTATTATGTAGTGTATTCTGTAGTGTATTCTGTAGTGTTATGTATATTATGCATTTTATGTATTCTATTTGTCGTTTTGTTTCCTGTTTGGACTCCAGGAAGAGATTAGCAGTGGGATCCAAATAAAATATTACATCTCATTAATTGTGATCTAAAAGGCAAAACTGATCTCAAATTATCACTCCTACTCTGAGAAGCTTGATACATAAGGCCCCTGATGTTGTCTCCTTCACTCTCTGCATGCTAAGGCTCCAGACAGAACCTCTTTCTCTCGCTAGGCAGGGAGCCTCCCTGCCTGCCTCTCTCTCTCTGCTAGCCACCCTGCCTCTCTCTCTCGCTAGCCTCCCTGCCTCTCTCTCTCGCTAGCCTCCCTGCCTCTCTCTCTCTCGCTAGCCTCCCTGCCTCTCTCTCTCTCGCTAGCCTCCCTGCCTCTCTCTCTCGCTAGCCTCCCTGCCTCTCTCTCTCGCTAGCCTCCCTGCCTCTCTCTCTCGCTAGCCTCCCTGCCTCTCTCTCTCTCTCACCTTTCCTCTCTCGCTAGCCTCTCCTCCCCCTCCTCTCTAGCCTCTCCTCTTCCTCTCCAGCCTCTCCTCTTCCTCCTCCTCTCCAGCCTCTCCTCTTCCTCCTCCTCTCCAGCCTCTCCTCTTCCTCCTCCTCCTCTCCAGCCTCTCCTCCTCCTCTCTAGCCTCTCCTCCTCCTCCTCTCTAGCCTCTCCTCCTCCTCCTCTCTAGCCTCTCCTCTTCCTCCTCCTCTCTAGCCTCTCCTCCTCCTCCTCTCTAGCCTCTCCTCTTCCTCCTCCTCTCTAGCCTCTCCTCCTCCTCCTCTCTAGCCTCTCCTCCTCCTCCTCCTCTCTAGTCTCTCCTCCTCCTCCTCTCTAGCCTCTCCTCTTCCTCCTCCTCTCTAGCCTCTCCACCTCCTCCTCTCTATCTTCTTTTCACCTCCTCTCAGGGCTCTCAGGTGGAGGAAGGCACACTCTGCTTGTAGACGGCGTGGTATGCGTTACGGAGCAGCACATAGGGGAAGCAAGACTCCAGAAGGTCCATGGTCAGGAATGGGGACTCCTGCACAATCTGGTAGAGAAAACACATGGATGGATAAGGATACAACCCAAAATAAACACTGTGTGAACAAAGTTACACATAGGTTGCATCCCAAATGGCACCCTATTCCCTATATAAGTGCACAACTTTTGACCAGGGCCCACATACGGCTCTGGTCAAAAGTAGTGTGCTATATAGGGAATAGGGTGCCATTTGGGATGCAGATTAAGTTTAATCACACTTTTGTGATCTTGCCTTGTTCTCTATGTTATCGGGGCAGAGTAGCCCCATGGATTAGGCAGAAGGGTGTGTGTGTGTGTGAGTGTGTGTGTTCTATCCTATGCCAGGTCCAATGCAGGATAAAGACTGTGGCTGATTCTTCCTTCTTTCCATTACAGTTGTCTTTCTATTCAACAACCTCCCTCCTGTAGATTATTCTTCAAAGGAAAGCAAATCTCCAGACCAATGAGTAAGCATCTCTGATCAAAAGACCATACATGTGTATGCATGACTGCATATGTAATTTTCAATACAGTCAGAAAGAAAATAGTGCTCTGTTCATTTTCCAAAGAAAATAATGCTCGGCTCATTTTCCAGTAGAAAGAGGTTATGCGATTCTCTTCCTTTTCCTTCTACTTTGTGCTGGCCAATGCTAGTGAAAATGTTGACCTTGGAACCAACTGGTATATTACATGTGTTAGTTAGATGATGGCTAGATGATAATTAGATGATGTGACAATGTGTTAGATGATGGCTAGCTTAGTCATAATGCATGTCAAGTTCAAAGTTCAAGTGCTACAGTATACAGTAAAACGCCAATCTACTTGGACTATTGTAATCCTTATTTATAGTAAGCCTAACTTTATAAAACTGCAACTCTTAGTCATTCGGTTTGATATAGTGTCATAAATTTTTAGTATAGGACTCTCTCCTAAATTAATTTTCCAGGTCTCCTTTGGGAAACATTTCTTCTGACCTAAATGGGACTTCCTGGTTAAATAAAGGGTTAAAATATAACATTAATCTGCATCCCAAATGGCACCCTATTCCCTATATACTGCACTACTTTTGACCATGGCCTATAGGGCCCTATATAGTAGTGCACTATATAGGGAATAGGATGCCATTTGGGACTCATGCATACAGTATGTGACTCACCATATCCAGGAGCAAGTAGACAGATTCTCTGTTCCTTGTTGTGGTTTTGTCAGTCTCCTGGCCGATCTTCAGCAAACTGGAGGAGGCAAGCTGCACGGGAGAGAGAACAGTTTCAATCAGTTTCAACTGACTGTGTAGAAGAATGGTAAAGAACTAGAAGCTTAAAGAACAACTTCAAAATGGGGCGGCATATAGCTTAGCGGTTAAGAGTGTTGTGCCAGTAATCAAAATGTTGATGTTCCCTTGAGCAATGCACTTAACCCTAAATGCTCCTGTAAGTTACTCTGGATAAGATTGTCTTCTAAATGACTCAAATGTCAAATGTAAACTTTAACACTGAAAGAAGCATGGTGTCTTTTCACAATGTTTCTCCAAGTCACCAAGCTGCACCGGCGAAAACAACTCTCACACCGAGGGCCGGTTTCCCAGACACAGATAACAACTCTCACACCGAGGGCCGGTTTCCCAGACACAGAAAACAACTCTCACACCGAGGGCCGGTTTCCCAGACACAGATAACAACTCTCACACCGAGGGCCGGTTTCCCAGACACAGATAACAACTCTCACACCGAGGGCCGGTTTCCCAGACACAGGTACATCCTATTTCTGAACTAAACAGCAATTCAAACTTTTAGTCCTGCAATATTTATCTGTGTCTGGGGAAACCGGTCCTAAATGTATAGAAGCACTCGTGTCTCTTCTATCACTTTCACAATGTTACTAGACATTTAAAGCACAATGTTACCAGACATTTCAAGCACAATGTTACCAGATATTTAAAGCACAATGTTACCAGACATTTAAAGCACAATGTTACCAGACATTTAAAGCACAATGTTACTAGACATTTAAAGCACAATGTTACCAGACATTTAAAGTCTACCACTCTAACCTTGCCTCTTGGATTTGAACTAAACACTGCAGGGTTTCAAAGAGGATGGGGCTTGGGATGCATCTCACATGGTATCAGACTGGAGACAGCATTACATATTTTAACACGCTGTGTGAAATAAATTCTTACACGACCTTGGCTCTGTCCCAAATAGCACCCTATTCACGGGTCAAAAGAAGTGCACTATATAGGGAAGTGTGCCATTTAGCATACACTCGCTAGCATTTTGAAAAACCCACCAGAGATATTAAATAGGAAACAGATGAAAGGAGAGAGCTGCTTATAATAAATAATAAGAAAGGGTGGAGAGAAATGTGTGGTATAAACTAAACGGACTACCACTATAAAACGTACTGCGAGGAACTCTTTGAGGCGGTCCTCGATGCTGCCCTTGTGGATGGTGAATAAAGCTGCAGCGATCTGGTTTATGGCTTTAGCCAGACAGTGGATGTTGTTGCAGTGACCTGTGAAAGGATGACAGACAAGTAGATATTAGTGTATCGACTATGTCGTTAAACACTGCGGGTAAAACTATCTACTATATCTTTCTACAATGTTAACTTGAGACTAAACCACATCAATCCATATACATGGAACAACAACTGAACATAAAATGTCCTTAAGACATCTTATTACTTACTGTATGTCACAGCACTTTTAACAAAGGACTATTATGAAGGAACCATAACAAGTATAACAACAAATAGACTTAAAATGTACATAGAACATTTACTTCATGTATCTAAAAACAGGTACCTTCAATAGCAGGGCTATACTGGGACATGACGTTGCTTGCCAAGGTGGGCATAGAGACCGCCACAAACACCATCAGCAGGCACGCTATCTTGTACTCCTCCTCAGGACTGATGTTCTCTGTTACCAAAGAAAGGAAATGTCTGTTAACAAACCATCACCATGACAGCTTAACAGCACGACTTTATCTTGGCATCATGACATAGAGAAAAATATATATAAAAAAATAGCAGTTTGGGGGAAATCGGGGAGATCCAATTTGGATATTATCTGAACACGAAGACCCTCTAGCCAAGACAAACTGCAATAAGGCTCTGTAATTAGCTGTAATTTATATTAACAGGACAACACTGGGAGATGATTCAACTATGTGGACCCAGCACGGGGTAGGAGTGCCTCCCAAATGGCATCCTATTCTCTATATTGCACTACTTTTGACCAGACCCTTATGGGTCTCCCTAAGGCCCTGGTCAAAAGTAGTGCACTACCATTTGCATCCTAGGGGATGAAGTTGAGGGTTGATAACTATTTTGATATTAAACAGAGGTTTGTATAAGAACAGCAGGGGCATAATAGAAATGTCTTCGCTGGCCAAACGGCCTGCAGGGCTCTTAATGGCTCTGACAGAGTTAAAGCAATGTTATTGAGTATTTTCCTTAGAGCAACAGAGAGAGGCTGGGAACTTGAGGAGAGCCAGTGGTTTCGTCCCAAATGGCACCCTATTCCCTATATAGTGCACTACTTTTGACCAGACACCTATACAGGGGACAGGGTGCCATTTGGGATGCAAACAGAGGAATCTCTGGGAATAGGGTAACATTTGGGACATAGAGTGCATTCGGAAAGTATTAAGACCCCTTGACTTTTTCCACATTTTGTTAAATTACAGCCTATTTCTAAAATCGATTAAATAGTTATTTTCCCCTTTTTGACCGTTTACTTTGTACTTTGTTGAAGCACCTTTGGCAGCTATTAAAGCCTCACATCTTCTTGGGTATGACGCTAAAGACTTGGCACACCTGTATTTGGAGAGTTTCTCCCATTCTTCTCTGCTGATCCTCTCAAGCTCTGTCAGGTTGGATCGGGAGCGTCGCTGCACAGCTATTTTCAGGTCACTCCAGAGATGTTTGATCGGGTTCAATTCCAGGCTCTGGCTGGGCCACTCAAGGACATTCAGAGACTTGTCCCGAAGCCACTCCTGCATTGTCTTGGCTATGTGCTTAGGGTCATTGTGCTGTTGGAAGGTGAACCTTCACCCCAGTTTGAGGGCCTGAGTTCTCTGGAGCAGGTTTTCATCAACGATCTCTCTGTACTTTGCTCCGTTCATCTTTCCCTCGATCATGAGTCGTTTCCCAGTCCCTGCCACTGAAAAACATCCCCACAGCATGATGCTGCCCCCACCCTGCTTCTCCAGATGTGACACTTGGCATTCAGGCCAAAGAGCTCAATCTTGGATTCATCAGACCAGAGAATCTTGTTTCTCATGGCCTGAGAGTCCTTTAAGTGCCTTTTGACAAACTCAAAGCGGGCTGTCAAGTGCCTTTTACTGAGGAGTGGCTTACGTCTGGCCATTCTACCATAAAGGCCTGATTGGTGGAATGCTGCAGCAATGGTTGTCCTTCTGGAAGGTTCTCCCATCTCCACATAGGAACTCTGGAGCTCTGTCAGAGTCACCATTGGGTTCTTGGTCACGTCCCTGACAAAGGCCCTTCTCCCCCGATTGGTCAGTTTGGCCCGGGCGGCCAGCTCTAGGAAGAGTCGTGGTGGTTCCAAACTTCTTCCATTTAAGATTGATGGAGGCTACTGTGTTCTTGGGGACCTTCAGTGCTTATGATATTTTTTGGTACCCTTCCCCAGATCTGTGCCTCCACTCAATCCTGTCTCGGAGCTCTACGGACAATTCCTTCTACCTCATGGCTTGGTTTTTACTCTGACATGCACTGTCAACTGTGGGACCTTATATAGACAGGTGTGTGCCTTTCCAAATCATGTCCAATCAATTTAATTTACCACAGGTGGACTCCAAGTTGTTGATATATAATTTTGCAAACATTTCAAAAAACCTGTCATTATGGGGTATTGTGTGTAGATTGATGAGGATTTTTAAAAATTTAATACATTTTAGAATAAGGCTGTAACGTAACAAAATGTGGAAAAAGTGAAGGGACGCACATATGGAATGGACAGCACTTTGTGGATATGGCTGCAGGCTACATGACTTGACAAACTAATACCAGTGTGTATAAGCATCAACATGTCCTGTTAAGTAACACGTCCCTCAGGGGTGCTGGGGTGTTAAAACATTACCTGAACAAAGCATGGCATATCTGTTGCGATTATGAAAAATTTACAGGACATGTATTTCATTTTAATTTATGAAAACATTAGTTTGATACATGACCTCAGTGGGGAATGTAGTTCTAATGCTTGTCCAACTCTCGCTCTCTTTGCCATTATTAACAGATTTACTTTCAAACTCTGAGATTTCAACAGCGAATCAGTCATCCCTATACACAGTGTTTGCACATGTAACTCAGGTTATGATGCATATGATAGCCATCGTCATTTCAGCTCAACAGCTAAACATATCCATTAATTCAAAATGTAAATTGTAAATGGCCGATTGACTAAATCCAAGATGTGCAGCAAACTAGTTCACATGTGTTCTTGTTACAGTTAGTCATTATTCAACAATAATTTCATGGAATACACAATCATAGAGACCTCAATGGTGCGTACAGAGAAATGGACCTCCATGTATCAGCTGTGTGATGAAGCAGTGTATGGAGTGTCCTATCTTACCTGACTTCTGGGAGGAGAGGGCCACCACTAAGGCAGGGTCTATCTCACAGGGCAGGCCTGCTGCAGAGGACAGCTCATACACATTCATGGCCACCTGATGATCAACATACAGGACATCAGAGAGTCAGTCAGCTTCAAACACAACAGCCATTTATATATCATATTAATAATATGAATAATATATGCCACTTAGCAGATGCTTTAATCGAAAGCAATTTACAGTACAGTGTATGTGATCCTTATGCGAACTGAACCCACAACTTTGACCTCATGAAGCATCAATTAAAGGTCCTACTGTGTCTCACCTTCATGTCGGTCTCTCTGGGAATGTGATCCTTGAAGTCCTCCACTGAGCTCACCAGGAATGGGATGTGGCACGACAACACCTGTTGACAAGAAGAAGATAATGTGTTACCTCAATACTAAGCCAGAAATAGTTGATTTAACCAACTTCAGCACAGGGGCGGCAGGATAGCCTAGTGGTTAGAGCGTAACCGGAAGACTAGTAACCGGAAGGTTGCAAGTTCAAATCCCCGAGCTGACAAGGTACAAATCTGTCGTTCTGCCCCTGAACAGGCAGTTAACCCACTAGTCCGTCATTGTAAATAAGAATTTGTTCATAACTGACTTGCCTAGTTAAATAAAGGTAAAATAAAAATAAATAAGCATATGATATGAGAAATCAAGATAATTGTGTACTCAATTGTGTCAATATATGATGCCAATCAATTTAGAAACGAAGCATTTGTGTTTAGTGAGTCTGCCAGATCAGAGGCAGTAGGGATGACCAAGGACATTCTCTTGATAACTGCATGAATTAGACAATTTTCCTATCCTGTTAAGCATAAAAAATGTAACGAGTACTATTGGGTGTCAGGTAAAATGTAAGGAGCAAAAAGTACATGATTTTCTTTATGAATGTAGTAAATGAATGTAGTGGAGTAAAAGTAAAAGTTGTCAAAAATATAAAAAGTAAAGTACAGATACAAAAAAACTACTTAAGTAGTACTTAAAAGTATTTAAGTACTTTACAGTGGAGTAAAAGTAAAAGTTGTCAAAAATATAAAAAGTAAAGTACAGATACAAAAAAAACTACTTAAGTAGTACTTAAAAGTATTTAAGTACTTTACAGTGGAGTAAAAGTAAAAGTTGTCAAAAATATAAAAAGTACAGATACAAAAAAAACTACTTAAGTAGTACTTAAAAGTATTTAAGTACTTTACAGTGGAGTAAAAGTAAAAGTTGTCAAAAATATAAAAAGTACAGATACAAAAAAAACTACTTAAGTAGTACTTAAAATTATTTAAGTACTTTACAGTGGAGTAAAAGTAAAAGTTGTCAAAAATATAAAAAGTAAAGTACAGATACAAAAAAAACTACTTAAGTAGTACTTAAAAGTATTTAAGTACTTTACACCACTGCCCACGGGACACGTCTGAAGTCGGTACCGCCAATGTGCCAACTACTGTCTGTAGCTTCTGAACTGTTTGGACTACAAACTAATATGACTCAACATGGAAAGGGGAGATTCTCACAAACAAGATGGTGTTCCCCGTTTTGCTCTACGACCCCCACAAGTGTCACAGGACTCATCTGAAGGTAACCTTGTACTGGTAAAAATAAATTAATGGAAGTAGTTTGGTACCCCTACCAAAAATGGGGTTAAATATGGGTTAACATCTAAAAAAAATAATTTCTGAGCTTTTGAATATCTCCTAGATATAGGACAGACACTTTAAAACCTTATTTGTTATGATATCTTTTTTTACTCTCTGTTTTGCCATTCATGAATGTGTTTCTATGAGCTATAGCAGTATTATTATCAGTATAATATATCTTTTTTATATTGCTACAGGGGTCCTACAATTCAAAAGAGCCGACTTACATCTCGGAGTGCCTCCTGAGCCAGTGATCGGAATGAGAGGATAACACCGATGATGGTCATCCGTTTCAGAACACTGTCGACTGCTGTAACACCAAGACAAAAAACATGTGAGCCTCACAGACAACTGACATGTCTCTAGTCATTTTACTGGTATGCAAATAAGATTTAGATGTTATGTTACGTCACTTTTGCCCTTCAGCAGCCATAACCAAAGGTCCGTACGCATAACAGTTATATTTATGGGAGAATGTATCATGTATTTGTTGCTTATTTGGCCCTTGGCAGCACTGAGCCTAGTGTCTGTCTGGCACAGTAAGACTGACCAGGCCAGTAGAAATACAGACAGAGTACCCACATGAGAGCTTCTTGAACAGAGCAGCCATTTCTCCAGGCTTGTCAAAGCTGGTCCTCATCTGGGTCAAAACCTCAACGTTGTCCACCACCAGTTTCTGAAGAATGAGTTGAGGGAGACAGGGAGAGGAGTAGGAATGTGAGGGAAAGAGAGAGGGAAAGAGGAAGGAAGAGAAATAGGGAGATATATAGTATATATACAGTGCATTTGGAAAGTATTAAAACGTTCACTTTTTCCACAATTTGTTACAGCCTTATTCTAAAATTGATTAAAACTTCTTATGGCTTAGATCCCGTTAACAGGATCGATATGACAACAGCCAGTGAAAGTGCAGGGCACCACATTCAAAACAACAGAAATCTCATAATTCAAATTCCTCAAACATACAAGTATTTTACGCCATTTTAAAGATAAACTTGTTGTTAATCCCACCACAGTGTCCAATTTCAAAAAGGCTTTACTACGAAAGCACACCAAACTATTATGTTAGGTCAGTACCTAGTCACAGAAAAACAAAGCCATTTTTCCAGCCAAAGAGAGGAGTCACAAAAAGCAGAAATAGAGATAGGTTAGTGATTAATTTTTTGATGATCTTCATCAGATGACACTCATAGGACTTCATGTTTCACAATACATGTATGTTTTGTTCGATAAAGTTCATATTTATATCCAAAAATCTCAGTTTACATTGGCGTGTTACGTTCAGTAATGTTTTGCTTCCAAAACATCCGGTGATTTTACAGAGAGCCACATCAATTTACAGAAATACTCATCATAAATGTTGATGAAAATACAAGTGTTATGCATGGAACTTTAGATAAACTTCTCCTTAATGCAACCGCTGTGTCAGATTTAAAAAAAGCTTTATCCGAAAAAGCACACCATGCAATAATCTGAGTACAGTGCTCAGACAACAAAACAAGCCATACAGATATCCACCATGTTGTGGAGTCAACAGAAGTCAGAAATAGCATTCTAAATATTCACTTACCTTTAATGATCTTCATCAGAATGCACTCCCAGGAATCCCAGTTCTACAATAAATGTTTGATTTGTTCGATTAAGTCCATCATTTATGTCCAAATACCTCCTTTTTTTTCACGCGTTTAGTAAACAATCCAAACTCACGAGGCGCGGGCAAGTCCAGGCGGAAGTTCAGACGAAAAGTCATATTACAGTTCATAGAACTGTCAAACGAAGTATAGAATCAATCTTTAGGATGTTTTTATCATAAATCTTCAATAATGTTTCAACAGGAAAATTCCTTTGTCTGTAGAAATGCGATGGAACGCAGCTAACTCTCACGTGAGCGCGCGTGATCAGCTCATGCCACTCTGGCAGACCCCTGACCCCCCCAAGACAGGGATTTTTACTAGGTTGAGTGAGTTTAAATGTATTTGGCTTTATGTAAACTTCTAACTTCAAGATCTACGGTGTGCATGACACAAGTAATTTTTCCAACAATTGCTTACAGACAAATTATTTCACTTATAATTCACTGTATTACAATTCCAGTGGGTCAGACGTTTACATACACTAAATTGACTGTGACTTTAAACAGATCGGAAAATTCCAGAAAATGATGTCATGGCTTTAGAAGCTTCTGACAGGCTAATTGACATCATTTGAGTCAATTGGAGGTGTACCTGTGGATGTATTTCAAGGCCTACCTTCAAACTCAGTGCCTCTATGCTTGACATCATTGGAAAATCAAAAGAAATCAGCCAAGACCTCAGATTTTTATTTTTGTAGACCTCCACAAGTCTGGGTCATCCTTGGGAGCAATCTCCAAATGCAGGAAGGTACCATGTTCATCTGTACAAACAATAGTACGCAAGTATAAACACCATGGGACCACGCAGCCGTCATACCGCTCAGGAAGGAGACGCGCTCTGTCTCCTAGAGATGAACGTACTTTGGTGCAAAAAGTGAAAATCAATCCCAGAACAGCACAGTAAAACAACCTTATGAAGGTGCTGGAGGAAGCAGGTACCAAAGTATCTATATCCACATTAAAACAAGTCCTATATCGACATGACCTGAAAGGCTGCTCAGCAAGAAAGAAGCCACTGCTCCAAAACCACCATATAAAAGCCAGACTACAGTTTGCAACTGCACATGGGGACAAAGATCTGAAGAAATGTCCTCTGGTCTGATGAAACAAAATAAAACTGTTTGGCCATAATGACCATCGTTATGTTTGGAGGAAAAAGGGGGAGGCTTGCAAGCCGAAGAACACCATGCAGGGAATTGAGTGCCATTTGGGACACAATCAAAAACAATTAGAGGCGTAGAATTGTCTGTGATGGGTGTCTTGGAGCAACGAGCCAAAGGATTGTTTTTGAAATGTTGAGACAGTCATGTGTGCCGCTTGCAATGCCTCACGTCATCCACTCCTTCAGTTTACTTTGAGATGATTCGCCAAAAAAGTAACTTGATGACCACGACTCGGTGTGCACAGACTGAATAAAACCAATGCTTAATTCCTACATCTGATTGTGAATCAGATACCAAAACAATTTTATTTGTGGATGGAAACGTTTGCATGTTAGAGAATCATAAATCTATACCAGAGCTACGTTAACACACCAATGTGTGCTCTAGGGACTAAACAAACCACCAATTATATTACAATCCAAAGACCGGTTTGAAAAAACATGCATGATATTTTGTCAGTCTGCTGCGCTAAAATAATTTAACATTGATAATCATTCTTTAGATAAATGACATTCCAACAACAACTCTTCTAAAACAGTTTTGCAACACTAACAAAGACATTAGTGTCATGTAATGCACACTACCGTTCAAAGGTTTGTGGTCACTTAGAAATGTCCGTGTTTTTGAAAGAAAAAAAATTGCTTTTGTCCATTAAAATAACATGAACTTGATCAGAAATACGGTGTCGACATTGTTAATGTTGTAAATGACTATCGTAGCTGGAAACGGATGATTTTTAATGGAATATCTACATAGGCGTTCAGAGGCCCATTATCAGCAACCATCACTCCTGTGTTCCAATGGCATGTTGTATTAACTTATCCAAGTTTATAATTTTCTGTGAAGGGAGTAGTACACAGCGCTGTACGAGATCTTCAGTTTCTTAACAATATCTCGCATGGAATAGCCTTCATTTCTCAGAACAAGAATAGACTGATGAGTTTCAGAAGAAAGTTATTTGTTTCTGGCCATTTTGAGCCTGTAATCGAACCCACAAATACATATGCTCCAGTTCCTCAACTAGTCTAAAGAAGGCCAGTTTTATTGATTCTTTAAAATCAGCACAACAGTTTTCAGCTGTGCTAACATAATTGCAAATGATCAATTAGCCTTTTAAAACGATTGGATTAGCTAACACAACATGCCATTGGAACACAGGAGTGATGGTTGCTCATAATGGGCCTCTGTACGCCTATGTAGATATTCCATAAAAAAAAGTTTCCAGCTACAATAATCTAAGTCTACATGTATTTCTGATGAATTTCATGTTATTTTAATGGACAAAAAATGTGCTTTTCTTTCAAAAACAAGGACATTTCTAAGTGACCACAAACTTTTGAACGGCAGTATATATCTATAAGGAATGATTTTGTGCCTAACCATAGTACCTTTTCATTCCAGTTACACTAAATCGAATCAAAGAGATTTTGCAGCTCTAAAGTGCAACACGAACCAAATAACAAGCCACGGAACGCAGAGGTCTACGTATGTACAGTACGTCTATTAGAAGTGACTTTGGTTCTGATGTAGGTTTATCAACAGGCTGGCTAGCTGCTTTCCTAACACTTACCATGAACCCATTTTGTCCCAGTCTAATATACAGAACAAAAATATAAACACAACATGTAAAGTGTTGGTCCCATGTTTAATGAGCTGAAATAAAAGATCTCAGAAATGTTCCATACGCATAAAAAAAATATTTCTCAAAAAATGTGGTGCCCAAATTTGTTTACATCCCTGTTAGTGAGCATTTCTCCTTTGCAAAGATAATCCATTCGCCTGACAGGTGTTGCTAATTAAGCAGCATGATCATTACACAGGTGCACCTTGTGCTGGGGACAAAAGGCCACTAAAATGTGCAGTTTTGTCACGAAACACAATGCCACAGATGTGTCTAGTTTTGAGGGAGTGTGTAATTGGCATGCTGACTTCAGGAATGTCCACCAGAGCTGTTTCCAGATAATTTAATGTTCATCTCTCTACCATAAGCCGCCTCCAAAATTTTAAAGAATTTGGCAGTACATTTAACCGGTCTCACAAGCACAGACCACGTGTAACAATGCCAGCCCAGGACCTCCACATCCGGCTTCTTCACCTGCGGGATCGTCTGAGACCAGCCACCCAGACAGCTGATGAAACTGTGGGTTTGCACAATTGAAGAATCTCTGCACAAACTGTCAGAAACCATCTCATGGAAGCTCATCTGCGTGCTCGTTGTCCTCACCAGGGTCTTGACCTGACTGCAGATCGGCGCTGTAAACGACTTCAGTGGGAAAATGCTCACCTTCGATGGCCACTGGCACGCTGGAGAAGTGTGATCTTCACGAAAGAAACCCGGTTTCAACTTTACTGGGCAGATGGCAGACAGTGTGTATGATGTCGTGGCGGCAAGTGGTTTACTGGATGCTATGGTTTACTGGATGCTAATAACTGGAGGTTATTTTATGGGCAGACATAAGCTATGGACAACAAACACAATTGTATTTTAACAATGGCAATTTGAATGCACAAGGGATACCGTGACGTGATCCTGAGGCCCATTGTAGTGCCATTCATCCGCCATCACCTCAAGTTTCCGCATTATAATGCACGGCCCCATGTCGCAAGGATCTGTACACAACTCCTGGAAGCTGAAAATGGCCCCGTTCTTCCATGGCCTGCATACTCACCAGACATGTCACCAATTGAGCATGTTTGGGATGCTCTGGATTGCTGTGTACGATAGCGTGTTTCAGTTCCCGCCAATATCCAGCAAATGGTAGCCACTCCAGATACTGACTGGTTTTCTGATCCATGCCTCTACCTTTTTTTTTAACACATCTGTGACCAACCACCACCAAGTCATGTGAAATTCATAGATTCATGGATTTATTTCAATTGACTGATATACTTATATGAACTGTAACTCAGTAAAATCTTTGAAATTGTTGCATATTGAGTTAATATTTTTGTTCAGTGTAAGAACTAATCAAAAAGATTTTGCTGACCATACAGAATTCCGTGGTCCTCTTTTTTTAAACAGAATTCTTATTAGTTACCCAAAATTCAGTGAGGGTAGGGAACCTGATCCATCGACAGTCAGTCAGCAGTAAGAGGTTAGCAGAAACCCCCACTGCCTCTGCTCTTCTCTGGGAAACACCTCATTAACGAATAATGAAGAAACAAACAAATTTGCTCCGCTGTGGGTCTGGTTCTGTTTCCAGGGGGAAAAAAACTCTGCTTCTGGAAAGAGCCTCTAACCTCTATTGGCTCATACAAGGCAGTATCTCAAATGGCACCCTACTCCCTATATAGTGCACTACTTTTGACCAGATCCCATAGGAGACCGCCATAGGGCCTAGGTCAAAAGTAGTACAATATATAGAGCAGGGGTGTCAAACATACAGGTCCAAACCAGCCCGGTTTGAGTAAAAAATAAATAATAATAAAACAAATTGATATACTTTAAAATTAGTATAACCAAATCAAAACTATGTAGAAATGATAATGGACCTACATTCATACAATTTACTGACTGTCCAGCACACTGGCAATGAAATATTTAAAACATTCAGTGCAGCCCTCCGGACTTCATTGAAGACCGATTGCAGCCCGCGGCCAAATGAGTTTGACACCACTGATATAGGGCACAGGGTCTCCTTTTGGAGCACACTAGGAATTAGAGAAGCGAGAAACCAGGGTCGCGTTCATTAGGGACCAAACGGAACAATGTGGTCCTAAACTGGCATGGGACTATTTGGACCAATAAAAAAATATATGTATATTTTTTTTGTTGCTATGGCCCAGTGCCCTAATGAACATGACCCAGCCTGCCCTGAGTTAACCCTGGATTACCTCTGGTCCTCAACCTGTAACCTCTGACCTCCATGACCCCTCACCTTGAGCTCGGCCACCTGGGAGGAGATATGCCACATGAGACTCTCACTGAGGAACTTCATCCCATAGGGCCCCAGCAGCTCTGACAGGGACCGCATTTCTGAGAAGAGGAGAAGAAGATGACTTTATTGTCCAATAAATGTCCAACGGAAATTTGCCGTTCTGTTTTAAACCAACACAAGATGTCTTCTTCTGTATACATCATCTGTATACTTAAGGTGCTTCATCGTCCACAAATGTCGAACATACATGCTTTTTTTGTTTTATCCCAATCCTTCCGACATAAGACGGTAATGTTTTGTCAGTGATTCCTTGTGTCATCCAACACTGCTATTGCTATAAAAAAGCCATGTTTAAATATGCTAGATAGTAAATCATCAGACTCACTCTCAGTAACATGAATGTCTATTGGTGTCTAAAAGGACAATATAACTAATGAAGCTTACCTGAGATATCAGAATATTCCTCTGCATTGAAGGTGAGCTCGTTCTCCGTAGGCAGGTTGACAAAAGCCTTCATGGCTGGGAAGTAAGCAATGTGTCCGTTACTTACTTGGCGCAGTAAGGTCTCCAGATACCTGAAGTACAGAGAGAATGTATGGTCTGCGTCATTGAATGGAAGGCATGATCAAGGCTGGGATTCCAATCAATTTCTCAGATGTTCACAGAGATCACGTTCACTGCCTTCCTGAAGACAAAGAATGTATACGAAATGCTTCAGTCTGGTTTTAGACCCCATCATAGCACTGAAACTGCACTTGTGAAGGTGGTAAATGACCTTTTAATGGCGTCAGACCAAGGCTCTGCATCTGTCCTCGTGCTCCTAGACCTTAGTGCTGCTTTTGATACCATCGATCACCACATTCTTTTGGAGAGATTGGAAACCCAAATTGGTCTACACGGACAAGTTCTGGCCTGGTTTAGATCTTATCTGTCGGAAAGATATCAGTTTGTCTCTGTGGATGGTTTGTCCTCTGACAAATCAACTGTACATTTCGGTGTTCCTCAAGGCTCCGTTTTAGGACCACTATTGTTTTCACTATATATTTTACCTATAGGGGATGTCATTCGGAAACATAATGTTAACTTTCACTGCTATGCGGAAGACACACATCTGTACATTTCGATGAAACATGGTGAAACTCCAAAATTGCCCTCCCTGGAAGCCTGTGTTTCAGACATAAGGAAGTGGATGGCAGCAAATGTTCTACTTTTAAACTCGGACAAAACAGAGATGCTAGTTCTAGGTCCCAAGAAACAAAGATATCTTCTGTTGAATCTGACAATTGTGGTACAGTCGTCTCTAAATAAAACTGTGAAGGACCTCTGCTGGACCCTGATCTCTCTTTGGACGAACATATCAAGACTGTTTAAAGGACAGCTTTTTTCCATCTAAGTTACATTGCAAAAATTATAAACTTGCTTTTGTCACTTCTAGGTTAGACTACTGCAATGCTCTATTTTCAGGCTACCTAGATAAAGCTATAAATGAACTTCAGTGCTAAATATGGCTGCTAGAATCTTGACTAGAACCAAAATATTTGATCATATTACTCCAGTGCAAGCCTCTCTACACTGTTGTCCTGTTAAGGCAAGAGCTGATTTCAATTAATCCTTATCCCAGTCTGCTGTTCCCACATGCTTCAAGAGGGCCACCGTTGTTCCTGTTCCCAAGAAAGCTAAGGTAACTGAGCTAAACGACTACCGCCCCGTAGCACTCACTTCCGTCATCATGAAATGCTTTGAGTGATTAGTCAAGGACCATATCACCTCCACCCTACCTGACACCCTAGACCCACTCCAATTTGATTAACCGACCCAAAAGGTCCACAGACGACGCAATCGCAACCACACTGCCCTAACCCATCTGGACAAGAGGAATACCTATGTGAGAATGCTGTTCATCGACTACAGCTCAGAATTTAACAACATAGTACCCTCCAAACCCGTTATTAAGCTTGAGACCCTGGGTCTCGACCCCGCCCTGTGCAAATGGGTACTGGACTTCCTGACGGGCCGCCCCCAGGTGGTGAGGGTAGGTAACAACATCTCCACCATGCTGATCCTGTACTCCCTGTTCACCCACGACTGCGTGGCCATTCACGCCTCCAACTCAATCATCAAGTTTGCAGACGACACTACAGTGGTAGGCTTGATTACCAACAACGACGAGACGGCCTACAGGGAGGAGGTGAGGGCCCTCAGAGGGTGTCATCAGGAAAATAACCTCACACTCAACGTCAACAAAACAAAAGAGATGATCGTGGACTTCAGGAAACAGCAGAGGGAGCACTCCCCTATCCACATCGACAGGACAGTAGTGGAGAGGGTATAAAGTTGTAAGTTCCTCGGCATACACATCACGGACAAACTGAATTGGTCCACCCACACAGACAGCGTTGTGAAGAAGGCGCAGGAGGCTGAAGAAATTCGGCTTGTCACCAAAAGCACTCAAACTTTTACAGATGCACAATCGAGAGCATCCTGTCGGGCTGTATCACCGCCTGGTACGGCAACTGCTCCGCCCACAACCGTAAGGCTCTCCAGAGGGTAGTGAGGTCTGCACCACGCATCACCGGGGGCAAACTACCTGCCCTCCAGGACACCTACACCACCCGATGTCACAGGAAGGCCATAAAGATCATCAAGGACAACAACCACCCGAGCCACTGCCTGTTCAACCCGCTATCATCCAGAAGGCGAGGTCAGTACAGGTGCATCAAAGCAGGGACCGAGAGACTGAAAAACCGCTTCTATCTCAAGGCCATCAGACTGTTAAACAGCCACCACTAACATTGAGTGGCTGCTGCCATACATGTAAAAAATGTATCACTAACCACTTTAAACAATGCCACTTAATATAATGTTTACATACCCTACATTACTCATCTCATATGTATATACTGTACTCGATACCATCTACTGCATCTTGCCTATGCCGTTCTGTACCATCACTCATTCATATGTCATTCATTTATATTTATGTACATATTCTTCATCCCTTTACACTTGTGTGTGTATAAGGTAGCTGTTGTGCAATTGTTAGGTTAGATTACTCGTTGGTTAATACTGCATAGTCGGAACTAGAAGCACAAGCATTTCACTATACTCGCATTAACATTTGCTAACCACGTGTATGTGACAAATAACATTTGATTTCAAGGTTTTACTGCTAACCTACAAAGCATTACATGGGCTTGCTCCTAAACATCTCTCCGATTTGGTCCTGCCGTACATACAGTGCCTTGCGAAAGTATTCGGCCCCCTTGAACTTTGCGACCTTTTGCCACATTTCAGGCTTCAAACATAAAGATATAAAACTGTATTTTTTTGTGAAGAATCGACAACAAGTGGGACACAATCATGAAGTGGAACGACATTTATTGGATATTTCAAACTTTTTTAACAAATCAAAAACTGAAAAATTGGGCGTGCAAAATTATTCAGCCCCCTTAAGTTAATACTTTGTAGCGCCACCTTTTGCTGCGATTACAGCTGTAAGTCGCTTGAGATATGTCTCTATCAGTTTTGCACATCGAGAGACTGAACTTTTTTCCCATTCCTCCTTGCAAAACAGCTCGAGCTCAGTGAGGTTGGATGGAGAACGTTTGTGAACAGCAGTTTTCAGTTCTTTCCACAGATTCTCGATTGGATTCAGGTCTGGACTTTGACTTGGCCATTCTAACACCTGGATATGTTTATTTTTGAACCATTCCATTGTAGATTTTGCTTTATGTTTTGGATCATTGTCTTGTTGGAAGACAAATCTCCGTCCCAGTCTCAGGTCTTTTGCAGACTCCATCAGGTTTTCTTCCAGAATGGTCCTGTATTTGGCACCATCCATCTTCCCATCAATTTTAACCATCTTCCCTGTCCCTGCTGAAGAAAAGCAGGCCCAAACCATGATGCTGCCACCACCATGTTTGACAGTGGGGATGGTGTGTTCAGCTGTGTTGCTTTTACGCCAAACATAACGTTTTGCATTGTTGCCAAAAAGTTACATTTTGGTTTCATCTGACCAGAGCACCTTCTTCCACATGTTTGGTGTGTCTCCCAGGTGGCTTGTGGCAAACTTTAAACAACACTTTTTATGGATATCTTTAAGAAATGGCTTTCTTCTTGCCACTCTTCCATAAAGGCCAGATTTGTGCAATATACGACTGATTGTTGTCCTATGGACAGAGTCTCCCACCTCAGCTGTAGATCTCTGCAGTTCATCCAGAGTGATCATGGGCCTCTTGGCTGCATCTCTGATCAGTCTTCTCCTTGTATGAGCTGAAAGTTTAAAGGGACGGCCAGGTCTTGGTAGATTTGCAGTGGTCTGATACTCCTTCCATTTCAATATTATCGCTTGCACAGTGCTCCTTGGGATGTTTAAAGCTTGGGAAATCTTTTTGTATCCAAATCCGGCTTTAAACTTCTTCACAACAGTATCTCGGACCTGCCTGGTGTGTTCCTTGTTCTTCATGATGCGCTCTGTGCTTTTAACGGACCTCTGAGACTATCACAGTGCAGGTGCATTTATACGGAGACTTGATTACACACAGGTGGATTGTATTTATCATCATTAGTCATTTAGGTCAACATTGGATCATTCAGAGATCCTCACTGAACTTCTGGAGAGAGTTTGCTGCACTGAAAGTAAAGGGTCTGAATAATTTTGCACGCCCAATTTTTCAGTTTTTGATTTGTTAAAAAAGTTTGAAATATCCAATAAATGTCGTTCCACTTCATGATTGTGTCCCACTTGTTGTTGATTCTTCACAAAAAAATACAGTTTTATATCTTTATGTTTGAAGCCTGAAATGTGGCAAAAGGTCGCAAAGTTCAAGGGGGCCGAATACTTTCGCAAGGCACTGTACCTACACGTTCGCTACGCTCAGAAGACACAGGCCTCCTTATTGTCCCTAGAATTTCTAAGCAAACAACTGGAGGCAAGGCTTTCTCCTATAGAGCTAAAATTTGTATGGAATGGTCTGCCTATCCATGTGAGAGACTCAGACTCGGTCTCAACCTTTAAGTCTGTATTGAAAACTCATCTCTTCAGTAGGTCCTATGATTGGGTGTATTCTGGCCCAGGAGTGTGAAGGTGAACGGAAAGGCACTGGAGCAACGAACCGCCCTTGCTGTCTCTGCCTGGCCGGTTCCCCTCTCTCCACTGGGATTCCCTGCCTCAAACCCTATTACAGGGGCAGAGTCACTGGCTTACTGGTGCTCTTTCATGCCATCCCTAGGAGGGGTGCGTCACTTGAGTGGGTTGAGTCACTGACGTGATCTTCCTGTCTGGGTTAGCGCCCCCCCCCCCCCCCCCCCCCTTGGGTTATGCCGTGGGGGAGATCTTCGTGGGCTATACTCATCCTTGTCTCAGGATGGTACGTTGATGGTTGGAGATATCCCTCAAGTGGTGTGGGAGCTTTGCTTTGGCAAAGTGGGTGGGGTTATATCCTGCCTGTTTGGCACTGTCTGGGGGTATCGTCACACAGGGCCACAGTGTCTCCTGACACCTCCTGTCTCAGCCACCAGTATTTATGCTGCAATAGTTTGTGTCGGGGGGCTAGGGTCAGTCTGTTATATTCTTGGAGTATATCTCCATTCTTATCCGGTGTCCTGTGTGAATTTAAGTATGCTATCTTTCTCTCTCTTTTTCTTTCTTTCTCTCTCTTGGAGGACCTGAGCCCTAGGACCATGCCTCAGGACTACCTGGCCTGATGACTCCTTGCTGTCCCCAGTCCACCTGGTCGTGTTGCTGCTCCAGTTTCAGCTGTTCCGCCTGCGGTTATGGAACCCTGACCTGTTCACCGGACGTACTACCTGTCCCAAACCTGCTGTTTTAAACTCTCTAGAGACAGCAGGAGCGGTAGAGATACTCTGAATGATCGGCTATGAAAAGCCAACTGACATTTAGTCCTGAGGTGCTGACCTGTTGAACCCTCTACAACCACTGTGATTATTATTATTTGACCCTGCTGGTCATCTATGAACATTTGAACATCTTGGCCATGTTCTGTTATAATCTCCACCCGGCACAGCCAGAAGAGGACTGGCCACCCCTCATAGCCTGGTTTCTTCCTAGGCTTTCCTAGCCACTGTACTTCTACACCTGCATTACTTGATGTTTCGGGGTTTAGGCTGGGTTTCTGTACAGCACTTTGTGACATCAGCTGATGTAAAAAGGGCTTCATAAATAAATTGGATTGATTGATGGTTCACCGAGGATGTTGGCTCAAGCAGAAATCCCCTTTCAAACTCAATCGCAGTGCACAGGACATTTATTTGCGTTTGTTTGAATCAAGGCCTAAATCTGTTATTCATAGACAGGCAGAAAGAGGACATTTGTATTGTTTTGTGAATGTATTGCTTGTGCCAGTTGGTGTAGAGGCTGGTGATGGTGGGTTTGGGTTAAGGGGGTTAAAGAGTGCAGGGGTTAAATAGTTTGGGAGTTAAGGGGGTTAAAGAGTTAAGGGGGTTTAGGGGTTAAATAGTTAAGGGGGGGGTCAAAGAGTTCAGGGGGTTAAAGAGTTTTGGTGGGGTGAGGAGTTATGGGGGGTAAGGAGTTATGGGGGGGGGGGGTAAGGAGTTATGGGGGGTAAGGAGTTAAGAGGGTAAGGAGTTAAGAGGGTAAGGAGTTAAGAGGGTAAGGAGTTAAGAGGGTTAAGGGGTTAGGGTTAAGGGCTCACCAGTTGGTGTAGAGGCTAGTGATGGTTGGTTCTCCGTGACTGTCCAGATGTTGTGTCTGCTGCAGCAGCACGTTGTTGAACACCCTGGTGATATCTATCTGAACATAGTTCTCTATGCTCTGGAGCACAGTCATGTAAGCCCTGACACTGGTCAGCAGCTCAGATGGTTTGGCTATCTCCTGGGTCGCCTGGTTATACATGGTCATCCCCACGATAGACCTAGAGAAGGAACAAAACAGGATCGGTCAATCAATCAATCAAAGGCATGATGAAGAATTCTTTATATTTCACTGACAGGGATGCAGAGAGGGAATTTATCATGTCCAGGAATTTGATATTTGACTGGCAGATCCAACAGTTAAGATTGGAATAATAGGGATCAATCAATCAAATGTACTTAAAGTCCTATTTACAACAGCAGATTATCCCTGTTACTGTTAGCTACATGGACTCCAGGGAGTTTGGGCGACTCTTCAACAACGTTCAACAATGGCTGTATTGTTTTCCCTAATGCCTAACCTTTCCGTATTTCTACGTAGATAACTTGGTGTGGAGTGGGCAGATCTGATCCAACATGGCAGGGTTAAAAAACTATGGCGCAACAAGTGGTAAAACGCTTTTTCACACCCTGACCGAGCATTAGGAACATTTTGTAAATAACTAGCCACTTTTCCCTTCTGTCTGAAGTGTGCTGGGAACTGGGAACCTAAGAGCAGTAAAACTTTTATCCTGCGCTGATCTGGAGGAGCAGGGCGGAGTGGTAAGTGGCGGTAATTGGGTATGTGTGTGAGCCCTCTCCTCTGTGGGAAGCCTGGACAGTGGAGGGGTTCACGGCACTGTGGAGAGGGGCCAGCCAACGCACCCACCACACACACACACACACACCAGCCAAAGCACCAACGTCACAACCCCAACCCCCACAGTGGAAAATACCTGTTACTCTCCAGCACAATGTTTATTTCATTGGACCGGTCAGGCCCCATTCTGGATGCATGTCAAAAATCACTCTGACCCCAAAAAACGTTTGTTTGTTGGACTAATAAATCACATATAACATCATAAACCCCGGAGAGGTTTTTTGTTCAACTCTGTCTAGGGATTATAATTAAAATGAACAAATGGATGACAATGTTCCTTGATTTATAACAACAAACTAAGCCTCCTTCCTTTTGCATGAGATAGTCAATGGATTGGTGTTTGGGGAGGAGAGACAGATTTCATAACTGACCAGCTAACGTTACAACACAGTGGTGTCATGATGTTGGCCTGGGGGTAGGTTTATGACAGTTATAAATACCTCTTCCCCCCCTTTTCCTCTCTCTACCCTACTGATGTTACATTTGAAAACCCCTTGGTTAACATAGAGATTCTGGGAACATCAGAAGGTGGGGGGAAATGAACTATATTCTGGTAATCCAACCAATTGAACATATGCAGTGGTACTTAATGAATATGATGTCAGTTCGGTTGTCATCTGAGACATTCTCATCAATGATAAGATGACAAACTCTACAGTGTAAAGTCTTCACATCAGAGTTATCGGATTCACAGGAATTGTTGTTCAATTTAAATGTTTGAATATGAAATTATTCGTGATGGGATGAAATGTGATTTTAGCTTCTAAAATGTGAGAATTGGGTTTTCATGAGTGAATTAGGCCCGACTCAGTGGCCCGCCCACGTAAAGATACATAGGTGGTAAACTATGAAACACACCCCTTGTCTCCCTCCACTATATAAGCCCTTGACGAAAATGTAACCTCCTGTTCCGAGGATGTGAGGACGATGGTCCGATGTCAGAATGGTTCAGATAATAACTACAGAACGAAGACAACATCAGCGTGAGCTTTGGTTGCGAATGGTATGAACTTTGAACTCTTATTCACTACAGAAGTGATACCTCCTAGCCGTTGAGTTAGCAACAGCAGCTGCAAACGAGGGTTAGGAAGGAACAGACAGAGTATCCCGTCTATCACACAATGGGTGGTAATTTAGAATGCATAAGATACTGTATTTACGATAGCACAGCTTCTCCCTGTGTCCCTCAGTCTTCCCGCTCTTTCACTCAAACCCAGCCCTTTTCTTTTGTGTAACCAGCTGTCATATCTGTTCCGCCCGCTAGGGACGTTTTCCTTTATGACGTCATTTGTAATCAAGGTATAATTCATTCTTTATATATGTAATTCTGTGTGATTAGTTAGGTATTTAGTAAATAAATAATGAAACCCAATTTTGTATTGCTGATTCAACTTGTTAGCCAGGGTTCGTGAAGATAACCAATAATTTACAACTTTCAGATGAGACTGAATTCAGGTGACGATTAATATTGACTGCTATTGATGTAAAATATGACTAGGTCTTTAAGAGTTTATTCGGAAGATAACAGCTCTATAAATATTATTTCGTGGTGCCCCGACTCTCTAGTTAACTACATTTACATGATTAGCTCAATCAGGTAATATTAATTACGGAGAAATTATTTTATAGAATAGCATGTCATATCACTTAATCCGGCATAGCCAAAGACACGACAGTGGGAAGCCATCAGACTATCTGCAGGAATTCACTCATAGCCTCCTGTGAGGATTGGTGTTTGGATTCCCTAAGTTTGTGTGTGTGTGTGTGTTCGTGCACATGTGCGTGTGTGTGTGCAAGCATGTGTGTGTACTCACTTGGTGAAGCGGATCTCCAGGTGTGAGGTGAGGTACTCCCTGGGAGTGAAGGTGTGTTCCCATATCACCATGTTGGGTACATAATTGATGGAGAAACACAGCTCGGATAGCGCTGTGTGAAGCTTATCCAGGCTAGGAACACAGACAGTTAGGCAGACATTAAAACCTAATTTCATTCAGATTAAAGGGGAAATCTGTGACAGAGCAGATGGATTAAGTTCCTCCAGCACCACAGTTAATGTTGTTTTTACACATCACTTTTTTAGCCCAGACCTGAATCTATATTATCCTAGCCCTGGTCATGGTCTGTTTCTATGCAGCTTACTGGAAGCTGAGAATTAGGAGTATAGTAGTAGAGTTAGGACCAAATTCAAGTGGAATACCCAGAGCAGGGAGGGCAAGTGATGGCAGTAAATCTTAGCATGGTATTTTTAACACACAGTGGAAGATGAGGTTGCAAAACCATGTCTGCATCCCAATTGGCATCCTATTCCCTATGTAGTGCATTACTTTTGACCGTTGTCCACAGGGCTCTGGTCAAAAGTAGTGCATTTTGTAGAGAATAGGGTGCCATTTGGGACACACACAGACCATGACTTACAAAACCATCCAATAACAGTGCGCTGTTGAAAATATCTGAAAGTGGATAGGTGGTCATGGAGAGGGGGGAGGGGAACAGGTAGCCTAGTGGTTAAGAGCGTTGGGCCAGTAACAAAAGGTCGCTGGTTCGAATACCCGAGCAGACTTGGTGAAAAATCTGTCGATGTGCCCTTGAGCAAGTCACTTAACCGTAATTGCTCCTGTAAGTCACGCTGGAAAAAAGTGACACAAATGTAAATGTCTCCATTGCATCTTTTCTTGATTCCTCAAAATCGAGCATAGACACATTGGGAAAGAGTCCCTAACCTTACTTAGAGACCCTACAGAGTGTACACTACTTACTTGGTGACCAGCAGCCTGTTCTTCCTCATGCTCTCTACTCCAGGCTTCTCTCTCTCAGGCTCGCCTTTCTTCCCCGTCTGCTTCTTTGACTTCTTGTTCACCGCCTGACTGATGGTTTTGGCACAATGTTTTGGCAGCAGCTGCAACAGGAGCACAGCAGGGACAGGAAACCCCCTTTAACACTCACAGACCAATAAGGAATGAAGTGACAAATTATGTTTCCAAGGCACTTAGTTGGGACGTGCACAATGTAGGCTATATGGTATTCTATTTACTAGGCTTGGGCGGTATACAAATTATTAAGTTTTTCAATAAATGTGAACATTTGTAGCTACTTAAGTTATTACCTGCAGTCAACTTGTGCAATACGTTAGGAGATAAAGCAGATTGCATTCTTCATTTTACCTGTCACATTATTTTAAATGATGAAGCTTACCATAGTTCCCTAGAACAGTTGATCCAGTCGGGTGTTTGTTAGTAAATAGCACAACAAGAGACAGCAGGAGCTGGTGAACCCATAGTGTTCTATATCTATCAGAGTCTCTGCTGTGCGGCGCACATGAGCTGATGAACTTATTACACTTAGATACAATTCACTACTAAATATTTGCCATCAGATATCTTAATGGCTTTCTGCCAGAAGTCAAAGAGATCTGGATGAGTTCTGTACAGATGCCATTTTTTCCCTGTGTTTCCTACTAGTGTTTTTTCCCTCCTCCTTCTCCCATCTGCGCCATGTACACACGCTGCTCGTCTTTCAGTAAAGCATGCATCACAACTTTCTCCATTTGCACAATTTCTCCCGTCCACTTTCACTTGTAAAATGTCCACACTCACTGAAAATGGGATTCAGTAACAACAGGCTATGCTTTTATAACTTTATGAGCTGGATTTGCCGGTCTTTGCAATTAGCTTATGTTTGGTTTCAAACGTTAGCATTTAGCTAATAGCTTCTATATGATTTTGCTATTAGTTCGTACTAATTCTGTTAGCATTCTGGTAATAGCGGCCCAATGGGCTTTTCTTGTGTTTTTAGCGCACCCTTGTGTGTTATCCGGTAATACAGTAAATCCCAGGATGCGAGAAGGATTGTATAGCAATATGAAAATCTGGATACCGCCCAAGCCTATTTACCTGTACATGACAGAAATAGAATTTTGAAAAGTATCTGACTTAAGACCTACATTGAGTCAGTCATCAGTTGAAAAACTTAAATGGCTAGTAAATAGGTCCAACATACTAACATACAATAGTTCCAACACACAGATAACAAGGCATGAACTCAATGTACCTTACGGGCCTGTTTTCCAGACTCAGATTAGGCCTAAATGACGAGGCTTAACCTGTGTCTGGGAGACCGGCCCTTCTCAGTAATTATAATAAATGAGATAGCTAGGAACGACACGAGAGCAGACCCAGACCACTCCTACCAAACAGTAAAAAAAAACAATGTTAAAATACATTACACATTTCGTAATGACAGAATGCATTTGAAACTTCACGCACAGTAAAACTTGTGTTGGACTTTGGCCTAATGAAATTATTTTATCCACAGGAGTGGGGAAAAAAGTGCTTGTACATTAATAAGCAAAGACAAAGACGGCCTTAACGATACGTAATAAAATAACGACGGCCTTAACGATACGTAATAAAATAACGACGGCCTTAACGATACGTAATAAAATAAAGATGGCCTTAACGATACGTAATAAAATAACGACGGCCTTAACGATACGTAATAAAATAAAGACGGCCTTAACGATACGTAATAAAATAAAGACGGCCTTAACGATACGTAATAAAATAAAGACGGCCTTAATGATACGTAATAAAATAAAGATGGCCTTAACGATACGTAATAAAATAACGACGGCCTTAACGATACGTAATAAAATAAAGACGACCTTAACGATACGTAATAAAATAAAGACGGCCTTAACGATACGTAATAAAATAAAGACGGCCTTAACGATACGTAATAAAATAAAGACGGCCTTAACGATACGTAATAAAATAACGACGGCCTTAACGATACGTAATAAAATAAAGACGGCCTTAACGATACGTAATAAAATAAAGACGGCCTTAACGATACGTAATAAAATAAAGACGGCCTTAACGATACGTAATAAAATAACGACGGCCTTAACGATACGTAATAAAATAAAGACGGCCTTAACGATACGTAATAAAATAAAGATGGCCTTAACGATACGTAATAAAATAACGACGGCCTTAACGATACGTAATAAAATAAAGACGGCCTTAACGATACGTAATAAAATAAAGACGGCCTTAACGATACGTAATAAAATAAAGACGGCCTTAACGATACGTAATAAAATAAAGACGGCCTTAACGATACGTAATAAAATAAAGACGGCCTTAACGATACGTAATAAAATAAAGACGGACTTAACGATACGTAATAAAATAACGATGGCCTTAACGATACGTAATAAAATAAAGACGGCCTTAACGATACGTAATAAAATAAAAGAGGACACTTCAACAAGCCTATTTCACACCATAGCCTGCTGAATTTGCAAGACGACTCGTCTTTCATTTCAATTTTGGCACAAATTAAAATGTTGCACTGACTCGCCCATAGACTGATGTTTCAGCATTGTATAAATTAAGAGTTCAGCCTTCGACTAGCCACGTGCGACATGCACGAGCAGTTACAAGCCTGCTCGAGTTAGCGGCAGGCGGACAAGCAATATCCACCACTGCAGTGTGGCTGAAGCCTGATCTGGAAAGAGAAGTAAGTGAAGCTGGCTAGCTTTAGAAAACCCTGAGTAGATCAAGCTTGTATCGTAATATAGCCCTCTGGTCGCTTAGTGTGGACTGTGATTAATTACCATGACAACAGAACCACACCTGGTCGCTGAGCGTGCACTGTGATTAATCACCATGACAACAAAACCTCACCTGGTCACTGAGCGTGCACTGTGATTAATCACCATGACAACAGCACCTCACCTGGTCGCTGAGCATGCACTGTGATTAATCACCATGACAACAGCACCTCACCTGGTCGCTGAGCGTGCATTGTTCGGTGCAGATGTCTGTGATGAGGTTGCGGGCCTGTTTAGCCATCTCATCCAGAAACATGTTGCACAGGGACAAGCTACGGTCGCCTATGTGATGCCTCTGTAGGAAGGAGGGAAAAGGGGAAGAAAATGTTATCCAGGGTAAAGCAGTTTGCACTATGAGATTGGCTGGTGGATGGTTAGGTGAACGGCTGTTTGTTAGCCTGGTCCCAGATCTAACTCCTTCAGTATTTGTCAATGCCAAACAGATCTAGGACCAGACTAGCGGTTTGTGAATAGCAAAAAGTTCTAGGTAGGTAGAGAGGTCTGAGTGAACCTGTCATTCATAGGTAGCCAACCCTTAACAGTACACACTGACTGAAAAGCACACTCCGCCACGCTCTAAAACTGGTCACACAGTCTCCACAAACAACTCTGGTCAAACAGAATAGCTCACAGAATAGGGCTGCGGGCAGCTGAGCGGAAACGGAGGAAAACTAAACTTCCGGAGGACCTACCATGCTTCCACTCCCTCCTCTCTACCTTCTCTTCCTCTGTGTACGTGCTAAAGCTGCTTTCTATCACTCTAAATTTCAAGCTTCTGCCTTTAACCCCAGGAAACTGTTTTCCACCTTCTCTTCCCTCAATCCTCCACTTCCTCCTTCCTCACGGATGACTTTGCCAACCACTTTGAAAAGAAGGTTGACAATATCCACTCCTCATTCACTCAGCCTACGGAGTCCACTGGTCCCACTATTACAGAACTACCTTACACCCTGACCTCCTTCTCCCCTCTCTCTCCGTATTAAATCCTGCAACTAGTGATGTCCAGCCGCCTGACAACCTGCTCGCTCGACCCCATGCCCTTCTCCAGACCATCTCTGGAGACCTTCTCCCATTCCTCATCAAGATGGCCAATGTTGCTCCCCTCCTCAAGAAACCAACTCTTGACCCCTCTAATGTCAAAAGCTATAGACCAGTACCCCTTCTTTCCGCTCTTTCCAAAACCCTGAGCGTGCTTTTGTGAGTGAAATGTTATGTTTGTGTATCAAATCAGTGCTTAGAGCGTTGGGCCAGTAACTGAAAGGCTGCTGGATCGAATCCCCGAGCTGACAAGGTAAAAATCTGCCGTTCTGCCCCTGAGCAAGGCAGTTAACCCACTGTTCCCTGGGTGCCGAAGACGTGCATGTCGATTATGGCAGCCCCCCCGCACCTCTCTGTTTCAGAGGGGTTGGGTTAAATGCGGAAGACATATTTCATTTGAATGCATTCAGTTGTACAACTGACTAGGTATCCCCCTTTCCCCAAATCAATGCTACTTTTCTAATAACCAATTAGATAGGTTCATGCAGGTGACTGATTGACTGACTGTGTATGGAGGAATCCTCACTATCACTGATATGCAACTTGGCAAGACTCCCAGAATGTTGCTATGGGAACAACCAAAGTATCTCAGTTTCAAGGTCTCAACTTGGAGAGAGAAATCCTCATGAGGTATTGGTCAGTAACGTGCGAACCACCGGTAATGATTCATTAATCATGCTAAATCATGCAAATATAACTTGTCTGTGTACAGTATAGCTGTATATAAGGGACTGCCCCAAGGGAGCTTCTGATAGACCTGCACGGTGTGCAGAGTTTTTTGTAACCTGTTGTAAGCTTGCTCATAAAAGAGTGATTCATTTAAGCTCGACTTTAGGTGTCCCTGGTGTTGAATTTCCACCACACTTTCTATGACCAACTCTCTCGTTATCTCTCTCAGAACGATCTTCTTGACCCTAACCAAGACGGCTCACTCAACTGAGAACTCTCTCCTCTGTGTCACGGACGCTCTCCGCTCTGCCAAAGCTAACCCTCTCTCCTCTATTCTCATCCTCCTAGATATATATCCACTGCCTTCATCACTGCCAACCATCAGATTGTCCTCTCCACTCTCAAGGCTGGGTGTTTCAGGCTCTGCACACTTTTGCATTGAGTCCTACCAGGCAGGTTGCTCATACCAGGTGACATGGAGAGGAGTCTGCATCACATGCTCTCAATACTGGTGTCCCAGTGGCTCAGTTCTAGGTCCTCTTCTCTTTTGTCAACACAAAGTCACTCGGCTCCATCAAATCCTCACATGATCTCTCCTATCAATGCTATGCGGATGACACTCCTAGTTGGCAACATGTCTGCCCGGCACGCAGAGATACATCTCAGCTTGGATGTCGGCCCATCACCTGAAGCTCAATCCAATCGAGAAGACGGAGCGGCTCTTCCTCCCAGATAAGACCTGCACGCTCTAAGACCTCTCCATCACGGTGGACAACTGTGTCCCCCTCCCAGAGTGCAAAGAACCTTGGCATGACCATCGACAACACCCTGTCATTCTCTGCAAACATCAAAGCAGTGACTCGCTCCTGCAGGTTCATGCTCTAGTCTACAACATCCATAGAGGTCCCCTGTTTCTCAGTTAGTAGAGCATGGCGCTTGCAATGCCAAGATAGTGGGTTTGATTCCCGGGACCACCCATACATAAAAATGCATGCATGACTAAGTCGCTTTGGATAAAAGTCTGCTAAATGGCATATATTACACTGAGTGTACAAAACATTAAGAACACCTTCCTTATATTGAGTGGCACCCACTTTTTCCTTCAGGACAGCCACAAATCGTCGGGACATGGACTCTATTAGGTGTCGAAAGCGTTCCACAGGCATGCTGGCCCATGTTGACTCCAAAGCTTCCCACAGTTGTGTCAAGTTGGCTGGATGTCCTTTGGGTGGTGAATCATGTTGAGCGTGAAAAACCCAGCAGCGTTGCAGTTCTTGACACAAACCGGTGCACCTGGCCCCAATTACCATACACCATTCAAAAAGGCACTTAAATATTTTGTCTTGCCCATTCACCCTCAAATGGTACACATACACAATCCATGTCTCAATGCTTAAAAATCCTTCTTTAACCGGTCTCCTCTCCTTCATCTACACTTATTGAAGTGGATTTAACAAGTGCCATCAATAAGGGATCATAGCTTTCACCTAGATTCACATGGTCAGCCAATGTCATGGAAACAGCAGATGTTCCTAATGTTTTGTATACTCAGTTGATTATAATAATAGAGTACGACCCTTCCTCACACAGGAAGCTGCAAAGATCCTAATCCAGGCTCTGGTCATCTCCAGTCTAGACTACTGCAACTCTCTGTTGGCTGGGCTCCCTGCTTGTGCCACCAAACCCCTGCAACTTATCCACAATGCAGCAGCCCACTTAGTGTTCAACCTTCCCAAGTTCTCCAATGTCACCCCGATACTCCACACACACACCACTGGCTTCCAGTCGAGGCTCACATCCACTACAGGACCATGGTGCTTGCCTACGGAGCAGCAAGGGTAACCGACCCTCCCTATCTTCAGGCTATGCTGAACTGAAACCCTACACCCCAACCCAAGCACTCTGTTCTGCCACCTCTGGTCTCTTGGACGTCCCACCCCTACGGGTCAGCTCAGTCCAGTGTTCATTTTGGATTTAGCCGAGACTTAGTCATTTTGACAAAAATATAATTAAGTCTTAATCATTATTTAAATGAAAACAATGTGACAGTGTAGTTATTGTCAAAAGGACAAAAGCAGCAGGCAATCTTAGTCAACTAAATGCCCTTTCATTTTAGTCACATCATATTTGTATTGTCTCATCAACCTATAGTAAACAAAATCACCGACTTCCATGTCCACAAACACACAGTACACCATAGCCTTGTCCTACCAACATATTTTTCTGCATAACATCATATTCTCTTCGCAACAGCAGAAATATGATAAACATATACAGCGCTGTGAAAAAGTATTTGCCCCTTTCTGATTTTCTCTATTTTTGATATTGAACATTAACAGATCAACCAAAACCTAATATTAGATAAAGGGAAACAGAGTTTAGATATAACAAAAAAAAGAGAGTTATTTTATTTATTTAAAAAAGTTGTGCAACACCCAATTCCCCTGTGTGAAAAAGTAATTGCCCGCTTACACTCAATAACTGGTTGTGGCACCTTTAGCTGCAATGAATGATACCAAATGCTTCCTGTAGTTGTTGATCAGTCTCTCACATCGCTGTGGAGGAATTTTGGCCCACTCTTGCTTTAACTCAGTGACATTTGTGAGTTTTCAAGCATGAAGTGCTTGTTTCAAGTCCAGCCACAACATCTCAATTGGGATTAGGTCTGGACTAGGCCATTCCAAAACTTCAAATGTGTTGCTTTTTTAACCATATTCATGTAGACTTGACTGTGTGTTTTAGATCATTGTCTTGCTGCATGACCCAGCTGCGCCTCAGCTTCAACTCAGACGGATGGCCTGACATTCTCCTGTAGAATTCTCTGATACAGAGCAGAATTCATGTTTCCTTCTATTAAGGCAAGTTGTCCAGGTCCGGAGGCAGCAAAGCATCCACAAACCATCACACTACCACCACCATGCTTGACCGTTGGTTGAAGATCTGATAACATTCGGTATCAAAAACAGAGAAAATCAGAAAGAGGGCAAATACTTTTCATGGCACTGTATTAGAATATATGAGAATTATCTGGCCATGTAAATGCCTATTTCAGCCTACATTGATATTACACATTACATACAAAACAAACAGACACATTCGCAAGCACAGACAGAGGGACAGAGGAGAGACAGAGAGGCAGGCACAATCACCAGATGGTGGTGTAAAGTAGTATGGGTTGCACCTCCATCATTCATCCCGTCATTGACATTGTTATCATCATTTCACAGACGCCGCAGCCACATTGATGCCTAAAAGTATAACGGGAGCTAATGACGGTTTCATCCAATGATGTAGTTGAGTCACTAAAGTAAAAGTCTTGAGTCCCCATGCTCAAGTCCTGGTCCAAGTGCTGAAGTCTGAGTCTCTGGGTCCACATGAACTCAAAATAAAGATATTTACCCAGTCAGATATAGTGTAGTGGCGAGAGGAATTTAGTCAATCAATTGTTTGCTCTCCCTTTTCCTTTCTTTTATTTTCCACCAAATGTTTGCATATAGGCTACGTTCAGTTGAAAGATGTTCTCGAATGTTGAAGATAGAAATACCATGAATAGAGCCAACGTTATTCCTTACTCAACATGTCAGAGAGGCAGGTTTGTTCTACATCTGAACGTTCTAAACGTTGCGTCCTTCTGAACGCGCCCCCAGGTTGTTAGCTATAGCTAGCTAATGAGGTGTAGCCTAAACCAATGGTTAACAGTCCGGTCCGCAAGTAGCTAAGTTTTAAAACAGCCGAGATATGCTTTATGAATATAAGACCGCCAATGCATGATAGAAAGAAAAAAAAGTAGTGCCAGTATTATGGGTCATGTCTTTTGAACGGACACCTAAGGGCTATTTTCTACTTGTCTACTTTGGCTACAGAACCTATATATGAGATGCAGTGGGAAAAGTGGGAGTGTTGAGCGAGACTACATTTACTGTTGGACATAGGCGGCAGAAAAAGCGCTTAGGCGGTCCGCCCAATACTTTTTTTTAATGCAGAAAAAACCCTGCCAATGGTGGAACCATCTTCCCCCTGAAGCTAGAACAGCCGATTCCCTGCCCATCTTCCAAAAACATCTGAAACTCTACCTCTTCAAAGAATATCTTAAATGAATCCCATGGCAGTTTGCTCTTTAAACCATTCAGTTTGGGCTTTTTGAAAGCCATAGAGGGTGGGGGAGTTATTTGTTCCCCCAGGCATGGAAGACATGAACAAAGGTTGAAATTTAAAGCTGTGAGTGACAGGTCTAATTTCTCCCTCAGGCCATTGCTAACCGGCAGACTCTATATTAATACTGTGTGTGTGTGTGCTCCTTACACAACATACTTCAATTATTATCTAGTCACTCAACATTTTCTGAGAAGATTTCACATGGAATAGCTTTCTTTCTAATAATTGTTGCATTTTCATTTTTGTTGAAATGACTATGGCCTAAAAAGGTTAAAATGCTGAGGATTTTTCAAAATAAATACAATTGGATGTAAAATGACGTTTAGCTGCCAAAAGAATAAAACAAAAAAATCTAATCAGATGCCTTTCGCTGAAGTTCTGTGACCTCGTCCCAAATGGCATCCTATTCCTTATGTAGTGCACTACTTTTGGCCAGGGAACTATGTAGGGAATAGGGTGCCATTTGAGATGTATGAGGCCCAGAGGTGGGGACCAAGTCACTATTATTTGAGTCACAAGGTCCAAGTCTGGAGTCGAGTCTGGAGTCAAGTCCAGGTCGTACATTCTAAGAGCAAGTCAAGTTGAGTCAAGTCACACGTTTTTTCAAGTCAAGTAAAAAAATGTATACAGGCAACGACTTGTTCAACAAAAAAATCTGTCTATTTATGGAGGCTACTAGACAGCCCTTTATTTAGTCTACAACACATTGATTATGTAATAATACATTAACAACCAATTCCAAACACAAGCTTCACAAGTACATTTTCACATAGCAAAATACCAGTAGGCCTCTGTTAGTAAGTGTTGCTTGATACCCCATTGCTGGTGAGCTTGCAACGCAAACAGTTCATATTCTTGATGACCAAATCACTTGATTTTCAGAGCCGCATATTTTATTTTACCTTTATTTAAATAGGCATGAGACCATTTTATCTGATATTAATTTATGATTTGATATTAATTTATGTCAATCATCTCTCCCTACAAAAAGCTGTACAGCAAATCAGCAATCTGTTCACTCAGCAGTTTTCAAACATTTTGACCTGCGAAGCCCAAAAAGGATTGGTTCAAAGCAAGTGACCCCTCGTGCACGCGCGCACACAATCACTCTGCAAATGTAGCCTGTCATTACAGCCATAAACGGTGATGCATTTTCAAAACACAAGATACAGAAATAAACTGCGTTTTACATTTGGAACTGAAAGTCATTCATGTTAGCAGTCAATATCAACTAGGGCTGTTATGTCACTGTCACTTCTCCTGAGGTCAGAGCAAGCAGGATCATAACAGTATGCAACGGAGGTGGAATGATCTGTCTGTAGTCTTTTTCTTACTCTCAAACATCGTCATTCATTCTCCAGAATGTAACATCTTCATCCTGTAACTACTGAAGGTAGTGTGATGTTACAGCGATCTTTAGACATATAGCCAGAACTGAGGTATACAATTATAAACCACCCAAACTAGGCCTTTCTGAAATTTGAAAATGATCAATGAAATCACCAGCTTGTTGTGGCAAAGATGCGTCCGTAGCAGATTTATATGGATAATATTAATGTAGGTATGCTACTCTCTTTTTGCCAGGCAGAACTGGAGAATATCAAACAAGTGCTTTCTGGTCACTAATCTGAATATGTGTGTCTGCCTTTGCGCGCCAATGTTGGTGACTGGTCAACAGTTAAGAAGCACAACTTTTTGGTTCTGAAGCACAGATTAGAAGTTTTTGAAACAAGAATTTGGTCCAATGCCGTAGGCTACCGTTAGGTGACTAGATCGAATAATCAAAAATATAAATATTAAATACAAACAGTACGTATGTAGCCAATTAAAATATGTATGGAAAATATATATTTTTTCCCATTCAGTTTCGCACTCAATCCCCCAAAACCTTCTCACTGTGCTAGCTCAGCCGACCTGTGTTGATTGACTGTTTGCTGGTTCAATCAGAGGGCAGAAAGTGTGCGTTTCACTAGCCAATCAGTTTTTTTGCAATTGCGATACTGTCTCTGGCTGCGTGTAGAGCAATCCACGGAGACTCTGTGCCACAAAATGAGTGACAAGGCGTAACAAAACCTGCCCAGATCATTTTAAGTAATCAGTCTCAAGTCAAAGTCGAGTCCCGAGTCTTGCGGCTCGAAGTCCAAGTCATGTCTCAAGATATTTTATTTTCTATCAAGCCGAGTCTCAAGTCATCAAATTTGTGACTCGAGTCCTCTGATAAGCCCTGGTCAAAAATAGGATAGGGTGCCATTTGGGAAACAGACCTTTTACTGTTAATACAAACCACTGTAAAATGTTCCGTGCAAGATGGAAATATTCTTGGAAACATTGAATGCTTTTCCAACATAAATAAAGTTTGCAGCTGCCCAAAGCTATGAAGAGTGGACATAGGAAGAGGAACATTTTGAAAACACGCTGAGAGAGGGAGTTTTGTGAAATCCAAGCCTATGGCTCAATAAATCTATTTTATTTCTCTAAGTGCACTCAGACAGCTCCTAAGCAAAAGGCCCTCCTTTGACCACTCTGCTCGGCCACATGAGAACGTCCATTGTGCCACTTCTTTTGGTACTGTTTGTCAACCAATTAGGAGCGAAAATATGCCTTATTTACCAAACTAAATGGATATTGGGCTCCATGTTTGGCAGGAACAAACATGAATGGCCCTGGCGTATTTCAGCAGAGAGGGAAACAGAAATCTGTTGTGGAGGCTGTGTGAGCGGAGGGCTTCCACATCCCCCTGGGAGTAGCTAGTAGCTGCACCAGTGTATGGTTCAACTACAGATTTAATAAATCATGCTTTTCAGCCCTCGACTTCTCAGTACACATCCGGGTACATGGACCACAGCGCTGGACGCTTCGTTACACAACATTCCACAACCCCAGAAAATTTGCAGTTACTTTCCTGATTCTCTGTATGACTCCGTCCTGCTGTTGCGGAAGGAGACAGAGGCTGTGTCCAAAATGGCACACTATTCCTTATTAGTGCGCTACATTTGACCAGGCAAAAGTTGTGGCCAAAAGTAGTGCACTAATAGGGAATAGCGTGTCATTTGGGATGCACATATGGGCCTTAGCAGCACTGAGACGGAGCTGAAGGAGACTTTTCCAGTCTGTGTGAGACATCCTGTGAAACGGCCTGTTTCTCTGAGACTAGCAGTCCCCCTAAGAGCTACAAAACTAATGGGAGAGATGAGTCCAAATGGAATAGGCTGCTACTGCGCCAATATATTTTACTTAAGATTCCAATTCTTGGAAAGACATCTAAAGAACATACAAAAACCTTCATCTTTACATTACATGTATTATACATAAACGTGTCAGGGGCCATTACATGTATTTTATGTATTCATTTATTTAAGTAGGAAAGACCCTTAAAAACATATTTGGCAAGGGCGACCTGATCAATTGAATATGAGTTGTTGAAAATACATTTCTTTAATAAATGACTATCGCAGAGTGACCCGCCAGACCTTAGTGATGCTTACTGTGATGTTTTGTGACACAGTGGTAACATCATATCTCAATGGGACACTCACCTCCTCAGGACAGAGCTCATGGGTGCAGCTCATGAAGTGGGTACAGAGCAGAGGGAAGGAGATGGAGTGACGAGACTGGGATGGCAGCTCCAAACACTGCTGGAACATCTTCTCAAAAGCACGACTGTAAAAGCTATCAGAAGGGAGAAGGAGAGAGAGAGAGAGAATGGGAAAGAGGAGGAGAGGGAGAGAGAGAGGAGAGAGGAAAAGAGGAGAAGAGAAAGAAGACAGAAAGAAGAAGAGAGAGAGGGAACGAGGAAGAGAGAGAGAGCGAGAAAGAGGGAGAGAGAGAGAGAGAAGAGGAGGAGAGGAATAGAACGAGCATGAGCTGCAAATTTCAAACATCCATCTGGTACAATCATATTTAAATCTGTCAAACCCTCTCCTCTCCTGTGCTGTGCCGTCTCCACCGAACACAAAGAAAAATAACATAACAAAATCTCTAACAGACAGTTACCATGGCGTTTTAGAGGATGAATGATGGCTATATAGCCTATTAGCTTTTACTATGTTTTCCTTGTAAACGACTTTAACTGAATATGGAGGTAGATGTAAATGTAGACTCCAGAGGTAAACCTCCCACTTGCTCACTGCACCTTTGATCCAATCTATTTCTATTGATGTCGCGTCTTCCTGTTTTTACTTTTACACGTACATTTGATGTGTTTTTATTCATATTTTACTTTTTCAATCAAATTGCCCAGCAATGGCTCTAAAGGACTCTGAATTCATTATTTTTTCGGAGATTTGAAGTGGGGCATGCTTACATCTGTATCGGACTCTTTTAAAAGAACTGTGTGACTCTCTGAATCTTGAACAATTAATTAATGCACCTACAAGATCAAATCCCAGAGCACCTAACAAACCAACGCTATTGGATATTCTTCTAACGAATACCCCTCACAAATACACATGGACTGGGATATTCTGTAATGATGTCAGTGATCACTGTGCAAAGCTTGTGTTAGAAATACAAAAATGACCCTGTTACATTTTAAAGACATTTTAGACAGTTTGATAAGCAAGCGTTTACATTATCTGATTCCCAATGTTGACACTGCCTGGGAATATTTTTACATTACATTTTTGTCCATTTGTGATCAGCATGCCCCTGTGAAGAAATTTAGATTCAGTGGAAGGGACCATCCCTGGTTTTCTGATAACTTAGCAGAATTAATTAGAAACAGAAATGTCTCTTGGGCTCAAGATATACATATAAATCAAATCAAATTTTATTAGTCACATGCGCCGAATACAACAGGTGTAGACCTTACAGTGAAATGCTTACTTTACGAGCCCCTAAACGACAGTTAATTTAAAAAAAATATGGAGAACAATAAGAGAGAAAAGTAAAAAGTAATTAAAGAAAAAAATAACAATATATACAGGGGGGTGTCGGTACAGAGTCAATGTGAGAGGGGCACCGGTTAGTTGAGGTAGTGACTATGCATAGATGACAACAGAGAGTGGCAGTGGTGTGGAGAGTGGAGGGGGGCAATGTGAATCGTCTGGGTAGCCATTTGACTAGATGTTCAGGAGTCTTATGGCTTGGGGGTAGAAGCTGTTTAGAAGCCTTTTTGACCTAGACTTGGCGCTCTGGTACCACTTGCCGTGTGGTAGCAGAGAGAACAGTCTATGACTAGGATGGCTGGAGTCTTTGACCATTTTTAGGGCTTTCATCTGCCACTGCCTGGTATAGAGGTCCTGGATGGCAGGAAGCTTGGCCTGAGTGATGTACTGGGCGGTTCGCACTACCCTCTGTAGTGCCTTGCGGTCGGAGGCCGAGCAGTTGCCATACCAGGCATTGATGTGACCAGCCAGGATGCTCTTGATGGTGCAGCTGTAGAACCTTTTGAGGATCTGAGGACCCATGTCAAATCTTTTCAGTCTCCTGAGGGGGAATAGGCTTTGTCGTGCCCTCTTTACGACTGTCGATGAGAATGGGGGTGTGCTCAGTCCTCTTTTTTCTGTAGTCCACAATCATCTCCTTTGTCTTGATCACGTTGAGGGAGAGGTTGTTGTCCTGGCACCACACTGCCAGTTCTCTGACGACCTCCCTATAGGCTGTCTCGTTGTTGACGGTGATCAGGCCTACCACTGTTGTGTCATCGGCAAATTTAATGATGGTGTTGGAGTCGTGCCTGGCCGTGCAGTCATGAGTGAACATGGAGTACAGGAGGGGACTGAGCAAGCACCCCTGAGGGGCCCGTGTTGAGGATCAGCGTGGCGGATGTGTTGTTATCTACCCCTACCACCTGGGGGCGGCCTGTCAGGAAGTCCAGAATTCAGATGCAGAGGGAGATGTTTAGTCCCAGAGTCCTTAGCTTAGTGATGAGCTTTGAGGGCACTATGGTGTTGAACGCTGAGCTGTTGTCAATGAATAGCATTCTCACATAGGTGTTCCTTTTGTCCAGCTGTGAAAGGGCAGTGTGGAGTGCAAGAGACTGCATCATCTGTTGGGGCGGTATGCAAATTGGAGTGGGTCTAGGGTTTCCGGGATGATGGTGTTGATGTGAGCCATGACCAGCCTTTCAAAGCACTTCATGGCTACAGACGTGAGTGCTACGGGTCGGTAGTCATTTAGGCAGGTTACCTTCGTGTTCTTGGGCAGAGGCACTGTGGTCGTTTGCTTTAAACATGTTGGTATTACAGATCCCGACAGGGAGAGGTTGAAAATGTCAGTGAAGACACTTGCTAGTTGGTCAGCGCATGCTCGCAGTACAAGTCCTGGTAATCCGCCTGGCCTTGCGGCCTTGTGAATGTTGACCTGTCTAAAGGTCTTACTCACATCGGCTACGGAGAGCGCGATCACACAGTCTTTCGGTACAGCTGGTGCCCTCATGCAGGTTTCAGTGTCATTTGCCTCGAAGCGAGCATAGATGTAGTTTGGCTCATCCGGTAGGTTCGTGTCACTGGGCAGCGCTCGGCTGTGCTACCCTTTGTAGTCTGTAATGGTTTGCAGGCCCTGTCACATCCGACGAGCGTCAGAGCCGGTGTAGTACGACTCGATCTTAGTTCTGTATTGACACTTTGCCTGTTTGATGGTTCGTCGGAGGGCATAGCGGGATTTCTTATAAGCTTCCGGGTTAGAGTCCCGCTCCTTGAAAGTGACAGCTCTAGCCTTTAGCTCAGTGCGGATGTCCCCATAATCCATTGTTTCTAGTTGGGGTATGTACGTACGGTCACTGTGGGGACGACTTCATCGATGCACTTATTGATGAAGCCAATGACAGATGTGGTGTACTCCTCAATGCCATCGGAGGAATCCTGGAACATATTCCAATCTTTGCTAGCAAAACAGTCCTGTAGCTTAACATCTGCTTCATCTGACCACTTTTAATCGATCTAGTTACTGGTGCTTCCTGCTTTACTTTTTGCTGTAAGCAGGAATTTGGAAGATAGAATTATGGTCAGATTTGCCAAATGGAGGGCGAGGGAGAGCTTTGTGTGCATCTTTGTGTCTGGAGTAAAGATGGTCCAGAGTTCTTTTCCCTCTGGTTGCACATTTAACATGTTGATAGAAATGAGGAAAAACGTATTTATGTTTTTCTGCATTAATGTCCCCGGATACTAGGAGCACCGCCTCTGGGTGAGCGTTTTCTTGTTTGCTTATGGCGGAATACAGCTCATACAATGCTACCTTAGTGCCCGCCTACGACTGTGGTGGTATGCAAACAGCTACAAAGAATATGGATGAAAACTCTCGGTAGGTAATGTGGTCTGCAGCTTATCATGAGAAACTCTACCTCAGGCGAGCAATAGCGCGAGACTTTCTTAGATATCGTGCACCAGCTGTTGTTTACAAAAATACATAGACCGCCGCCCCTGGTCTTACCAGACGCCTCTGTTCTATCCTGCCGGTACATCGTATAATCAGCCAGCTGTATGTTGAGATTGTTGTCGTTCAGCCACAACTCCATGAAGCATAAGATGTTACAGTCTTTAATGTCCTGTTGGTAGTTTAATCTTCCCAATAACTCATCAATTTTTTTGTCCAAAGATTGCATGTTTGCGAGCAGAATTGAGGGGAGTGGGGGTTTATCCGATCGCCTCCTACTCCTCAGAAGGCGGCCCTCCCTCCGGCCTCTCTTTCTCCGCCTCCTCTTCACACAGATCACTGAGGTCGTGGCCTGTTCCCGAGGGAGCCATATATCCTCCGCCTTGGGCTCGTCAGACTCGTGAAAGGAGAAAAAAGATTCTGCTAGTCCGTGGTGAGTAATCGCAGTCCTGATGTCTAGAAGTTATTTTCAGTCATAAGAGACGGTAGCGGCAACATTATGTGCAAAAATAGTTTCAAATTTAAAAAAAAAAGAAGTTTCAAACAACGCAGATAAACAAACAAAAAAACAATTGGTTGGGGTCACGTAAAACGTCTGCCATCTGCTCCGGCGCCATTTTACTCAATGCTCCTGTTGACTGGGCCTCCTTCAGAGTGCTAAGAAACAAATGTACAGGATCGATCAGGAAGTCCAAATCAGATTTCTATCTAAATACAGTCACAGAGAACCTTAACAACCCTACCATGTTTTGGAAGCTAATCAAAATCAGTGTCAGGTTCTAATGTCTCCTCTGGCCTTCCTGACCATTTAATTATGGATTCTAATGAAGTGAAGGACAAAGATGATATTGTAGAGCTTTTTAACAAGCACTTCATATCTGCTGGTTCAGTTTTTGATAATGGTGGGGCCCAGGTCTCTAATGTAAGTTCTGTTACAGTAAACTATGATATAGGCCCTCACGTGAACCATTAACTTTGAGCCTGTTTCTTATGCCGAGGTCTATAAAGCACTAAAGGCAATAGACACAAAGTCTGCAGGCCCAGATAACCTGTTTAAGATAGCAGCTGGTATTATTACTGAACCTGTGGCTCACATTTTCAACTTGAGTCTCTTGACCAATTCCATACCCAGCATTTGGAAATCAGCTTATGTCCTCCCACTGCTAAAGGGAGGAGATCCCTTAGATGCCAATAACTATTGTCCTATCTCCAAACTCCCTATCCTGGCCAAAGTCTATGAATCCCTATTGAACTCATTAAAAAAACGTCTTAATTGAAAATAACATACTGAGCGGGGTTCAGTCTGGCTTTAGATCGAGGCACAGCACCACAACTGCAGCTATGGCAGTGACAAATGACAAACGCACCTGATAAAAAACAATATTGTGCTGCTCTGTTTGTTGATTTATCAAAGACATTTGATTCAGTTGACCATGAATTGTTGCTAGCTAGACTCAGTAACATTGTTCTCAGTAAAGGGGCAGTAAATTGGTTTAGGAACTATCCTTCTGACAGAAAACAATGTGAATATACCAACAATCACAAGGCTAGCATTCTTGAGATTAATAGAGGTGTGCCCCAGGGTGCCATTTTAGCTCCTGTATTGTTCTCAATTTTTATTTATGATTTGTGAACTGGGATGCAACCAGCACAGTTGTATCTATATGCAGATAATAGTCATATATTAATGTGCTCCTTCTCTGGTTCAGGCTGTTGAAGAGCTTCAGACTGCTTTCAGTCACTGCAGGCCTCCCTTTATGGTCTCAAACTGGTCTTGAACGCAGAAAAAACTAAATTAATTAACTTTACCAGAGCTCGCACTCAGCCAAAGAAGGTTAAAATTTGTCACATCTGGTGGCTTATTAATTGAAAAAAAGTGGCATCCTACAAATACCTAGGTATATAGTTGGATGACATGTTTTCCTTTAAAGTTCATATGGATAATCTTGTGAAGAAACTGAAATTGGGTTTTTATTCTAATAGTAAGCCTTGCTTCCTGCTTATGGCTAGAAAGAAGGTTGTTCAGGCCACTTTTCTCTCTGTAATTGATTATGGTGACTTGTATAGGCATGCAGCCTCCTCCATCTTACAGAAACTGGACTCTGTTTATCATGCATCCATTGCACTTTATTACAAATTCCAAGTCACTCACCCATTGCACCTTGTACCAAAATGGTGGGTTGGACCTCACTTTATATGTGCAGAAAGCTACATTTGTATGTGTTTACCTACAAAGCCCTTTTGGATAAACTCCCTCTTTACCTCAGTAGTCTGGTCTCCTTCACCACCAGCAGTTACCATACCCGGTTTGCTAGGTGGTTGCTACTTAAGTCCCCAGGACATTTACAATATTAGGTAAGACTGCCTTCTCGTCTTGTTTTTTGATGGGAGAATGTTACAGGAGTGTAAATGCTTTTTTAGGCTGGATCATGCTGGTGAATTGTATTGTAATGCTGTATGTTTAAATTTTGTAATGTATTGATTGTTGCTGCCTCCATTGAAAAAGATCCAGGTAAAAAAAACATTTTTTTAAATGGGACATGTAGGTTTTTCTAAATAGGAATCCGAGTCCCAAATGTAGACGCCTACCAGAAGATGGAATCCACATAACCTAATACCTTTACTGTTTTAAACGGCTGTGTAACTGAACATGGAGGTAAATGTCAACGTAGATCCCTACCAGAATAGGCCCTGCTGTAAACTAGCGTCTTGTCCAGGGGGTGTACTGTTTTAAACGGCTGTGTAACTGAACATGGAGGTAAATGTCAACGTAGATCCCTACCAGAATAGGCCCTGCTGTAAACTAGCGTCTTGTCCAGTGTGAATCTTGGTGTGAATCTACATCAAGCTGCCTCACGCTATGGAAACAGGAGATATGCACCTGCCCTTTGGGTTGTTCTGGCGCAAACAAGGTTTTACTTACCAGAATATGGAGAGGTCAGACGTCTCCACCAGCATCTCCACCAAGGAATCCACCATCTTGGTGTGAAATATAATGGTATTCATCATCTTGCCTAGCTCACGGTGGTCTGCGATGCCCAGAGAAGCCTTTGACACGCTAGTATAGGCCTGACCAAGAGATAAACAAGGCATTATTGGTATGTCTGACCAGAGGAAAACACAACACGTACCTTCTCATTCAAGAGTTCTTATTTTTACTATTTTCTACATTGTAGAAAAATAGTGAAGACATTATAACTATGAAATAACATATGGAATCATGTAGTAACCAAAAGTGTTAAACAAAATCAAAATATATTTTATATTTGAGATTCTTCAAAGTAGCCACCCTTTTCATGACAGCTTTGCACACTTGGCATTCTCTCAACCAGCTTCATGAGGAATGCTTTCCCAACAGTCTTGAAGGAGTTCCCACATATGCTGATCACTTTTTGGCTGCTTTTCCTTCACGCTGCAGTCCAACTCATCCCAAACCATCTCAATTGGGTTGAGGCCGGGTGATTGTGGAGACCAGGACATCTGATGCAGCACTCCACCACTCTCCTTCTTGGTCAAATAGCCTTCACACAGCCTGTAGCTTTGTTTTGGGTCATTGTCCTGTTGAAAAACAAATGATAGTCCCACTAAGCGCAAACCAGATGGGATGGCGTATCACTGCAGAATGATGTGGTAGCCATTTTGGTTAAATATGCCTTGAATTATAAATAAATGTCACCAGTGTCACCAGCAAAGCATAAGTGTCACCAGCAAAGCACCCCCACCATCACACCTCCTCCTCCATGCTTCATGGTGGGAACCACACATGCGGAGATCATTAATTCACCTACTCTGCATCACACAAAGACACGGCGGTTATAACCAAACATTTTGTACTCATCAGACCAAAGGACAGATTTCCACCGGTCGAATGTCCATTGCTTGTGTTTCTTGGCCCAAGCAAGTCACTTCTTCTTATTGGTGTCCTTTAGTAGTGGTTACTTTGCAGCAATTCGACCATGAAGGCCTGATTCACGCAGTCTCCTATGAACAGTTGATGTTGAGATGGGTTTGTTACTTGAACTCTGTGAAGCATTTATTTGGGTTGCAATCTGAGGTGCAGCTAACTCTAATGAACTTATCCTCTGCAGCAGAGGTAACTCTGGGTCTTCCTTTCCTGTGGAGGTCCTCATGAGAGACAGTTTCATAATAGTGCTTGATGGTTTTTGCGACTGCACTTGAAAAAACTTTCAAAGTTCTTGAAATGTTCTGTATTCTGTTTCTCTTTGCTTATCAGAGCTGTTCTTGCCATTATATGGACTTGGTATTTTACCAAATAGGGCTATCTTCTGTATACCACCCCTACCTTGTCACAACACAACTGATTGGCTCAAACGCATTAAGGTAAGAAATTCCACAAATTAACAAGGCATACCTGTTAATTGAAATGCATTCCAGGTGACTACCTCATGAAGAGGATTGAGAGAACGCCAAGAGTGTGCAAAGCTGTCATTAAGGCAAACAGTGGCTACTTTGAAGAATTTCCATTTGTTTAACACTTTTTTGGTTACTATATGATTCCATATGTGTTATTTCATAGTTTTGATGTCTTCACTATTATTAAATAGTAAAAAGAAAGAAAAAACCCTTTAATGAGTAGGTGTCCACACTTTTGACTGGTACTGTATGCAATGTTGCCTACAGCTGAAGCGGCTTCATATCTATTTTATTTGTCAAATATATCAAATCAACAGATTTTTGGTATCATGCAGTTTGAAATCTTTTAAAGAATAATTTTCCTGTTAGTAGCGTTCCTTTGCCACTTTCCCAAAAACTCCCTATTTCCTAGGAATTAAAGAAAAAGCTGATTCGATTTGAATTTGGAAGTCAGTGGGAGTCTGGAAGGAAAAGTGTGGTTGGATGAGTTACCATATCATTAACATCTAAGGAAAGATTTCTGGGAAGACGTCCGTGTTAACTTGATACCGCTGATACTGACAATAGCCAAATAACACAATTTCCTCCCAAAGCATATGGTATCAAACCAAGACTGTATGCAAAACAGATTCTCTCTGGTGTCTTTGCAGAGTTCAAGACAATGCTTTCTTTGATCGTCGAGATCGTCAGAAGGAAAATGGCTACAGGTCTGAAACTGTGTCCCAAATGGCACCCTTCTCACATAGTGCACTTCTTTTGACCAGAGCCCTATGGCGCAATATGTAGGGAATAGGGTGTAATTTGGGCAACACAACAAGAGCAGTGAAACATCTGCGTTACCAGGGTACAACTAGGCCTTAGAGAATCAATCTGAGAATCCAAAAATAAAAGCATACTTTTTGGAAAGAAGTCATCGTGAGCTACACAAGTGTGAGAAAATGCAGCGAAAGTGTTGACTCGAACATGTTCCACTGGGTCTCAACATCTCTAAAATGCCTGCCAACTTAAAGAACATTCGATGCCAACCTGGTACCACAGCCACAAAGACATTTAGCAGGTGCTAAACTCACACAACCGTTGTTAAAACGTCCGAGCAAGGATTATATATTGAAAAATTAGGCAAGGGGAAAGCTTAAAGATGATTGGAATTCAAGGCCTATTTCGAAACGTTAAAGTGCTGTTGCATGATGTTCATGGTGCCATTGTCAGAACCACATTAGAAAACAGCACTGTGGAGAAGAGACATGACAAGAGAAAAACAGAGAAAGAGAGAAAGAAAGAGAGAGGGTTAGGCTTTCTCTTCCCTCAATCCAGTCCAACTGTGGCTCAACCAACATCTGCTAGTTGGAGTTAGATCATGACACGACGCAAGACTCAGTTTAGATTACAATCACTAACATGACCTTACTGTGGTAATGGCAGCTTGTGTTTCTCATCCAACATGTTCACTTAATGGACCAGACAAACAACAAGAGTTTCCTAAATAAAACTGAGACATTTTAAGAAAATTAAGAAAAGTACTTGATAGATAGAAAGAACATTGATATGGCTTATGACAAGGTCTGTGTGCTGTAACCGCTCACATGGCTTGTGGGTTGTGGTTGACAAGCAGCTCGGAGGAGAAGAGAGCACATGTGGTAGAACCTTTAGAAGCAGTGTTCTTGATGCTTGTGGAAGAGACAGGTTTAGGTTCTGATCCAAACATGAAGCTTTCAGGGCCATCTTGATAAACTAGGATTATTCGCTGACACATTCTTATTTACAACCATCTATTTTTAGGGATTACAGTGACACCTAAATATGTAGGTATAGGCATATACTGTGGATACAGTATAGCTGTTCTTGTACATAATGTTTAAAATACTTTCGGGATTTGCTTTGACCCTGGCAAACACTAAACGCAAAAACACAGTGAATAAACCAACATCCTGCTTCTTGTAATCTGAGCAGTTCTGTTTTTGCTATCATAGTGTTAAGAGGCTGGCTGTGAAGGGTGTAGCGCAGTCAGTAGAAAAACCATGAGACTTGAGAAAATAGTTGTTCAGCTGTGTTGGGAAAACAGTCCCCATTCCACGCATGGAAGCTTTTCTCTTTTCCCCTTGCCTGCTGACTAAACTGAGAAACTTTTCCGAGTTGAAGAATTTCTTGCCGAGGCCCTGAGCTAAGATCAAACATCTCAGAGGGAGTTGAGTGGGACCGTACGTCACAAATGCACCCAATTCCCTATGTAGTGCACTACTTTTGACTAGGGCCTAAAGACCTAACGCGTAAGGCACTGGTCAAAAGTAATGTGAACAGGGCGCCATTTGGGACGCACACTGAAAAATCCATCTGAGTTGAGGGCTGGGCGAATCGGAAGGCAGCGAAACGGCGAGCCGACCAACGGGTCAGGGGGAGTGATGTGGGTCCCTGACAGCAGGGATGGTTGTGTTGATCTCAGCAGAGTACTGAGGAGTCAAGCGTGATTGAGAGAGAGAAAGAAAGCGAGAGAGCGAGAGAGCTCAACTCAACCACACTTGAAAATAATATGCCATCTCTCTTTTCTGGGGTGAGTTGCGATTTATTTGGGACAGACGTGCAACGATTCTTAAACAAACACTGTTTCAAAGAAGAATATTTATTGTCAATTCATTCCAAATTCATTTTAAAGAAATGGTCAAGGAATGGGGCCCAGAATCTATCTTCCAATATCCAGAAGTTATTTTCCCTGAGAACATGGACATTTATTTTTCATCACTTCAAATAACATGTACATCATGCACATGAATAAGAAAAGAAAACAGATGTCTTGACGGTGTCCTCCTCACAGTATCTCAGGCCATATTATCTATTACTAGTCTGTTAAATTAATGTGCAGTGGGGCTTCTCACACAGGTACACAGGTACACTGGGCCTGTATTCACAAAGTGTCTTAGAGTAGGAGTGTGGATCTAGGAACAGGTCCCCCCTCTTATTCATTACGCTCTAAAATACTAAACTGTCCTATATCAGTTATATATTCCCCCCCCCCCCAACCAACACACACACTGGCTTCCAGATAGGAAAGTAAGACAGGAGTAGGGTAACTGGAGTAGTGTAGCATGCTAAACACTGCTCTCTCATTACTGGCTAATTATGAGTGCTAATTACGACACACACACAGAATACAGTGGCCTCTCAGCCAGACCTGGGTTCAAATCATATTCAAAATCTTTCAAAATACTTTAGGCCTTTGCTATAGCCTGCTTGGAGTGCCAGATGGGCTGGGTTTGACACTTTTGAGACTATTATATAGTTGTTCCATTGCACCAAGCAAGCTCAATTGAGCAGACATAAAGTATTGTGAAAGGATTTCAAACACTATTTGAACCCACGTCTGCCTCCCAGCTCCAGCCGCAAAGCTGGTCTCATTTTCCTGATGGCTTCTTACCTGCAATCTGAACCAGTCCAGCCTCATGCCCCTGAAATCAAACACGTCCCCGTCTTCCACTGTAACACCGACAGAGACAATTCACTCAGATATGGGATCAACATGACAAGGAAGGAGGGAGGACAGAGTAGGGGAGACGTGGAGAGCAGCGCGGGCTCCTACTCTGCTCACCATCTGTCCTCCCTCCTTTCATCTGTCCTTCACTCAGCCATTACCAAAACAACAGACAATGGCTTTTAGTGCTCAAGACTAACATGGCTAGATAAAAAACAATTAAGCATGATCAAGTAGACATTTCCTAACCTGGACTATTTACTGTACAGCAACAGGATGGATTGAACTGTGTTATCAACAACAGTCTCAATGAGAAACTGTTTATTGTTGATGATATTTCTGTAATATGAGTGGCAGGCCGTGTTAGGTTGAATACCTTGTTTGACGCCGAGGGAGGTCATGGTGTTGACGAAGGAGGACATGATAATGGACTCATCCTCAGGACAGACAGACAGATTCTAGAGGAGAGGAAAATGAGGAGAGGACAGGGCCTCAGTTAGACACTGTTTAAAGTTGGAATTCACACCGCATATCAGAGAGCAAGACATGTCCAAGCAAAAAAAATTATAAAAAAATACTTGATCTCCATCTAGTGGTCAGCTCTGTTGTTTTCCTTCAAAATAGAAACCTGCATACAACAGACTACAGTACACTGGATCATCAGTCATACCCTAGATCATAAATACTAAGATATTATGAAACCAAGGGGAGAACATTGACAATGAGTTCCTCTGAAATGGCATCCTAATCCCTTCATAGTAAACTACTTTTAACCTGGGCCCCATGGACCATGGTCATATCTAGTGCAATATCTACAGTGCATTCGGAAATAATTCAGACCCTTCACATTTTGATACGTTAGCCTTATTCTAAAATGGATTCAATTAAAATTTAAATCCTCAATCTACACACAATAGCCCATAACGACAAAGTGACACAGGTTAAGACATTTTTGCAAATGTATTAAAAATAAAAAAACTGAAATTATTCAGGCCCTTTGCTATGAGACTTGAAATTTAGCTCAGGTGTGTCCTGTTTCCATTGACCATACTTAAGATGTTTCTACAACTTGGAGTCCACCTGTGGTAAATTCAAATGATTGGACATTATTTAGAAAGGCAGCATTGAAGGTCCCCCAAAAAACAGTGGCCTCCATCATTCTTAAATGTAAGAAGTTTGGAACCACCAAGACTGAGCAATCAGGGGAGAAGGGCATTGGCCAGGGAGGTGACTAAGAACCCGATGGTCACTCTGGCAGAGCTCCAGAGTTGCTCTGTGGAGATGGGAGAACCTTCCAGAAGAACAACCATCTATGTAGCACTCCACCAATCAGGCCTTTATGGTAGAGTGGCCAGATGGAAGCCACTTCTCAGTAAAAGGCACATGACAGCCAATTTGGAGTTTTCCAAAAGGTACCTAAAGGACTCTCAGACCGTGAGAAACAAGATTATCTAGCCTGAAATCAAACCTGGCATCATCCTCACGGTGAAGCATGGGGGTAGCAGCATCATGCTGTTGGGGATGTTTTTCAGCGACAGGGACCGGGAAACCAGCCAGGATCGAGGAAAAGATGAACGGAGCAAAGTACAGAGAGATCCTTGATGAAAACCTGCTCCAGAGAGCTCAGGACCTCAGACCGGGGGCGAAGGTTCCCCTTCCAACAAGACAACGACCCTAAGCAAAGACAACGCAGGAGTAGCTTTGGAACATCTCTGAATGTCCTTGAGTGGCCCAGCCAGAGCCCGGAATTGAACCCGATCGAGCATCTTTGGAGAGACCTGAAAATAGCTGTGCAGCGACGCTCCCCATCCAACCTGACAGAGCTTGAGAAGATCTGCAGATAAGAATGGGAGAAACTCCACAAATACAGGTGTGTCAAGCTTGTAGCGTCATACCTAAAAAGACACGAGGCTGTAATCACTACCAACAATCCTTCAACAAAATACTGAGTAAAGGGTCCGAATACTTAAGTAAATGTGATATTTAAATAAAAAAGATTTATGCCTCGTCATTATGTGTGTGGTATTGTGTGTAGATTGATGACGAAAAAAACAATTGAATGCATACTAGAATAAATCTAACGTACCAAAATCTAACGTACCATTTGAGAGGGAGCCCATGAGAGCTTCAGCTAGCAGTCTTACCTGTACTAGCTCGTTGAGCACCACGGCATCGAAGCCAGACAGGTACTGGACATAGTACCTCTGCATGACAGGACCATACTTCCTCACATGAGCCCTCAGCTCCTCCATGTAGAAGATCAGCTCTGCAATGTGCCTGAGGACATAGAAAAGCAAAAATTATCTATACAAAACATAAACGCAAAATGTAAATTGTTGGTCCCATGTTTGATTAGCTGAAATAAAAGATCCCAGAAACTTTCGATATACACAAATCTTATTTCTCTTAAATTTTGTGCACAAATGTCTTTACATCCCTTTTCGTGAGCATTTCTCCTTTGCCAAAATAATCCATCCACCTGACAGGTGTGGCATATCAAGAAGCTGATTAAACAGCATGATCATTACCCAGGTGCACCTTGTGCTGGGGACTATAAAAGGCCACTCTAAAATGTGCAGTTTTGTCATAGAACACAATGCCACAGATGTCTCAAGTTGAGGGAGCGTGCAATTGGCATGTTGACTGCACGAATGTCCATTGAATTGAAATTGTTGCATATTGCGTATTATATTTATTTAGTATAAGAGAATAGAAGACCTAAACTTCATTAGTATGCTCAATACTCCTACACACCACAGCTTTCCTTAAAGGGTAATTTTATTCAAAAATCTTTGAAACATAGCACTTTTAGCCTCCTGATGGCAGTCAAGTAAGAGAAAAACGTGTCACGAAGATGCATTTTCACACATGGCCACTACATTCCATAGTTACAAGTTGAGTCAGTAGGATGTCTTACTTGTCAATAAAGTCATCTGTGCTCTTCTTCTGGATGTTGTCTGCATGTCGTAGCAGCCAAATGATCTCATCCCGAGCGAACGACAGAGCCATAAATACAAACAGGGCCTAGGCAGAGGACAGGAGTCAGGTTTTATAGTTAATATCACCCATCAATTAGACACGACAGCCCACTTAGAGAGTGTAAGGACTACTGGATCTAAACAGGTCATTCAGGATTTGAATCCCAATCCTCTGACCACTTTAAAGTTAGTCCAACTAGCATTATCATGTCAACACAACTAGAGTGCTTATACTATAGTGCTCGTTCAACTAGCATTATCATGTGAACACAACTAGAGTGCTTATACTATAGTGCTCGTTCAACTAGCATTATCATGTGAACACAACTAGAGTGCTTATACTATAGTGCTCGTTCAACTAGCATTATCATGTCAACACAACTAGAGTGCTTATACTATAGTGCTCGTTCAACTAGCATTATCATGTGAACACAACTAGAGTGCTTATACTATAGTGCTCGTTCAACTAGCATTATCATGTCAACACAACTAGAGTGCTTATACTATAGTGCTCGTTCAACTAGCATTATCATGTTAACACAACTAGAGTGCCTATAGTGTCAGTCCAACTAGCATTATCATGTTAACACAACGAGTGTATAGTGTTAGTCCAACACAGGAGGTGGTGGCACCTTAATTGGGGAGGACGGGCTCGTGGTATTGGCTGGAGCGGAATGATATCAAATACATCTAACACATGGTTTCCAAGTGTTAGATGCCATTCCATTTACTCAGTTCCAGACATTATTATGAGCCGTCCTCCCCTCAGCAGCCTCCACTGTAGTCCAACTAGCATTATCATGTTAACACAACTAGAGTGCCTATAGTGTTAGTCCAACTAGAGAGCAGTAGCGCAGGTGCAGAGCTGTGGTTGAGTGGCAACACTCCCGGCAAAAGCCACATATACAAATCTCCCTAACTGAGACTGGGGTTCAATCCCTGTGTCCACCCTTCCCACTGTTTCTCCCACCGGCCTGTATCCCCTTCTGATTTCAAAACTGTCTAAATGGTGCCGTGATGAAAGAGCAGTGGTGCAGTACCTTAGGGCCCAGTAATCCTGGCTGGTCAGATAGGACTGTGGCCAGCTCCTTCAGGGCAGATCTCAAGAACTTGCGTCTTTCTCTGTGCATCAAGCCTCTGTTACAAAACAAACAATCACATTCTGAGAGGATAGTGTGGCAAATACCATTTAAAATCTCTGTGCTGAATTGCATCCTAAACCGTCAATGAGATACATTTGTGGGGCTCTTACGCATGTGACAGAGCTTGTTCTTTGCACTCTTTGATGTCATTCACACGCTTATTGTAGCTGTGAAATGAAAAGGAAGAATAGTTAATTTACTCATACACACTTAAAATGCCTGGGTATATTCTTAAACTTGAGCATGCTTTTCAGTCCAGGGCGACGCTTAATCTGAGTCCAGGAAAACTGTTAATGTGTGATCCCTCACCCGCGGATGTTGATGAAGAGGTCCTCAGCAGCCTTGTGGATGTGGAACACCTCGTCTCTGAAGAGACAGAGGCAGGTGCTGCTCTGAAGAGCCAACTTCCACAGGCTCAGAGCTGCCTGGTCGCTGTTCAAGACCCCATGACACAGGATGAAGCCAACTGACACACAAACACAAGGACAGAGAGAGTTCGATGCACAGAAATAAGATTGCGAAACATTCAAAACAAATAGGGAATAAGAATCTTTAGACTGATTTATAATTTTACCTGTGTTTTAAAGTGTTATGCTTTTAGATATGCACATTGATGTTAAATGCACCTGTACCTGAACCATGAATTACAATTTTAAAAATGATCATGCTCCCCATTCCCTCCAATGGTATAAACCTATCAAATCAATTAGGTCAGACTGTACTCAACAAACACTTACATACTATCCACTTCTCCATGGCGTCCAGGGACAAGTATTCACAGGGCATCTAGAAGAAACAGAATCATAGGTCAATGCATGTGGCTGTGAGCAGGAAACGGTGTGATTGGAGATCTACAGTGCCCGTAGAGTCTACACCATTGAACTTTTTTCATATTTTGTTGCATTTCAAAGAGGGATTTAAATAGATTTCATTTTCATTTTTGATCCACACAAAATATTCCATAATTTCAAAGTGAAAAGAAAATTCTACAAATGAAACAACTAAAATACACAGAACCAGTCAAAAGTTAACACACCTACTCATTCAAGTTTTCCCCCTTATTTTTACTATTTTCTACATTGTAGAAAAATAGTGAAGACATTAAAACTACAGAAAAACACATATGGAATCACGTAGTAACCAAAACAAAAAGTGTGAAACAAAATCAAAATCTATTTTATATTTGAGATTATTCAAAGTAGCCACCCCTTGCCTTGATGATGGCTTTGCACACTCTTGGCATTCGCTCAACCAGCTTCATGAGGAATATTTTTCCAACAGTCTTGAAGGAGTTCCAACATATGTTGAGCACTTGTTGGCTGCTTTTTCTTCACTCTGCAGTCCAACTCATCCCAAACCATCTCAATTGGGTTGAGGTTGGATGATTGCGGAGGCCAGGTCATCTGACGGAGCACTGCATCACTCTTCTTGGTCAAATAGCCCTCACACAGCCTGGAGGTGTGTTGGGTCATTGTCCTGTTGACAAAAAAAACGATAGTCCCACTAAGTGCAAACCAGATGGGATGGCGTATCACTGCAGAATGCTGTGGTAGCCATGCTGGTTAAGTGTGCCTTGAATTCTAAATAAATCACAGACAGTGTCACCAGCAAAGCACCCCCGCACCATCACACCTCCTCCTCCATGCTTCACGGTGGGAACCACACATGCAGAGATCATCTGTTCACCTACTCTGCATCTCACAAAGACATGGCGGTTGGAGCTGTGGTTTATTTGCAGCAATTCAACCATGAAGGCCTGATTCAAGCAGTGTCCTCTGAACAAGCGATGTTGAGATGTGTCTGTTACTTGAACTCTGTGAAGAATTTATTTGGACTGCAATTTCTGAGGCTGGTAACTCTAATGAACGTATCCTCTGCAGCAGAGGTAACTCTGGGTCTTCCTTTCCTGTGGTGGGTCCTCATGAGAGCCAGTTTCATCATTGCACTTGATGGTTTTTGCCACTGAACATTAAGAAACTTTCAAAGTTCTTGAAATGTTCCATATTGCCTGACCTTCATTCCTTAAAGTAATGACAGACTGTTGTTTCTCTATCTTCTGTATACCACCCCTACCTTGCCACAACACAAGTGATTGGCTCAAACGCATTAAGAAGGAAAGAAATTCCACACATTAACTTCTAACAAGGCACACCTGTTAATTGAAATGCATTTCAGGTGACTACCTCATGAAGCTGGTTGAGAGAATGCCAAGCGTGTGCAAAGCTGTCATCAAGGCAAACGGTGGCTACTAAGAATCTCAAATCTAAAATATATTTTGATTTGTTTAACACTTTTTTGGTTACTACATGATTACATATGTGTAATTTCATAGTTTTGATGTCTTCACCATTACAATGTAGAAAATAGTCAAAAAAAGACAAATCCTTGAATGAGTAGGTGTCCAAACTTTTGACTGGTACTGTAGCTGTTACATAAGTACTCACCCCCTTTGTTCTGACAAGCCTGAATTAGTTCAGAAGTAAAATGTGACTTAACAAATCACATAAATAAGGTATTTGTACTCACACTGTGTGAAATAATACGGGTTCACATGATTTTTGAATGACTACCCCTTCTTCTGGACCATACATCTGTAAGGTCCCTCAGTTAAAGTATTGAATTTCAAGCACAGATTCAACTACAAAGACCAGGGAGTTTCAAAAGCCTCAAAGAAGGGCAGTGATTGGTAGATGGGTAAAAAAAACAAATCAGACATTGAATATCTCTTTAAGAATGGTCAAGTTAATAATTATGTGGATGATGTATTAAAGTACACAGACATCAAAGATACAGTCATCCTTCTGAACTGAGCTGCAGGACAGGAAGGAAACTGCTCAGGGATGTTATCATGAGGCCATTGGTGATTTTTAAAACAGCTACAGAGTTCAATGGCTGTGATGGGAGAACACTGAGAATGGTTTAACAACATTGTAGTAATTCCACAATAATGATCTAAATGACAGTGAAAAGAAGAATACAAATATACAGAATACAAATATTCCAAAACATGCATCTTGTATGCAACAAGGCACTAAAGTAATACTGCCCCAAAAAATCCTAGAGGAAAACCTGCTTCAGCCGGCTTTACACCAGACACCGGGAAAGGAATTCACCTTTTAGCAGGACAATCTACATCACAAAGCTAAATCTACACTGGAGTTGCTTACCAAGAAGACAGGGAATGTTCCTGAGGCCAAATTACAGTTTTGACTTAAATCTGCTAGAAAATCTATGGCAAGACTTGAAAATTATTGTATAGCTATGATCCTTGACAGATCTTGAAGAATTTTGAAAATAATACTGGGCAAATATTGCACAATACTTGTGCAAAGCTCTTATGGGACTTTCCCAAGAAGACACAGCTGTTATCTCTGCCAAAGGTGTTTCTAACATGTATTGACTCAGTGGGGTGAATAGTTATCTAATCAAAATATTAGTGTTTTATTTTTCATTAAGCTAAAATAAAATAAAAATTGCATTTTTCTTCCACTTTGACATTACAATATTTTGTGTATATCGTTGACAGAAAATTACAATTTTAATCCCTCTATGTAACACAATAACATATGAAGTAATCCAAGGGGCTGTAGACTTTCTATAGGCAGGCAGTGTATTGATGGTACTGTGTGGCTTAAGTATGGCACTAGCAACACTGTAGTCATGGGTTCAACTCCTGGAGAGATCACATTACTGCACTCACCCTCACTGTGTCTGACTGGGCTGGGTTGAGCACGGTAACTCACTGTGTCTGACTGGGCTGGGTTGAGCATGGTGCTAGGAGCACTGATGAGACTGAGTAGCTGGGCGTTCCTCCACTGGTCAGCAGACAGGTTTCTCCTGGGGTACACCATCTGGAGGGAGAGCAGGGCGTCTGACAACGACTACAGGGGAGGGAGAGATCGATTTAGGACAGTTTATATTAACTTTCATGAACAAGCATTAATCAACTATTAACACATATGTATTTTATTATTAGTAAACATTTAAAAACAATATAAGCATTTATAAACATGGCTCAAGTTATAACACAGTGTAAGCAAAAAATGTGTTATCATCGTCAGTGCTCAGGACAAGAACATAACATGTTGAGATATAGGTGACACTATTCACCTTCCCATGTGGAACAAACTCCTCCATCATCTTTTTCAGGGGGTTCTCGTAGTCAACGATCATCTGTCCCAGCCTAGGGTACTCTCGATCACTAGATGGGGAACAAACATACAACAATGTTGTTGATATTTCTAGTTCTAAGGGATTTCGAAGTCCGAATCAACAATACAAAAGAGTGTTTTAGTCATGCATCACATTTTCCCTATAATACTATGCCATTTGAATATAATGCCACTGTTCGTATAAAAGCTTTAAGCTTCACTTATTTGAACATTAATATTGTTTTACCTTGATCCATGTGTCATTTCATGGGCATAGTTGTAGAGGCCAATGATAGCTTTCCTCTCTTCAATCCGAGACAGTAGCATCATTAGGTTAGTGTAGGTCACTACTAAGTCAAGGTAGTTTTTGGTCAGGTCAAAGTTTACAGTCTGTAGAAAGATATGGGAACAAAATTAGTTCTAGACCGATCCCTTAAGAGTCAGCATACTTATCTAATCCAAGTAAAAACATAACATCTTTGAGATATAATCTTGGAGGAATAACCAAAAGCATTCTGTAATTACATGTATTTATACAATACATGTGTCTTACAATATCAAAGAATACTTGGCAAGCATCGATAGTGTTCAGCAGCTCACAGACATGGTCCTGGAAGCAGAGAAAGAAAACAGTATTTATATACATTTCACAGTATAGTACCTTGATAAGTGTAACTGATTTGTGATGGATTATCAATACACATGTATATAAAGTACTGTACATTGGTATCAAGACAGTCATATTATGCTCCTGCTACTGCTTATTTGACAACGGATCTTAAAACCTCTTCTCTATTTTCACTACATTGAAGGATGCTCAAGTTGCACATACCTTAAACTCCATCACATCTACGAATGTGAAGTAATACAACGCTAGATTCTTAAGGATTTCAGACTTCTCTTTTTGTAGTTGTGCAAGCTGTTGCTGTAGAAAAAAAATACATGATTGTAACAAAAAGGTGCTCTAAAGTTAAACATAGGACACACAAAGGTTCAATGCATGGATGCTATGGAACAATGAGCACAGTCAAATAGGCTGACGGAATCTGGCATAAGAGTTCAAACATTGTATACTTTATCGTGACTTTGACATCTGTGTTTGCTAGTTCATGTTTGGTAGAGCAGTGAGTGGTCTCAACTTGTTAGAATAACTAGATATCCTGAGAAATACTACCAAGGACATCACACAATGTGTCAGGGTGACATTTTGACAACGCTAAACTGTAGAGCTCTAACCAAAAACACATGTCGCCTTCGATAACATGACTGCATTTTTAGCACTGTCACAATGGGGGCTTTATTTAACCAATGATAGCCTCTCACAAGCCAAAATAGCTACCTACACAAATAGCTAGCTAGAACAAAGTGTTAATAAGATACATTCGTTAAAAATATTAAAAGCAATACAAATAAGTTCTCCAGTAGGCATCTACTGAGGGAGCTAAGAGCTGTGTTGTCAATCATTTCCCAGCAACTTCAGTAAAATGGCAGATCCCAAATGGCACCCTATTCCCTATGTAGTGTGCTTCTTTTGACCAAGGACCATAGGGCTCTAGGTAAAAGTAGTGCAGTATAATGAGAATAGGGTGGTATTTGGGACACACCTTGGTCTCTTGCCCATAAATGTAACTTATTCTAACTATTAACAGTTACCTAACAGTATTGAAAAACTTGAGTGTGAAAGATAATACAAATATGAATAATTAGCAACAAATTAAATGAAAATCTGCTACATAGAGAATAATAAGACATGCAAAACATAGAAAAAAAGGAACTCTGAGGAGCTTCAACTTACCAAAAGAATATTCCAGAAAAAAGCCAAGAAGTTAAGCATGCAAAACAAAAACACAGACCAAGTAAAACATGAACCACTGCAGCAAAAAGTACAACATAGCAAACCACATGACATCTACACCATAGAAGCAGTTAAACAGTCCAAATGAAATAGAAAGCCGGCCAATGGTGATAGATAAGCATCAAGTGGAAAAACACTTGAAAAGACAAACATGGTGAGAATGAATTAGTTGTACTGAAAAAGGCTAGCTATAAACAGATAGAATTGTCATACAGAACATAACATTTATGGAAATGTACATGTGATTGATACATATATAGTGAAGAGATAGGATAATGGATCTCAGATGGAATTTCATTTACATTTACAATTCCTATTTTATCTCAAAAGAGTCAAATACTACTATTAAAATGACTAATTACAACAATTAATGCAATGAATAAATGCACATTATTGCACAGACCTTGTAATGCAATAGGTAAAGGACTGCATATAGATACCAAGCAGCATTCAAATGAGCTGAAATAACACGGAATATATCGGGAAAATACATGCAATAGACAGACTTACATTGTTGTTGCGTGTTTCAACCGCTGGGAATTTTCTGACAATGAACTTGACAGCAGACTCCAGGTTCTTGTCTATCAGATAGGATGGTTTGGCTTTGGGGTCACCACATGCCTATAATGAAGAGGGCCAAAAACACAGACAAACGCTAAAGAAGCATCAACAATAATACTAACAACAACAACAAAACCTTGGCAGAAAACTGATAGGATGATGAGGTAGTTTTTTTGGTCACTTTTTGAGTGAGTGAGTGTATGAGAGAGAGCGAGAGACGGACACAGAGAGAGAGAGAGACTGAGATAGAGTATGAATACATTTCCACTGACAGAGTGCTGTATGGGAGGTTGGAGAGCAGTTAGTGAGAAAGCAGTGCATGGGCATACTCCTACTGGGAGAGAAGATAGTTGAACTGTGTGTTACAATATATTTGTTAGAAGCAACAAAAGGTTAGCAGGTGTATGTTTGAGGTAGGATGGTGTATGGTATATGACACTGGGCATGCACAGCTACCTGACAAAACAGGAATAGTTATGTTTTAGTATTCAGTCAGTCTATAACACATAAGAGTGTTGAAGTTCGCAATACAATAAAGCTAAAACAGCAGAGCGACAAACATATAGAGAAAGAGTATGTTCAAATCCTCATATCATCAAAACTGGATTCAAGATTAGTGATACGATGTGATGGATCCATGCAGGGAACACTTTCATTTTGCAGAGGAGAGCAGGGTAGTGTTGAATTGCATAATGAAGTGTCAGTGAATTCAACCAGGCCCTATCTTTTCCCATTGCCTGATCTTCAAACCCTAAAAAAATACAAACTTTTTGTTGATGCTCAGAAACCAAAAGATGACCATGGTTAAAGCGTTAATGTATTATGATCTAGTTGTTGATCTATAGGTGCTCACCTTTTTTTAATAACAAGCTAAAGATAACTAACAGTTGCAAAGTCTATCTTGTAAGAAATAAACGGGAAAATATTATATCTATTTTAACCTAATAAAATTATTCCAGCGATTCAATTGCACTTTGGGATGGGCCTGTTCGTTGAATTGTGAACGTTGTGAGTACTGAGTAGTATACAAGTAATTCCTGGACATGATGCTGGTAAGGATAGCAGGAAGGGGTAGAACGAGGGGGAGTGATTTAGGGAAGAGCTGAGCAAACCTTCCAAACTTGTCCTTGCTGAGGGAAGCATTGTGACAGAAAGAGAGAAAACCACACAGGTAAACACAGGTAAACACAGGTAAAGTCAGGTTTAAAACATAGAACCATGCATCGCTACATTAAAAAGGCTTCGGCTTTTACTTTCAGGATATTTGTTGAGAGATAGTTTGGCTTTACACTGTGCACAATAATTCATGTGTTGCCTGTCAAAGCATTGTTCAATCACTATCTCACACCATGCTGGGAACCCTCCTCCTAGAGTAGCAACACCGTAGAGTATTAAGGCTTTAAGTTTAAGAAAGGACATAACGTATTGTTTGATTAGTACAAGTAGGAACAGAAACATGCAAGTAAAACCAAGGAAAATGCTAAGCCAGTGCATCTACCAATGAACCCAAAAAGAATATGGCCTGAAACATTTCATGCACAGAACCCGTAGCTCATATAGGCAGTTAGGCAACTCATTGTTCATTTCCAAGATAAATTCACAACATAAAAAAATAACAGAACATGTCTAACAGTACAATGACATACAGAGATTAGCTTTGTTGTAAATATTTTGTTTAAAAATGTGCAAAGTCAAAAGGAGTAAAATAAAATATGTTTCTCTGCTTCATCCAACACAACCTTGGTCTGAGACCAGTTAAGTTAACTTGGTCTAATTTAGTGAGCAGCACTGACTACCGTGCTATTACTAATAGCTCTAGCAGAGCTTCCCAAGTGCTAGCAATGCTTCCCCCCTTCCCCAGTGTCAACTGCTCCTCCCCAGTGATAACAGTACTTCCCCCTTCCCCAGTGTCAACTGCTCCTCCCCAGTGATAACAGTACTTCCCCCTTCCCCAGTGTCAACTGCTCCTCCCCAGTGATAACAGTGCTTCCCCAGTGATAACAGTGCTTCCCCCTTCCCCAGTGTCAACTGCTCCTCCCCAGTGATAACAGTACTTCCCCCTTCCCCAGTGTCAACTGCTCCTCCCCAGTGATAACAGTACTTCCCCCTTCCCCAGTGTCAACTGCTCCTCCCCAGTGATAACAGTACTTCCCCCTTCCCCAGTGTCAACTGCTCCTCCCCAGTGATAACAGTACTTCCCCCTTCCCCAGTGTCAACTGCTCCTCCCCAGTGATAACAGTACTTCCCCCTTCCCCAGTGTCAACTGCTCCTCCCCAGTGATAACAGTACTTCCCCCTTCCCCAGTGTCAACTGCTCCTCCCCAGTGATAACAGTACTTCCCCCTTCCCCAGTGTCAACTGCTCCTCCCCAGTGATAACAGTGCTTCCCCTTCCCCAGTGTCAACTGCTCCTCCCCAGTGATAACAGTACTTCCCCCTTCCCCAGTGTCAACTGCTCCTCCCCAGTGATAACAGTGCTTCCCCTTCCCCAGTGTCAACTGCTCCTCCCCAGTGATAACAGTACTTCCCCCTTCCCCAGTGTCAATTGCTCCTCCCCAGTGATAACAGTACTTCCCCCTTCCTCAGTGTCAACTGCTCGTCCCCAATGATAACAGTACTTCCCCAATGATAACAGTACTTCCCCAATGATAACAGTACTTCCCCAATGATAACAGTGCTTCCCCCATGATGACAGTGCTTCCCCCATGATAACAGTGCTTCCTAAGTGCTACCATGGTCATAGGAGAGTGAATAACAGATTGAGGTAAAGGCTATGTACACATAGGAGACCCTCCCCCTCTGACCTCATAGATGCAGTAAAGACATCAATGGAACTTGACCGTAACAATGGAAATTCCATGGAAATGCGTGGGGGAAATATCCCAAGTCTTCTCATTGTCCACCCAGTAAAATTAGCCTGCATTTAGGCTATTGTTTATGTGTATTTCACACAATGTTGAGGTAAAAATCTGAGTATAAATGCTTGTATGGATGTCAACCCCAACACATGTTCATGTCATTGTCACCAATCAACTGCATTGCAGTTAAAAACAATTGACTAGCACCACTGATTTCTGTTTGCCAGCTATAGTACCAGCTAATACAAAAAGGAGTTATCAGTCACTTCTTCTATACCTGAAAAGAAACAACTTCTACATGTTATGCAGCGAAAACAGCCAAATATATCCAAATCAGACTTTAGTAACCACATTGGGGACCTGTTACAATACATCAATCATGACGGATTAGACAAATATCCACTTTGTTAGATCAGATTTCTTCTATCCTCTTCAGTCTGCGTTCCATTGACCGCTTTTACTGCATCTATAGGAGACCTCTACTCTCCGTCTATAAGGACTCTCCGTCTATCAGGACCCTCCGCCTATCAGGACCCTCCGCCTATCAGGACCCTCCGCCTATCAGGACCCTCCGTCTATCAGGACCCTCCGTCTATCAGGACCCTCCGTCTATCAGGACCCTCCGTCTATCAGGACCCTCCGTCTATCAGGACCCTCCGTCTATCAGGACCCTCCGTCTATCAGGACTCTCCGTCTATCAGGACTCTCCGTCTATCAGGACTCTCCGTCTATCAGGACCCTCCGTCTATCAGGACCCTCCGTCTATCAGGACTCTCCGTCTATCAGGACTCATCGTCTATCAGGACTCTCCGTCTATCAGGACTTGGACTGAAACCCCCAATACCAAGGAGCTGACTGTATTCCTATTGCACTCACTACATCAATGTACTGATAAAGTCTTGATCTGGTTATTGGCATATGGATGGATGATGTGTTTTTTCTGCAGTACTGCTATCCAATGTTCAACCCAGTGACCAGAATCTCTGTTGAATGTTGTGAGTCTTTCAGCAGGACAACAACAACACACATAAAAAGCACCAAAATCTGAATCACATCCAAAACCTATGGCGAGATCTGAAAACAGCAGTTGGTGGGAGGCACCCCTCAAACATTGAAGAATTAGAGCAGTTTTCTGCTGAAGAGTGGGCCAAATGGTAAGTAGAAAGGTGCAGCTAGCTCATTGATGGCTACTAGAAGCATTTTTTGGCGGGTTCTTTACCAATTTTAAATTAAAATTGTAGACTTAAGTTTACAAAAATAAAATTGGTTCTGCAATGTTGAAAATCCAATAAGGTGTGAAGAACAAAAGTTATTTTAAATTTAAATTTATTGAAATAGGACATTTAAGAAAATTGCAAGGGTGCCATTATATTTGGCCGCAACTGTATGTTCGACTCGAGGACAATTTGAGCTAACCCTAACTCTTTTCCTTAACCTACTGTAACAGATGTGAAACGGCTAGCTAGTTAGCGGTGGTGCGCGCTAAATAGCGTTTCAATCGGTGGCCCCACTTGCTTTGAGACCTTGAAGTAGTGGTTCCCCTTGCTCTGCAAGGGCCGCGGCTTTTGTGGAGCGATGGGTAACGATGCTTCGAGGGTGACTGTTGTTGATGTGTGCAGAGGGTCCCTGGTTCGCGCCCGGGTATGGGCGAGGGGACGGTCTAAAGTTATACTGTTACACTACTTCACCTAGCCTGCCACAGTTAATTATCTTAACCTGCTGCAAAAAGTCACTTCTGCTAGTGAAAACCAGCAGGCTTGCCCCTGAGAGCAGCAGGAGTTTCCATTATGCGATACACCTTCATTTATGACATCATAAGAAGCTCTCCCCTCTCCACAAACATGGTTATTTTTTATCAATTTGAAAACCTACATTTGAAAGGCAAAATTTTTCAGCCAGTAGTCTATTTGTCTGAACACATAAATTGCTACATGCTTATGACAAGTCATACACTTTTCAAACAAATATTGCACTGTAACACTGATACACTACATAAACATTATTGTTAAATGACAGAAATATCATCATTGTATAAGTCAGGGGTTCTCAAACTCTGGGGCCAGAGACCACTTATGTGATAGCAAGGGACCATTTATCAGGGACCACTTCATAATCAGAACACAACTTGAGGTAGATAAAAATAGCATACAAAGAGTTTTACTAAGATTTCGGCAGTACAACTCTCAGGCCCTGGGAAGGAACATTTTATAGGCCCACCTCTTGGTATCGGAGAAAAAAATTCCTAAAATTCTACACATTTTGTCATGGGTCAGAGAGATTGTGTTGTGTTGCAGCTTCAAAGCCAATATCCTGCAATTCTACACATTTTACCATAAGGAAATGAGAAAACTGTGCAGTTTTACATCTTAAATTACAGCGCATTTATGTAAAAAATGTTTTATAATAATTGGGTGGGAATACAAGAAGAATTGAGTTGAAAAATGTATAATTGGTGGAGTCCTGTGGATACAAATATCCAGCTGAGCCTCCCAGTCCCATGTTGCCCAGGGTTAAGAACATGAATTGTAATGTAATATTGTACTACACCCTCTAAACTTATTCCCGGATCCATTGGCAAAAATGTGTTTAATCTGTTATTGTTAGTAATATTCATTCAAAAAATGCAAAGTCAAAAATAAAAAATAAATATATATATATTTTTTTAAATATTGAGATCTGGCTGCGGACCTCCTGCAGTAACTCTGCGGACCCCACTTTGAGAACCCCTGGTGTAAGTTACATCAATATAATGAGAAATACTGCTGGCCCAGACAGTGGTGTCCCACTTGCAGCCAGCTGTCATATCAGGGGTCCCATTGTTTTGCTGTCAACAATTCTAATGCTAAGCTATAAGCTGTTCTTGGTACATAATCCCATATTGTTGGTCACTGAATCTTCAGATTCACATGTAACTCGCTGAGTGGGTATCAACAAAATATCTCTCTATTTTGGATGAACGCTCCAATTAATTGTGTTTGATAAAGCTGCTAGTCTAAGCAGTTTGATTTACTGAGGTAGTCCTAGTAGACTTGTGCAGTAGGCTACAGTAATGTGCTTTACTGGGGTAGACCTGTGGTGCCTTAGGAATGTGCAGAAGCCTACAGCTGTTTGATGTACTGAGGTAGTCCTGTGGTAGTAGTAGCAGTGTGCAGTAGGACAATGATATAGGCCTGTGGTAGACCTGTGTGCCTTAGGAATGTGCAGAAGCCTACAGCTGTTTGATGTACTGAGGTAGACCAGCCTACAATCACAGCTGAAACAAAAAAGACATCTGAAATTCTTCATACGTGCTATCAATGCCTACCAGTTACCAAGCAACAGATCTGCTAGTTCAATGCACAAGCATCGAACGCTACCAGTTTCAATAAAGTACATTTTCCCAATAACAAGAAATGTTAGGCCTATATAATAACAAGAAATGTTAGGCCTATAAAATACCAAGAAATGTTAGGCCTATAAAATAACAAGAAATGTTATTGGAAGCATGAAAATGGAGGTTTATAAATGGAACTGTATGAGTAAAAGGCCTAATATTACTGATAGATTGTCTGCAAAACTGCTGCTCTTTAATTATTTGTTACTTTTTTGGGGGTAGTTTCTTAAAACTGCATTGTTGGTTAAGGGCTTGTAAGTAAGCATTTCACTGTAACACCTGTTGTATTCGGCGCATGTGACAAATAAAATTTGATTTCATTTGAAAATCGGCAGACAACTCAGCTCTTGCATGTTGTGACAATCAACCTTATAGTCATTTTGATAGTCATCCTGTGTTCTGAGGAAAGTTTTTTTTCCTTCTGAATCCTGTATCTTACTTGGGCTAAACAATGTTTCTATGATAATGTATCTGTATCACCATCTAACTTCAATTGAGAGTTTAGAGAGAGAGAGATGATTCTGTGGCGCCTATTAAGGGCTAAGCCTTCTAGCCCGGGTAGGCTGTCAGCACAAGGGTTGATTGGCTGGCAGACAGACAGGCAGGCAAGGCAGAGAGGCATTATTCTCCACCAGCCTCCTTTCAGCTACACGCTGGACTGCCTCCAGCTATCTTCTATCTGCTGCCATTTACCCAAAGTCGTCCAAGCATCTCCGATACCCAGTCTGTGTCCCAAATGGAACTCTATTCCCTACACAGTGCACCTCTTTTGACCAGAGCATAGGAATAGATTGTGACACAGTACTCTCTTCTCATTAAAGGACTGACTGTATCAAGGCCATTAACATGGACAGATACACTAAGAATGCTCTTTTCTGTTACACTGACTGAAAGTCTTGTATAAAATCTGCATTTTATGACACCTCCCGAGTCCCTACTATGAATAAGTAATAATGAATAGTGAATAGTATTAAACTAGTAATACTACTAAGAATGTTTTTCTCGGTAGGGGTTTAAAATGAATAAATTAAACATCATGGGCCAGTTTCCCAGACACAGATGAAGTCTAGTCCTGGACTAAAAAGCACTTTCATTTCATATGTTTCTTTAGTCCAGGACTAGGCTTAATTAGTGTCTAGGAAACTGGTTCAAGTGTGGAATCTGTATCATAATGTCACCACTTTTACAAGTGTACTAAACAAATCATTATAATCTCTAAAACAGTGCCTTCTTTTAGGTACTTCTCCCTTCTGTCCTGCGAAAATGTGTTTTATTGTGTGATTTTAAAAACAGGACCTGTATGCTACTATGCATCAGGCATTAAATAACAACTCTACAATAACTGTATAACAACCATATCCAATACATGTACAACGACTGTAGATACTGCCGTGCCATTGGTTAGTATCCTACAGTCATGATGTGCAATTTGCCCAATGATGTGTTGATTTGATTCTGTACAGCACTTTGAGATATCAGCTGATGTATATACATAAATTTGATTTGATTTGTGCTGGGTGTTTAGTGAGTGTTTAGGCCTACTGGGTGATGTGATGGCTGAATAGAATGGTCTACATCAACAACTGACTGCTGTCAGACAATATAGGCCTAATGTGTGTCAGATAGTGTTAATATTATTACTCTAGTATCTACTAATCCGACACATTATGTGTTCACATTAAATGTACTGATCTCACCGATTTCAATCTCACCAACAATAGCTCAAGAATCTAGAACAGCCTTCCATTCTTAATTTGATTGAATATTATATTAGCAATGTGGTGAACGAGAAACTATGTAACGTTAACTAACGTTAGCTAGCCAGCAATCACAAAAACATTTGCACAGCTAGGCATGTAGGTTATTTCACTGAGATACTATTTTATTTCAAAGGAAGTGAGCAACATCTTTCAATATCCGATGAGTTTGTATTATTGTTATACGAAGATTGAAATAGATCATTCTCAGAAAACAGTGATTTGGCATTTTGATGCTATTGATGACAGACCTTGGCTAGCCACATAGCTAACTTATACTGCAACACATTTCAAGAGGGCCTTGACTGGAATCCTGCAGCCCTAGCCGTCATCCTTTGGATTTCAAATGAAGGCTTCTGCCATACAACAGATCATTTTGGGGTTTGATCTTTAATTTCTCTTGAATGTAGTTACAATTTACTATGAATCTAAGAATTACCCTGAGTACCTTACCTTCTTGATATTATAGACACGAGTGAGCATCCCGATGCCCCGGTCGTTCAGAATGGTAAATTTCTCGGCCAGCTTTTGCTGGCCCGGTTGGAGCGAGCCGCGCGACAATGTTGCCGACATAGCTACCGAATCTTGTAAAATAATCGTTGTAGAATTTGTTTGTTGTGAAAACAGTGACACTCGAGTGTTAAAATGTTATAAATCGCCCATTCTGTGGGTTGAGCGGTTTCGCCAAGCCCCACTCCTCTCTCCCGTCGCAGACTCGGTTTTTACTAGGTGTTGTCCTATCTGACGAAAACGAGGCTGTTTCCTGCAATCCAAAGGCACGTCACGTGACCTGCTAGGGAAGGAACATACTCTTTTATATGTAGGCTGCACCCACACTACACCAACGACAAAATAGTTCTAAATTATAGGTTTCTATTATTAAATTTGTTTGGGCGAGTCATGCGTGCATACATGTTTAATAATGGGAGGTCCCAGGAATCGAATCCACTATCCTGGCGTTGCAATGCTCTACCAACTGAGCTACAGAGGACCAGCATGCATTCCTTGCATTCTTGTGGTGGTCATTATCATTAGTGTGACATTTTATTTTATTATTCTCTTAAATAATTGTCATTTGCCATGGTATCAAGAACATACTCTTGCTAAACTGGTTTTAAAACTGGTTTTTAAAACTCACCTCAACCAATCACAATGCTTGTTTTGACCCACCTGTTGTAGAATACATTATTTAAACATACATACTGTTCATGTGTAAAACTTCATATGGGCAAGCCCTTTAGGGCAATCCTCGATTCAATGGTATCTCGGTTGTGTTGGAAAATGATGATGACAGCATGTAAAATAGACTTTGAAATAATATACCACTGCACCAGCCTACTGGACAGACACACACACACACACACACACATTCACAGGCTTTAGAATGGCATCATGTGATAGTGACATCTGTGACGCCCAGAAAAAAGCCCAGGGACCCATATGGGTTGATTGACTGATTTGGGCTGATTGACTGATAGGAGTTCTCAATTTTCAAATTGGTGTTGACAAAACCTGTCCAGAAAACATGCAGGAGTCCATTTGAACCAGGAGCTAGGCACTGTTCACAGTGCATCCAAGGGAGTAGCATACCAATTATTCCTTGCTTTGTTTTGAGAAGACAAATGTGATGCAGTCTCTTGCCCAGGAAATAAAGACATTTTCCAAGACCAATTTGAGAAAACAATGCACCCGCATGACAACATTGAGTGGCAGGAGGATTATTGAGACATGGAAAGGGTCAACTATTCATGTCGTAGAAGATAAAACTCAGCCTGAGAAAGCATGCGGCTATGTACAGGACAACAGCTGGGACTTACAAGTTGGAGTTATTAAACCTTATTTAATATTAGGTGAGTGGATGAGATGTGTGTTATTGACAGGGGACACTTAGCTGTCATAATACAATTTACAGGTGCCTACACAGACACACAGATGTATCAATAAATGATATGGGGGTTTTAAGTTTGTTGCCACTGAGACTCTGAGTCCACTGGATTATTGCATGTAAACACATGTATTTTTCCCTACAGACAGTTGAAACTTTTACAGTACCATTACTGTAGTAAGTCAATATAAACATACATTGCCAAATCTCTATAGGCTCAGTTATATTTCCATTACAAAATGCCTCACAGGTTCACAATTTGATGGTTGTTAATTATTGTTGTAGGCTCACAAGATGCTGCACATGACTTTGGCACTCTAAGATATTGTTTAATGTAATAGAGACATGTTTATATAATTTTCTGTCTACTTCTGTTTTGTTTTGGCATTTCATAAATGTTCTTCTTCCATTTTAGGTGTCCCACATATTGAATGTAGCCTATGGTGTTGAAAACGCCTTTCCAGACCTGTTCATTTATAAAACACTGAGCATTCTGGATGTGTCTGATACTGACATAACATCCTATTTCCAAGAGTGCTCAAAATTCATAGACCAAGCAAATAAAGAGGTAAGTTGTTAATGTTCTCACGACCTTGTAGGCTAATTGGGGGCAGTAATATCCAGTTTATTTTAATTTTAATTTTAATAGTTTCTTTTTATGCTTTAATACCCTATATTTCACTGCATTCATCTTACCTGACAGTAAACATTCTTAAGCATCATGAATGGTGACACAAGTGTTTTCCACTTGCTAACTTTTTTTATTAATAAGCACTCTACTGTATACAGCACATCGGTCAAATTTCTTTACTTTACGTTAAGCTACTTTGTTTAACTTTACTTTAGTAATTTCATTGACTGTTCAAGTTTATTACCTGGCCTATAACTGATACTGGACAGCAGTGAGCCAATGCAAAGCCTCCCTCACTACCTCTAGGTATCCCCAATGTGTAATAAATAATACACGGCAGAGTTTTCACCATGCATAATTTATCCTGTTGTAGAAATATCATATATATAGTGGCCCTATGTTTGCTATACAACCTTTCAGCAAAATGCGGTGCTGGTTACCCAACAACCTAACACTGCCTCATGCTGAAAATTCACCAAAGGTTTATGATTACAATAACTTGGCCTATTGGAAATAACTTTCCACTCTCCGTTGAATGGAGGTTGGTGGCTACTGGCTATTTTATTTCCCTATGTAACCTGTGATACCATGCAGGGGTAACTCCAATTTGACTAATCAAACCATCAATGATGCTTAGCTGACTGGGAGAATAATTCAATCACCTTACAGCTTGTAAATGTGCCATTGTGTGTGATTAGCATAAGAGTATTTTATTAGACTACCATGAAGTGCAGGATGGTGTAATTGATCTTGTGTTACTGAGGCTGTGTGAATTGAAGGGATGGGATTAATATTTAAAGCAGCCGAGCACCTCATGTCTCATGCTTTTGGACTAGATAGCACTAAACTGACATAAGGCTTTATTAAAATAAAAAATCCCAGAACACTTCAAAAGGTTTTTTAGATTATCAAGTCCCTCAGTTGAGCTATTAATTCCCTTTTTTGATCAAACTGGGCTGAAGTGCTTTTGGGTATGCCGTCATTCTACTGGCATAAGGCTTGTTTCCCTCTTCTTCCCCCTCAGAATAGAGTTGTGTTGGTTCACTGCAATTCTGGAGTCTCGAGGTCCGCCTCGGTTGTCATTGGATACCTGATGTCCAGGGAAGGGAAGCCTTTTGATGACGCATTTGCCTTGGTAAAATCAGCCTGGCCAGCCACATGCCCAAACCCAGGCTTTGTCGAACAGTTGAAAGGTTTCAAACCTAAATGGGGCACACAAGCCAATGGTAGGGACTATGAATGAGCAACAACAGCAACACCTGCAGCGCCAGAGTAATGCATTTCATCATCAGCCACTGTTTCTCATAAAGAGATCATTCTGATAAAGATCCTTGGCTGTGTCCGAAATAGCACTCTATTCCCTATACAGTATGGTGCACTGGGGCCCTGGTCAAACGTAATGCACTATATAGGGAATTGGGTGACATTATGGATCTTAATATGGCCCCTAATCCCCTAATCCAAGGAACCCCACCATCATGTTGAGGTGTTCATTAGCCGTCATTTTGAAATGCCCTACAATGTCCTGTCAATTTACACTGTGGGGCCAGTGTTATCCAATAGTTAAACATTCCCGTTATCAATTTCTATAAACCACTGACGGTGGTTTGAGGCCACAATGGAATTGAAAATAATGTAATTTGAATAGGAAAGGTATAAATATACAATTCTCAACTTTATGAACGATGCCATGTCTGTGCAACAATTCTTAAATTAATTTTGAGTCTTTCTTTTTTTGTACCAAAAATGTGTGGGGTGACAGGTAAAGAAAACAGACTAAACTGATACAAAAATATTATTGTTTAATGTAGAGTTTTAATTTGATTAACGTTCATTTTGGTTTAAGAAATATTACAGACATCCTTAGTTCTATTATTGTAAAAATCTATGGGATGTTGAATAACAGATCTATTCTAGTGGAGGCAAGATTTTAAATGTTATAATTTTAATTACATGATTTTGTAACAGACATATTATTTTAGATTTGATTATCTTTAGTTTAAAATGTGTTTTTTATTGTAAAAAATATGACTATCCTTCAAGAAGTCCTTTTAGATATTTAATGATTGTGGGTATATGAAATGACTTGTTTACTAATGTTAATTTGTTTTATATTGTCACGCCCTGACCTTAGTTATCTTTGTTTTCTTTATTATTTGGTTAGGTCAGGGTGTGACAAGGGTGGTTTGTTTAGTTTTTGTATTTTCTAAGGGGTTCTGTATGTCTAGGTGTTTTCCCTTGTCTAGGTGTTTATATGTCTATGGTTGCCTAGATTGGTTTTCAATCAGAGGTAGCTGTTTATCGTTGTCTCTGATTGGGTACCATATTTAGGTAGCCATATTCCTTGGTTATTTTGTGGGTTGTTATTCTATGTTTAGTTGCCTGTTCTGCACTAGCCATACTGCTTCACTGTTTGTTTTGTTTAGTTCTGTTCAGTGTTCTCTCTTTAATTAAAGAGTTATGTTCGCTTATCACGCATGCGCCATGGTCTCCTCCTTATGACGACCTTGACATATATGAACATGTTTGACTCCAAAATAAAATGTTGTGAACTCTTGTTCAAGAACAGGGATGAGCAACTTTGATGGGGGTGGGGGCCACAAAAAAATGAGTGCCCACAATGGCGTACAATGGCGTACACACATCCATACAGGCATGCAGTCAAACTGATTTGTGCAATCAATCTATTTACGCAGTTCACATTTTTGTTTTGAAGTTCATTTCCTGCAATTTGGCCATGGGGTGTGGAGAAAATATTGCAGTTTTAAAGCAAGTTTTCTGCAATTCTACTCATTTTGCCATGGGGCGGAGATAACTTTTTGCAATTTTATGACACATTTCATGCAATTCTACTCATTTTGTCATGGGGCAGAGCGAAAGAATGTGTAGTTTTACAGCTGATTTTCTCATGCATTTTGCCATGGGGTGGAGAGAAATTGTTGCCGTTTTAAAGCAAATTTCCTGCAAATCTACACATTTTACAGTGACTTATGTCATCTATCTAAAAATTGTTAGCTGACATGGCTAATTCAGTAACTGTCAGTGATTGACAGAAAAACTGCTGATTCACAACCAAATGTGCACCTTGTTTATTCTACTATTCTAACTCTCAACAGTAAGTTGAAGAAAAAAAAAGGAAAAAAAAGATACTTTTAAATGTTGGTCGGGGGCCTGTTTTTGGAAATTGATCTGAGGGACTACAAAAGGTGGGCCATGGGCCGCTTGTTGCAGATTCTTATTCTAGAATGTAAACATATTTTATTTGAGTTTCTTGGAGCAAATCGGGAAGGGGACTGTGGATATGTCTCTGTCTGTATAGTACATTTGTATGTTCGTTCATTACACGTGATATCTCAGACAGCACTCGCCCGATTTTGACTAAACTTTGGTGAATGATGGGTCTTGCCATAGAGATCCACCTTTTACAAAATTACACTGATTGGCCCAAGGGGGACGTTATAGTAATCAACTGTACGTACATTAGTCACACGTGATATCTCAAACACCACTGGCCCGATTTTGATGAAACTTGGATTAATGAAGCATCATGCCTTAGAGATCTGTCGTTGACAAAATTTCACTGATTGGTCCAAGGGTGGCACTGCATCAATCGTGATGGATGACATGTTTACTGTTTTGCTTTATTTTGGCTTCCATACACAATGTACTGCTTACAATTGCTCCATAATATTTGTTTTGGCAACTAGTGTGAATTATTAATCAAGAACCTATCTTTTGATTAATGCATGAATGAACCCTTTTGATAAATGTGTGTGTGTATTCAGAATATACAATGCCATCAAAGTTGTCATACCCATTGACTTATTCCACATTTTGTTGGGTTACAGCATGTATTCAAAATGGATTAAATAGATTTGTTTCACCCATCCACACACAATACCCGATAATGGCAAAGTGAAAACATATTTTTGAAAATGTAGCACATTTATTGAAAATGAAATACAGAAACATCTCATTTACATAAGTATTCACGCCAGAGTCAATACTTTGTAGAAGCACCTTTGGCAGTGATTACCACTGTGAGTCTTTTGGGGTACGTCTCTAAGAGTTTTCTACACCTGGATTGTGTAACATCTGCCCATTGTTCTTTTCAAAATTATTCAAGCTGTCAAATTGGTTGTTGCTCATTGCAAGACAGCTATTTTCAGGTCTTGCCATAGATTTTCAACTAGATTTAAGTCAACTGTAATTCGGCCATTCAGGAACATTCACCGTCTTCTTAGTAAGCAATTCCAGTGTAGATGTGTTTTTGGTTATTGTCCTGCTGAAAGGTGAATGTATCTTGTGGAAAGCAGACTCAACAAAGTTTTATTCTAGGATTTTGCCTGTGCTTAGCTCCATTCCATTTATTTTCGATCCTGAAAAACTCCCCAGTCCTTAATGATTACAAGCATACCCATAACATGATGCAGCCACCACTATGCTTAAAAATATGGAGAGAGGTACTCAGTAATGTATTGTATTTGCCACAAACATAACACTTTTTATTCAGGATAAAAAGTGAATTGCTTTGCCACATTTTTTGCAGGATTACTTTAGTGCCTTGTTGCAAACAGGATGAATGTTTTGGAATATTTTTATTCTGTACAGGCTTCCTTCTTTTCACTCTGTCAATTAGGTGTCACGTTCTGACCTTAGTTCCTTTGTTATGTCTTTGTTTTAGTATGGTCAGGGCGTGAGTTGGGTAGAATGTCTTTGTTCGTTTTTCTATAATTTGCGATTTCTGTGTTCGGCCTAGTATGGTTCTCAATCAGAGGCAGCTGTCAATCGTTGTCCCTGATTGAGAATCATACTTAGGTAGCCTGGTTTCACTTTTGAGTTATGGGTGTTTGTCTTCCGTGTCAGTGTTTGTTACCACACGGGACTGTTTCGTTTATTCACGTTTATTGTTTTGTTCCAGTGTTCTGTTGTGTTTAATTAAACATTATGGACACTTACCAAGCTGTGCATTGGTCCTCCGATCCGAGACGTACCCCTTCTCGCTACTCCTCCTCAGAAGAGGAGGACGAGGTCCGTTACATGAGGTCAGTATTGCGGAGTAACTTCAATGTTGCTGATCCATCCTCACTTTTCTCCTATCACAGCCATTAAACTCTGTAACTGTTTTAAAGTCACCATTGTCCTCATGGTGAAATCCCTGAAAGGTTTCCATCCTCTCCGGCAACCGAGTTAGGATGGATGCCTGTATCTTTGTAGTGACTGGGTGTATTGATACACCATCCAAAGTGTAATTAAGAACTTCACCATGCTCCAAGGGATATTCAACGTATGCTTTTTAAAATTTTACCCATCTACTAATATGTCCATTGGACAACCTCCCTGGTCTTTGTGGATGAATCTGTGTTTGAAATTCACAGCTTGACTGAGGGACCTTACAGATAATTGTATGTGTGGAGTACAGAGATGAGGTAGTCATTAAAAAACAGGTTAAACTCTATTATTGCACACAGAGTGAGTTCATGCAATTTATTATGTGACTTGTTAAGCACATTTGTATTCCTGAACTTATTTAGGCTTGCAATAACAAAGTGGTTGAATACTTATTGGCTCAAGATGTTTTATTAATTTGGGAAAATTGCAAAAACACAATACCACTTTGACATTATAGGGTATTGTGTGTAGCCCAGTGACAAAAAAAATCCAAATGTAATACATTTTGAATTCAGGCTGTAACACAACATAATGTGGAAAAGGTCAAGGGGTGTGAATACTTTCTGAAGAAACTGTATATATTGAATAAAATACTGCTACTGAAGAGTTCATCTCTATTCAATTAAGTTTAGAAAGTTATTATATTCTATTATTTCATATCAATTACATCGCTAACACAGCACATCTGATTACAATTACAATATTATGTCCTCATGCATAATAACCACTTAAAAACCTGTTATAATCATGAAATATAACATTTAGAATATGGGCTACTTATGTAAACTTTGCTACACCATTGGACCCTGATTAATGGGCTAAATATCACACATCATCAAAGCAGTGTAATTTGATGATGAATACATTTTTATTAGCCTACTCATCATCTGTAAATAAGGCACCATGATGCCAAATGCTGTTTGCGCGTTTGCTTGTCATGTTTAATCACAAGAGAGCGGCTCCAATATTGCCGCCTAATCGAGGGGATGCTGTGGTAGACAAGACAACTAACTGTATTTAGACTACTGAACATCAATAGCAGCGAGCTGGGAAATGAGAAGACAAAACAGACTGACCAGTACTAGACTCTAACTACATGGCATGGATTTTGCATCCAACAGAACAGGTGTGGCCATGGGCTCTCCATCGCTGTGAGGAGTCGCTCGCGGGAAAGCTTAACCTCTCACATGCAGACAGGCTTCGGCGGGGATTTCTATATTCTACATGGGCACGCTCTCTTCGAAGCTCACGCGACGGAAGACTGCAGTTGTCTCGGTCATAGTCACGGAGCGGGATGATCCGGTGTGGACAGCAGCGAACGAGAACCACCTGACCGAAACTGGACCGAATGCCGTAATTAAAAATGCGGTTCAAAAGGTCGCTCCAGAGATGCAGAATGTTTCTGTCATCAGCGAGGAAGGCAAGTGCTGAAACTTTCGTTGCCCTTATCAACGCAGCATATACCCTGTTGTCGCGGTGAATGTCAGTGCGGCTGAATAGAGAGACTAAGAAAATGTCAAGTTGCTTTATTTTGTAAAGACAACTTAATATTTGTTATTTAAAATATTGAATTAGTTAGGCAGGTATTAATGTCAGTCAGTTACTTCTCTCATTCAGTAGGCCTACTTCAACTAAACATACTGTAATGAAACAGGCAAGGAGCAGGTCTCGAACCCTCGACCTTCTAGCCCAAAGTCCAGCACGCTTTCGACTGTTCCGCAAAAGCATGCTCGTGCGGCAGAGTCTATATCGTTACAATACTCACGTTGCCTATGACAGACTACAACTTGCTGGTTATTAGATAGCACATTTTAAACTGTAAAGTAAGCAAGATGAGTCTCACAGTTTGCAGTAGCCTAAACACTATTCCATATAGACCTCATGATTTCCCTAGATACAGTATATAACCTGTCATTACCAGTGTTTGAAACTGCATGGACAATCTTCAAAATTGTAGGGTAAAACCCAGTGACTTCTAGTCAAACCAAACTGTATTTACAAAGGTTTAGGTAACATGTTTACCACTTCATTCCAGTTTTTGGTTATCTCAACATTTACTGTGCAATGCCCATGGTAGATTGAGTGAAACACATACACACTCATTGGGACCCAGACCCACAGGACCTTGTTGCACCCTGCAACACACCCACATTGGAGTTTGCAAGCTGCATAATGACAACATCATGCAGCTTGCACAACATCATGCAGCTTGCACATCAGAGTCTAATATTGAAGTAATTTTTCTAATGTGCAAGGCCTCCCCTGAAGCCTACAAAAATACCCTCCAAATTGAACATTGTTATAGCCCTTACAGCTGAGGTCACTGAAATATTTTTTCTTTGGGGATAATATTATACCAACCTTATACCTATTATACCACCATCAATTAAAGTTACAAATCTTACTTATTAAGAACAAACTGGTCAGATAACAGCATGGGTTGGACATGAGGCAGGACTCATTTACATCACCCTTAGAATAAAATCAAAACACACTTATGAAAGATTGTAAATAACGATTAGCCTGTAATATACCTCAGAGGAGGCTGGTGGCGGGAGCTATAGGAGTAATCAATGGAACAGAGTCAAACTGTTGTTTCCATGTGTTTGAGGTGTTTGGTACCATTCCTTCACTTTCTCCACAATTTCTTACGATACATCCTTATTCTAGAATTGATTCAATTGTTTTGTTTCCTCATCAATCTACACACAATACCCCATGAAGACAAAGCAAAAACTGTTTTTTAGACATTTTAGCAAATCTATGCAAAAAAAATACAAAAACTGAAATATACCATTTGCATAAGTATTCAGAACCTTTATTCAGTACTTTGTCGCAGCACCTTTTGCAGCAATTACAGCCTCGAGTATTCTTGGCTATGACGCTACAAGCGTTGCACCTGTATTTGGGGAGTTTCTCCATACCTCTCTGCAGAACCTCTAAAGCTCTGTCAGGTTGGATGGGGAGCGTTGCTGCACAGCTATTTTCAGGTCTCTCCAGAGATGTTCGATCAGGTTCAAGTTCGGGCTCTGGCTGGGCCACTCAAGGCCGTTCAGAGACTTGTCCTGAAGCCACTCCTGTATTATCTTGGCTGTCTGCTTAGGATCGTTGTGAACCTTCGCCCCAGTCTGTGATCCTGAGCGTTGTCTTGGCTGTGTGCTTAGGGGCGTTGTCCTGTTGGAAGGTGAACCTTTGCCCCAGTCTGAGGTCAAAATCAAATCAAATTGTATTTGTCACATGCTCTAAATACATCAGGTGTAGACCTTACAATGAAATACTTACTTACAAGCCCTTAACCAACAATGTTTTAAGAAAAAAGTGTTAAGTAAAAAAATAGAAAATAAAAGTAACAAATATTTAAACAGCAGCAGTAAAATAACAATAGTGAAGTTATATACAGGGGGTACCGGTAGAGAGTCAATGTGCGGGGGCACCAGTTAGTCGAGGTAATTGAGGTAATACGTACATGTAGGTAGAGTTAAAGTGACTATGCATAGATAATAAACAGAGAGTAGCAGCAGCGTAAAAGAGGGGTCTGGGTAGCCCTTTGATTAGCTACTCAGGAGTCTTATGGCTTGGAGGTAGAAGCTGTTAAGAAGCCATTTGGACCTAGACTTGGCGCTACGGTACCGCTTGCCGTGCAATAGCGGAGAGAACAGTCCATGACTAGGGTGGCTGGAGTCTTTGATACTTTTTAGGGCCTTCCTCTGATACCTCGTGGTATAGAGGTCCGGGATTGCAGAAAGTTTGGCCCCAGTGATGTACTGGGCCTTACGTACTACCGTCTGTAGTGCCTTACGGTTGGAGGCCGAGCAGTTGCCATACCAGGCAGTGATGAGACCAGTCAGGATGCTCTCGATGGTGCAGCTGTAGAACCTTTTGAGGATCTGAGGACCCATGCAAATATCTTTTCAGTCTCCTGAGGGGGAATAGGCTTTTTTTGTGCCCTCTTTACGACTGTCTTGGTGTGTTTGGACCATGATAGTTTGTTGGTGATGTGGACGCCAAGGAACTTGAAGTTCTCAACCTGCTCCACTGCAGCCCCGATGAGAATGGGGGCGTGCTCGGTCCTCCTTTTCCTGTAGTCCACAATCATCTCCTTTGTCTTGATCACATTGAGGGAGAGGTTGTTGTCCTGTCACCACATGGCCAGTTCTCTGACCTCCTCACTATAGGCTGTCTCATCGTTGTTGGTGATCAGGCCTACCACTGTTGTGTTATCGGCATGCTTAATGATGGTGTTGGAGTCGTGCCTGGCCATGCAGTCATGAGTAAACAGGGAGTTCAGGACTGGACTGAGCACGCACCCCTGAGGGGCACCTGTGTTGAGGATCAGTGTGGCGGATGTGTTGTTACCTTCCCTTACCATCTGGGGGCGGCCCGTCCGGAAGTCCAGGATCCAGTTGCAGAGGGAGGTTTTTAGTCCCAGGGTCCTTAGCTTAGTGATTAGCTTTGAGGGCACGATGGTATTGAATGCTGAGCTGTAGTTAATGAATAGCATTCTCACATTCAGTTGTCGGAAGTCTGAAGTTTACATACACCTTAGCCAAATACATTAGTCAAATACATTTAAAGTCAGTTTTTCACAATTCCTGACATTTAACCCTAGTAAAAATTCCCCGTCTTTGGTCAGTTAGGATAACCACTTTATTTTAAGAATGTTTAATGTCAGAATAATAATAGAGAGAATGATTTATTTTAGCTTGTATTTCTTTCATCACATTCCCAGTGGGTCAGAAGTTTATATACACTCAATTTGTATTTGGTAGCATTGCCTTTAAATTGTTTATCTTGCGTCAAATGTTTTGGGTAGCCTTCCACAAGCTTCCCACAATAAGTTGGGTGAATTTTGGACCATTCCTCCTGACAAAGCTGGTGTAACGGAGTCAGGTTTGTAGTCCTCCTTGCTCGCACACGCTTTTTCAGTTCTGCCCACAAATGTTGAGGTCAGGGATTTGTGATGGCCACTCCAATACCTTGAATTTGTTGTCCTTAAGCCATTTTGCCACAACTTTGGAAGTATGCTTGGGGTCATTGTCCATTTGGAAGACCCATTTGTGACCAAGCTTTAACTTCCTGACTGATGTCTTGAGATATTGCTTCAATATATCCACGTAATTTTCTTTCCTCGGGATGCCATCTATTTTATGAAGCGCACCAGACCCTCCTGCAGAAAAGCAGCCCCGCAAGATGATTCTGCCACTCCTGTGCTTCATGGTTGGGATGGTGTTCTTCGGCTTGCAAGCATTCCCCTTTTTCCTTCAAACATAACGATGGTCATTATGGCCAAACAATTCTATTTTTGTTTCATCAGACCAGAGGACATTTCTCCAAAAAGTACAATCTTTGTCCCCATGTGCAGTTGCAAACCGTAGTCTGGGTTTTTTTATGGCGGTTTTGGAGCATTGGCTTCTTCCTTGCTGAGCGGCCTTTCAGGTTATGTCGATATAGGACTCGTTTTACTGTGGATATAAATACTTTTGTACTTGTTTCCTCCAGCATCTTCACAATGTCCTTTGCTGTTGTTCTGGGATTGATTTGCGCTTTTCGCACCAATGTGCGTTCTTCTCTAGGAGACAGAACGCGTCTCCTTCCTGAGCGGTATGACGGCTGCGTGGTCCCATGGTGTTTATATTTGCGTACTATTGTTTGTACAGATGAATATGGTGCCTTCAGAAATTACTCCCAAGGATGAACCAGACTTGTGGTCTATAATTGTTTTTCTGAGGTCTTGGCTGATATCTTTTGATTTTCCCATGGTGTCAAGCAAAGAGGCAATGAGTTTGAAGGTAGGCCTTGAAATACATCCATAGGTACACCTCCAGTTGACTCAAATGATGTCAATTAGCCTATCAGAAAATTCTAAAGCCATGACATAATTTTCTGGAATTTTCCAAGCTGTTTAAAGGCACAGTCAACTAAGTGTATGTAAACTTCTGACCCACTGGAATTGTGATACAGTGAATTATAAGTGAAATAATCTGTCTGTAATTTTTTTTTTTTTAAATGACTTGTGTCATTCACAAAGTAGATGTCCTAACCGACTTGCCAAAACTATAGTTTGTTAACAAGAAATGTGTGGAGTGGTTTTAATGACTCCAACCTAATTGTATGTAAACTTCCGACTGTAGGTGTTCCTTTTGTCCAGGTGGGAAAGGGCAGTGTTGAGTGCAATAGAGATTGCATCATCTGGGGATCTGTTGGGGCGGTATGCAAATTGGAGTGGGTCTAGGGTTTCTGGGATAATGTTGATGACCAAAATTTCAAAGCACGTCATGGCTGCAGACTTGAGACTTCAGTGTTACTTGCCTCAAAGTGAGCATAGAAGTAATTTAGGTCGTCTGGTAGGCTCGTGTCACTGGGCAGCTCACGGCTGTGCTTCCCTTTATGCTCTGTAATAGTTTGCAAGCCCTACCACATCCGACGAGCGTCGGAGCAGGTGTAGTACGATTCAATCTTAGTCCTGTATTGACGCTTTGACTATTTGATGGTTACACGGAGGGCATAGCGGGATTTCTTATAAGCGTCCAGGTTAGAGTCCTGCTCCTTGAAAGAGGCAGTTCTACGCTTTAGCGCAGTGCGGATGTTGCCTGTAATCCATGGCTTCTGGTTGGGATATGTACGTACGGTCATTGTGGGGACGACGTCATCGATGCACTTATTGATGAAGCCAGTGACTGATGTGATGTTTTGGAAGAATCCCATAACATAATCCAGTCTGTGCTAGCAAAACAGTCCTGTAGCTTAGCATCTGTTTCATCTGACCACTTTCTTATTGGCCGAGTCACTGGTGCTCCCTGCTTTCGTTTTTGCTTGTAAGCAGGAATCAGGAGGATAGAATTATGGACAGATTTGCCAAATGGAGGGCGAGGGAGAGCTTTGTACTCATCTCTGTGTGTGGAGTAAAGGTGGTCTAGAGTTTTTTGTCCCTCTGGTTGCACATTTAACATGCTGGTAGGAATTAGGTAAAATGGATTTGAGTCAAATCAAAAATCTTATTTGTCACATACACATGGTTAGCAGATGTTAATGTGAGTGTAGCGAAATGCTTGTGCTTCTAGTTCTGACAATGCAGTAATAACCAACGAGTAATCTAACCTAACAATTCCACAACTACTACCTTATACACACAAGTGTAAAGGGAAGAAGAATATGTACATAAAGATATATGAATGAGTGATGGTACAGAACGGCATAGGCAAGATGCAGTAGATGGTATCGAGTACAGTATATACATATGAGATGAGTAATGTAGGGTATGTAAACAAAGTGGCATAGTTTGAAGTGGCTAGTGATACATGTGTTACATAAAGATGCAGTAGATGATATAGAGTACATTATATACATATACATATGAGATGAGTAATGTAGGGTATGTAAACATTATATTAAGTGGCATTGTTCAAAGTGGCTAGTGCTACATTTTTTACATCAATTTCCATCAATTTCCATTATTAAAGTGGCTGGAGTTCAGTCAGTATGTTGGCAGCAGCCACTCAATGTTAGTGCTGTCTGTTTAACAGTCTGATGGCCTTGAGATATAAGCTGTTTTTCAGTCTCTCGGTCCCTGCTCTAATGCACCTGTACTGACTTCGCCTTCTGGATGATAGCGGGGTGAACAGGCAGTGGCTCAGGTGGTTGTTGTCATTGATGATCTTTATGGCATTCCTGTGACATCGGGGGGTGTAGGTGTCCTGGAGGGCAGGTAGTTTGCCCCCGGTGATGCGTTGTGCAGACCTCACTACCCTCTGGAGAGCCTTACGGTTGTGGGCGGAGCAGTTACCGTACCAGGCGGTGATACAGCCCGACAGGATGCTCTCGATTGTGCATCTGTAGAAGTTTGTGAGTTTGTCACTTTTGGTGACAAGCCAAATTTCTTCAGCCTCCTGAGGTTGAAGAGGCGCTGCTGCACCTTCTTCACAACGCTGTCTGTGTGGATGGACCAATTCAGTTTGTCCGTGATGTGTACGCCAAGGAACTTAAAACTTACTACCCTCTCCACTACTGTCCCGTCGATGTGGATAGGGGGGTGCTCCCTCTGCTGTTTCCTGAAGTGCACAATCATCTCCTTTGTTTTGTTGACGTTGAGTGTGAGGTTATTTTCCTGACACCACACTCCGAGGGCCCTCACCTCCTCCCTGTAGGCCGTCTCGTCGTTGTTGGTAATCAAGCCTACCACTGTAGTGTCGTCCGCAAACTTGATGATTGAGTTGGAGGCGTGCATGGCCACGCAGTCGTGGGTGAACTGGGAGTACAGGAGAGGGCTCAGAACGCACCCTTGTGGGGCCCCAGTGTTGAGGATCAGCGGGGTGGAGATGTTGTTACCTACCCTCACCACCTGGGGGCGGCCCGTCAGGAAGTCCAGTACCCAGTTGCACAGGGTGGGGTCGAGACCCAGGGTCTCGAGCTTGATGACGAGTTTGGAGGGTACTATGGTGTTAAATGCTGAGCTGTAGTCGATGAACTGCATTCTCACATAGGTATTCCTCTTGTCCAGATGGGTTAGGGCAGTGTGCAGTGTGGTTGCGATTGCGTCGTCTGTGGACCTATTGGGGCGGTAAGCAAATTGGAGTGGGTCTAGGGTGTCAGGTAGGGTGGAGGTGATATGGTCCTTGACTAGTCTCTCAAAGCACTTCATGATGACGGAAGTGAGTGCTACGGGGCGGTAGTCGTTTAGCTCAGTTACCTTAGCTTTCTTGGGAACAGGAACAATGGTGGCCCTCTTGAAGCATGTGGGAACAGCAGACTGGGATAAGGATTGATTGAATATGTCCGTAAACACACCAGCCAGCTGGTCTGCGCATGCTCTGAGGACGCAGCTGGGGATGCCGTCTGGGCATGCAGCCTTGCGAGGGTTAACACGTTTAAATGTTTTAGTCACATCGGCTGCAGTGAAGGAGAGTCCACAGGTTTTGGTAGCGGGCCGTGTCTGTGGCACTGTATTGTCCTCAAAGCGAGCCAAAAAGTTATTTAGTCTGTCTGGGAGCAGGACATCCTGGTCCGTGACGGGGCTGGTTTTCTTTTTGTAATCCGTGATTGACTGTAGACCCTGCCACATACATCTTGTGTCTGAGCTGTTGAGCTTGTTTGATTGCCTTGCGGAGGGAATAGCTAAACTGTTTGTATTCGGTCATGTTTCCGGTCACCTTGCCCTGGTTAAAAGCAGTGGTTCGCGCTTTCAGTTTTGCGCGAATGCTGCTATCAATCCACGGTTTCTGGTTTGGGAATGTTTAAATTGTTGCTGTGGGTATAACATCGCTGATGCACTTTCTAATGAACTCGCTCACCGAATCAGCGTATTCGTCAATGTTGATGTTGGACGCACTGTGGAACATATCCCAATCCACGTGATCGAAGCAGTCTTGAAGCGCGGAATCAGATTGGTCGGAGTTTCCCTGCATTAAAGTCCCCGGCCACTAGGAGCGCCGCCTCTGGATGCATTTTTTTCTGTTTGCTTATGGTCGTATACAGCTCATTGAGTGCGGTCTTTGTGCCACCATCGGTTTGTGGTGGTATATAGACAACTTCGAAAAATGCAGGTGAAAACTTTCTTGCTAAGTAGTGTTTTCTACAGCTTATCATGAGATCCTCTACCTCAGGCTATCAAAACTTAGATTTCCAGCTGTTGTTTACAAATATACATAGACCTCCACCCCTTGTCTTACCAGAGGCTGCTGTTCTATCCTGCCGAAAAGCTTAAACCCTGCCAGCTGTATGTTATTCATGTCGTCGTTCAGCCACGACACGATGAAACATGACATTACAGTTTTCAATGTCTCGTTGGTAGGATATACGTGATCGAAGCTTGTCTATTTTATTATTGATTGATTGTACGTTGGCTAATAGGATCGATGGTAAAGGTAAGTTACCTTCTCTGCGACGGAACCTTACATGGCACCCGGACCGTCATCCCCGATACCTCCATCTCTTTCTCCTGCCAATGACGGGATGAGGGCATTGTCGGGCGTTTGAAGTAAATCCTTCCTGTCCTACTCATTGAAGAAAAAGTATTCCTCAGTACGGGTTAAGTAATCGCTGTCCTGATATCTAGAAGCTCTTTTCGGTCATAAGGCATGGTGGCTGAAACATTATGTGCAAAATAAGTTACAAATAACGTGAAAAAACAAACAGAATAGCATAATTGGTTACGGGATCGTAAAACGGCAGCCATCTCCTTCGGCGTCACTATAGTATAGAGCGCTCTGGAGCAATCTTGGTGGTTCCAAACTTCTTCCGTTTAAGAATGATGGAGGCCACTGCATTCTTGGGGACCTTCAATTCTGCAAAAATGTTTTTGGTACCCTTCCCCAGATCTGTGCCTCGACACAATCCTGACTCGTAGGTCTACGGACAATTCTTTCAACCTCATGGTTTGGTTTTTGCTCTGACATGCACTGTCAACTGTAGGACCTTATATAGACAGGTGTGTGCCTTTCCAAATCATGTCCAATCAATTGAATTTACCACAGGTGGACTCCAACGAAGTTGTAGAAACATCTTTAAGGATGATCAATGGATAAAGGATGCACCTGAGCTCAATTTCAAGTCTCAAAGTTTTGTTTTAAACATACATTTGCAAACATTTAAAAAATCCTGTTATTGCTTTGTCTTTGGTTACTTTCAGGAGGCGGGTGGCTTTTAGATAGTTACTTTTGGCCACCTGTTGGTCAGGTTAAGTTTGTGCACTGGAATGTTACATTTTCCTTGAATATTATTGGACATGACATATTCTAATGCAAAACTATTAACATGATAATTTACACATTGCAACAAAGTGGTTACTATTAGTGTTGATACGTTTGATACTGGACCTCCGAGGCATGCATAGAAATCGCTTAGAAGTTTACTTTCGAAGCAGTGTGCCGATACCTGCATCACTTTATCAGAGTGAAATGATCAATGACGTCCAAAGCTTTGTTTCGTCGAAAAAAACACCTGATTGGTTTGGTGTTTGTTTCAGTAGAAGATAAAAACAATTCCCTTCGCACATGCTACATCATGTGGGACATCATATATAATTATTTGGCTGCTCTAAATTATTTTGACCAGCAGGTGCCACTAGTGTACACTGTTTTGCTCAAAGCCTCGAGCAAATTAACCTATTTCGACACAATTGTCTGGAAAGCCTCAATGCATCAAGGAGCTTAGTTTCCCCATCACTAGTTACAAACCGATTGGGGATATTACATTGGGATTTGGATAGGTTTTTAAGGAACTCATACACTCCTGTAAGCTTCGTTAATGCTACAAACGTGCCAGTATTCAACGGTAACGTGATAACAATTCAACAGAAGAGATGAACCGGACTGAAATTTACTCTCACGAGTGACCAACAATAACTTCCTGAGCAGCCATATTATTATAGATGATGCCCCACACCCTGTAGCACGTGCGCAGCCTTTATGTCTATTACCAAACCAATATCAAACCAATTAGGTGTTTTTTTGATGAAACAAGCTTCAGGCATCATTGATCACATGCTTGTGAAAAAGTGATACAGGCATCGGTACACTGCTTAGAAGTAAACTGCTTAGCGATTTTGACACATGCTTTGGAGTGCCGGCATCAAACGTAAAATCACTACTTGCAACCGAGCAGTTGGGTCATCCAAACAACCCAATATTTTTTTAGAGTGCAAGCCCTCAAAATAAAGCCTTATGAAATACATATTCTATTGTGTTAAATAATAATTATAGCATATTCACTTAGGTTCTCACTTGGTGAAGCCTATTGGTCTGAAAATGGAAGTATGCAACAAGCATGTCTCTGTCACTGACAAATTCAGTCATATGTGGTAACTCTACAATGCACTCGAAAAGCAAAGCATTCTGGGAAATATGCAAATAAAGCTTTACGCTAAGCAGTGTGTTAATTAAACACTGTTCAGTGTCTATATAGTAGTGGTGCATGGTTCATCTTTTTGCTCAACCACACCCGCCCTCAATTGCTAATAACCTATCTGCAACCACCTGACTGTGGTAATAAAGTAAAAATCTGAGACCCACACCCAACCAAAACCCTCAAATATGGAAAATGTGCTACAGGCTACAGTCAAAGACAGCGGAATTATTTTTTGACAGGGGGTGCCGAATTTTCTTTTAGATATGTTTCTGCTTATAATTTCCAATATTTTGGTAGGCTATTTGTTAGTCAACTTGTCTATAATTAGATATATGTAGCTTCTCTTTTGTCATTATATGTTGCCCTAGACGACTAAATAAACCCTTTTCACCATGTCATAAATTAATGCTTCAATCTAGCTGACATCGGTAAAGTTCTCTGTCATCTTCTTTTGCGGAGCAAAGAAGTTTATTCTGACCGGTGAAGATATTCTGTGCAACATTTCCAAATGACATCAGGAAATAGAAAGCTATGAAAATGACCCAACATGTTTCTGCTAACATTTCCGTTTGGCTTAGATGCATATTTTATGTGGTTGAAATACTATCAGCTTTTATGATGTTGATAAAGATAGCACATCTACAGATGGTATCTGAGCATTAGCATTCTCTCAAGATGCTGCAAGAAAGAAATAATATTTCTCCCCTCCTGTTCCAGTAACATTTTTGCCTACATTTGGTGTAGCATTTTATTGCAAGAAATGCTTAATTCTGCAGGAGTTAATATTAAGGCTATGTGAAAAGGTTAGAGACTTACAGTCAATGTCCAGATAACATGTTCCATTGTACCCATCTGACAGTAGGCTTCAGTTCTCTTGACGTGCCATAGGCCTATTTGAAGTCCCTGTCTTGCGATTATTTCTATAGTGCCTCAATCGTCACACATACCATAGCCGACATTGCCATCATCCTCTTCTACCACTTCACAAAATCTTTCCAAAACATGACTTTTCTGTCTCTCCTTTCTCTTTATTTTCAACTCTTTCGCAGATTTTCTCTTATTGAAATAAACTCCGTGTCACGTTCTGACCTCTATTTCCTTTGTTTTTGTATTTATTTAGTATGGTCAGGGCGTGAGTTGGGTGGGCAGTCTATGTTTGTTTTTCTATGTTTTGGGGCAGTTCTATGTTTTCGGCCTAGTATGGTTCTCAATCAGAGGCAGGTGTCATTAGTTGTCTCTGATTGAGAATCATACTTAGGTAGCCTGGGTTTCACTGTGTGTTTGTGGGTGATTGTTCCTGTTTTTGTGTTTGCACCAGACAGGGCTGTTTTGAGTTCTCACGTTTCTTGTTTTTTCGTTAGTTTGTTCATGTATAGTGTCGTCAATAAATTACAATGAACAACCACCACGCTGCGCTTTGGTCCGCCTCTACTTCACAAGGAGAGAATCGTTACAGAATCACCCACCACAACAGGACCAAGCGGTGTGGTAATGGGCAAAGGAAAAAGCAGCAGCAGGAGCAGCGCGAGGAGGTATGGACATGGGAGGACGAATTAGACGGAAGAGGACCCTGGGCTCAGCCAGGAGAATATCGCCGTCCCAAAGAAGAACTGGAGGCGGCGAAAGCGGAGAGGCGCTGGTATGAGGAGGCAGCGCGGCGTCGTGGATGGAAGCCCAGGAGTCAGCCCCAAAAATTTCTTGGGGGGGGGCTAACAGGGAGTATGGCTACGCCAGGTAGGAGACCTGAGCCAACTTCCTGTGGTTACCGGGGGGCTAGAGAGACCGGGCAGGCACCGTGTTATGCTGTGGAGCGCACGGTGTCCCCAGTGCGGGTGCACAGCCCGGTGCGGTACATTCCAGCTCCGCGTATCGGCCGGGCTAGAGTGGGCATCGAGCCAAGTGCCATGAAGCCGGCTCTACGCATCTGGTCTCCAGTGCGTCTCCTTGGGCCGGCTTACATGGCACCAGCCTTGCGCACGGTGTCCCCGGTTCGCCTGCATAGCCCAGTGCGGGCTATTCCACCTCGCCGCACTGGCAGGGCGACCGGGACCATTCAACCAGGTAAGGTTGGGCAGGCTCGGTGCTCAAGAGCTCCAGTGCGCCTGCACGGCCCGGTCTATCCGTCACCACCTCCACACCCCAGCCCTCCGGTGGCAGCTCCCCGTACCAGGCTGTCTCTCCGGCCCATCCGTCCAGAGCCTTCCTCCTCTCCAGCGCTGCCGGAGTCTCCCGCCTCTCCGGCGCTACAAGAGCCTTCCTCCTCTCCAGCGCTGCCGGAGTCTCCCGTCTGTCCGGCGCCTCTGCCGGAGCCTCCCGTCTGTCCGGCGCCTCTGCCGGAGCCTCCCGTCTGTCCGGCGCCTCTGCCGGAGCCTCCCGTCTGTCCGGCGCCTCTGCCGGAGCCTCCCGCCTGTCCGGCGCCGCTGCCGGAGCCTCCCGCCTGTCCGGCGCCTCTGCCGGAGCCTCCCGCCTGTCCGGCGCCTCTGCCGGAGCCTCCCGCCTGTCCGGCGCCTCTGCCGGAGCCTCCCGCCTGTCCGGCGCCTCTGCCGGAGCCTCCCGCCTGTCCGGCGCCTCTGCCGGAGCCTCCCGCCTGTCCGGCGCCTCTGCCGGAGCCTCCCGCCTGTCCGGCGCCTCTGCCGGAGCCTCCCGCCTGTCCGGCGCCTCTGCCGGAGCCTCCCGCCTGTCCGGCGCCTCTGCCGGAGCCTCCCGCCTGTCCGGCGCCTCTGCCGGAGCCTCCCGTCTGCCCAACGCCGCCAGCGCCGCCCGTCTGCCCAGCGCCGCCAGCGCCGCCCGTCTGCCCAGCGCCGCCAGCGCCGCCCGTCTGGCCAGCGCCGCCCGTCTGCCCAGCGCCGCCAGCGCCGCCCGTCTGCCAGGAGCCGCCAATGCCGCCCGTCTGCCAGGAGCCGCCAATGCCGCCCGTCTGCCAGGAGCCGCCAGTGCCGCCCGTCAGCCAGGGGCCGCCAGTGCCGCCAGTCAGCCAGGGGCCGCCAGTGCCGCCAGTCAGCCAGGGGCCGCCAGTGCCGCCAGTCAGCCCAGCGCCAGCGCCGCCAGTCAGCCATGGGCCGCCAGTGCCGCCAGTCAGCCAGGGGCCGCCAGTCAGCCAGGGGCCGCCAGTGCCGCCAGTCAGCCAGGGGCCGCTAGAGCCCCTCCGCCCGGAGCAGCTGTCCCTCTGTCCCGAGCAGCTGTCCCTCTGTCCCGAGCAGCTGTCCCTCTGTCCCGAGCAGCTGTCCCTCTGTCCCGAGCAGCTGTCCCTCTGTCCCGAGCAGCTGTCCCTCTGTCCCGAGAAGCTGCCCCTCTGTCCCAAGCAGCCCCTCTGTCCAGTGGGGTCATTGAGAGGGGTGGGCATGGTGAGTAAGCCACGGAGGCGGACAATAAGGCGGACTGAGACAATGGCGAAGTGGGGTCCGCGTCCCGCGCCAGAGCCGCCACCGCGGACAGACGCCCACCCAGACCCTCCCCTATAGGTCAAGGTTTTGCGGCCGGAGTCCGCACCTTTGGGGGGGGGTACTGTCACGTTCTGACCTCTATTTCCTTTGTTTTTGTATTTATTTAGTATGGTCAGGGCGTGAGTTGGGTGGGCAGTCTGTTTGTTTTTCTATGTTTTGGGGCAGTTCTATGTTTTCGGCCTAGTATGGTTCTCAATCAGAGGCAGGTGTCATTAGTTGTCTCTGATTGAGAATCATACTTAGGTAGCCTGGGTTTCACTGTGTGTTTGTGGGTGATTGTTCCTGTTTTTGTGTTTGCACCAGACAGGGCTGTTTTGAGTTCTCACGTTTCTTGTTTTTTCGTTAGTTTGTTCATGTATAGTGTCGTCAATAAATTACAATGAACAACCACCACGCTGCGCTTTGGTCCGCCTCTACTTCACAAGGAGAGAATCGTTACACTCCGCCACTGTCCTTTTTGCTTCCATGGATTGGCGTTAAGTTTTTCTGCCCTTTCCCAAATGCATTTGGTGATTTCCGTGTATAGGCTATTTGGCGTGCATACAGTTAGGCCATGAAGCTTAGTCTTATGCCCTAATGCTAGACAGCCTAAAACAATGAAAGAAAAATCTCAATGTACCCTATAGATACAGTGCCTTGCGAAAGTATTCGGCCCCCTTGAACTTTGCGACCTTTTGCCACATTTCAGGCTTCAAACATAAAGATATAAAACTGTATTTTTTTGTGAAGAATCAACAACAAGTGGGACACAATCATGAAGTGGAACGACATTTATTGGATATTTCAAACTTTTTTAACAAATCAAAAACTGAAAAATTGGGCGTGCAAAATTATTCAGCCCCCTTAAGTTAATACTTTGTAGCGCCACCTTTTGCTGCGATTACAGTTGTAAGTCGCTTGGGGTATGTCTCTATCAGTTTTGCACATCGAGAGACTGAATTTTTTTCCCATTCCTCCTTGCAAAACAGCTCAAGCTCAGTGAGGTTGGATGGAGAGCATTTGTGAACAGCAGTTGTCAGTTCTTTCCACAGATTCTCGATTGGATTCAGGTCTGGACTTTGACTTGGCCATTCTAACACCTGGATATGTTTATTTTTGAACCATTCCATTGTAGATTTTGCTTTATGTTTTGGATCATTGTCTTGTTGGAAGACAAATCTCCGTCCCAGTCTCAGGTCTTTTGCAGACTCCATCAGGTTTTCTTCCAGAATGGTCCTGTATTTGGCTCCATCCATCTTCCCATCAATTTTAACCATCTTCCCTGTCCCTGCTGAAGAAAAGCAGGCCCAAACCATGATGCTGCCACCACCATGTTTGACAGTGGGGATGGTGTGTTCAGCTGTGTTGCTTTTACGCCAAACATAACGTTTTGCATTGTTGCCAAAAAGTTCAATTTTGGTTTCATCTGACCAGAGCACCTTCTTCCACATGTTTGGTGTGTCTCCCAGGTGGCTTGTGGCAAACTTTAAACGACACTTTTTATGGATATCTTTAAGAAATGGCTTTCTTCTTGCCACTCTTCCATAAAGGCCAGATTTGTGCAATATACGACTGATTGTTGTCCTATGGACAGAGTCTCCCACCTCAGCTGTAGATCTCTGCAGTTCATCCAGAGTGATCATGGGCCTCTTGGCTGCATCTCTGATCAGTCTTCTCCTTGTATGAGCTGAAAGTTTAGAGGGACGGCCAGGTCTTGGTAGATTTGCAGTGGTCTGATACTCCTTCCATTTCAATATTATCGCTTGCACAGTGCTCCTTGGGATGTTTAAAGCTTGGGAAATCTTTTTGTATCCAAATCCGGCTTTAAACTTCTTCACAACAGTATCTCGGACCTGCCTGGTTTGTTCCTTGTTCTTCATGATGCTCTCTGCGCTTTTAACGGACCTCTGAGACTATCACAGTGCAGGTGCATTTATAGGGAGACTTGATTACACACAGGTGGATTGTTTTTATCATCATTAGTCATTTAGGTCAACATTGGATCATTCAGAGATCCTCACTGAACTTCTGGAGAGAGTTTGCTGCACTGAAAGTAAAGGGTCTGAATAATTTTGCACGCCCAATTTTTCAGTTTTTGATTTGTTAAAAAAGTTTGAAATATCCAATAAATGTCGTTCCACTTCATGATTGTGTCCCACTTGTTGTTGATTCTTCACAAAAAAATACAGTTTTATATCTTTATGTTTGAAGCCTGAAATGTGGCAAAAGGTCGCAAAGTTCAAGGGGGCGGAATACTTTCGCAAGGCACTGTATAAATTGCATAAGAATGATACATTGATGGATTTTTTAAGGTTTTGTTTTCTCTTTATTCAACCGCCCACCACCTACCTGCCCTTCATAAAGATATAACCGTCGGGACTTCGGGTTATGAGTCAACCCGCGCACCACTACTATACAGGTCCGTACATTCAGTGTTAATTTAATACTGGAGAATTTGCTGTGTAGCATATTGCGGTTGTTTTCGTCTTCATTACCCTTTAGAAATCCATGATAATGACTAAATCGAACTGTTTTATTTTAAGCCCACTGGACTGGGTTGAGTAGGCAGAACAAAGACAATGGAATTCATAATGGGTCCTCTCCACTACTCTCTGGGCAGTAGAGTGAGCACACACACACACACACACACACACACACACACACACACACACATTTCCTCTTTGGACAGGATATTGAGTGCACTGCAGGTTCAATCTCTAATTCACTCTCCAGACCTGGGTTCAAATACTATTTTAAATAATTTAAATACTTTATCTGGGCTTGATTGAGCTTGTCTGGGTCAATAGTACACTCCCAAAACTGTAAACCCCTGCCCACATGGCACTCTAGGCAGGCTAGAGCAAACTGTCAAAGTATATGAAAGAGATCAAATACTATTTAAACCCGGGTTTGTTGCTATCTGCTGCCAAAGCTTATTAGCAATTAAAGACAGCCACATGAGGCGTAATTAAGAGGAATGAACTCAGCCCAATCACAGTGAAGAGCTGTTAAATTAAAATGAGTGCAAACCAGGGTCAGTCTGCACTGTATTTTTCCAGCGGTAGTTCCTCAATACATCCCATCATCTCTACAATCAACAAAATTGTTATTTTTAGATGTTAATTTGCTCTTAATGGTGCCAGTGAACTGTGTATTAGCCTAGTCTGTGTGAATGGAGAAATATTGTAGATGTGATAGTCTCCTCTCACAACCGCTGAGAGAAGAGAGATGTGAGAAGAGAAATTGAAAATGAGTGATACAGCTTTTTGCATTGTGAAAGGCATATGTTCCTTTCATTGAATACAAAGAGACACATAGCTCTTGACGTCCTATAGGGATTTAGCTAATAGACTAGTAATCTATATTTAATAGTACATAATTAAGTCTTTGACTTCTCACGGTAATGAGCAGTCCTGCCTTGTAACATCTTCGATTCACAGGCCACAGCATTACCTTGTAGGGTAGAAGTTTGAGCCTGATGTATGCCACCGGTATTTCTGAGACCTAGAGTCTAGAGCACACTGTTAGTTAGATACTGAGAAAGATTCACTGCCCTTGCAATGTCAATGTAAGGGCGTTCGTCTGTAGGAGGAAGAGAAGCGGACCAAAGCGCAGCGTGGTGGTTATTCATGTTTTAATAAATCCCTACACATGAACAAACTAACAAAAACAAGAAATGTGCAAACGCAAAACAGTCCTATCCTGTGACAACAAACACAGTGACAGGAACAATCACCCACAAACACACAGTGAAACCCAGGCTACCTAAGTATGATTCTCAATCAGAGACAACTAATGACACCTGCCTCTGATTGAGAACCATACTAGGCCGAAACATAGAAATACCCAAATCATAGAAAAACAAACATAGACTGCCCACCCAACTCACGCCCTGACCATACTAACTACATACAAAACAAAGGAAATAGAGGTCAGAACGTGACAGTACCCCCCCCCCAAAGGTGCGGACTCCGGCCGCAAAACCTTGACCTATAGGGGAGGGTCTGGGTGGGCGTCTGTCCGCGGTGGCGGCTCTGGCGCGGGACGCGGACCCCACTTCACCATTGTCTTAGTCCGCCTTATTGTCCGCCTCCGTGGCCTTCTCACCATGGCCACCCCTCTCAATGACCCCACTGGACAGAGGGGCTGCTTGGGACAGAGGGGCAGCTCGGGACAGAGGTGAAACAGCTGCTTGGGACAGAGGGACAACTGCTCGGGACAGAGGAGCAGCTGCTCGGGACAGAGGGGCGGCAGCAGCTCGGGACAGAGGGGCGATAGCAGCTCGGGACAGAGGGGCGATAGCAGCTCGGGACAGAGGGGCGATAGCAGCTCGGGACAGAGGGGCGATAGCTGCTCGGGACAGAGGGGCGATAGCAGTTCGGGACAGAGGGGCGATAGCAGCTCGGGACAGAGGGGCAGCTGCTCGGGCGGCCCCTGGCTGACTGACGGCACTGGCGGCCCCTGGCTTACTGGCGGCACTGGCGGCCCCTGGCTTACTGGCGGCCCCTGGCTGACTGGCGGCCCCTGGCTGACTGGCGGCACTGGCGGCCCCTGGCTGACTGGCGGCACTGGCGGCCCCTGGCTGACTGGCGGCACTGGCGGCCCCTGGCTGACTGGCGGCACTGGCGGCCCCTGGCTGACTGGCGGCACTGGCGGCCCCTGGCTGACTGGCGGCACTGGCGGCCCCTGGCTGACTGGCGGCACTGGCGGCCCCTGGCAGACGGGCGGCACTGGCGGCCCCTGGCAGACGGGCGGCACTGGCGGCCCCTGGCAGACGGGCGGCACTGGCGGCTCCTGGCAGACGGGCGGCGTTGGCGGCGCTGGGCAGACGGGCGGCGTTGGCGGCGCTGGGCAGACGGGAAGCTCAGCTGGCGCTGGGCAGACGGAAGCTCCGGCAACGCTGGAGAAAAGGAAGGCCCTGGTAGCGCCGGAGAGGCGGGAGACTCCGGCAGCGGCGCCGGACAGGCGGGAGGCTCCGGCAGAGGCGCCGGACAGGCGGGAGGCTCCGGCAGAGGCGCCGGACAGGCGGGAGGCTCCGGCAGAGGCGCCGGACAGGCGGGAGACTCCGGCAGAGGCGCCGGACAGGCGGGAGGCTCCGGCAGAGGCGCCGGACAGGCGGGAGGCTCCGGCAGCGCTGGAGAGGATGAAGGCTCTGGTAGCGCCGGAGAGGCGGGAGACTCCGGCAGCGCTGGAGAGGAGGAAGGCTCTGGACGGATGGGCCGGAGAGACAGCCTGGTACGGGGAGCTGCCACCGGAGGGCTGGGGTGTGGAGGTGGTGACGGATAGACCGGGCCGTGCAGGCGCACTGGAGCTCTTGAGCACCGAGCCTGCCCAACCTTACCCGGTTGAATGGTCCCGGTCGCCCTGCCAGTGCGGCGAGGTGGAATAGCCCGCACTGGGCTATGCAGGCGAACCGGGGACACCGTGCGCAAGGCTGGTGCCATGTAAGCCGGCCCAAGGAGACGCACTGGAGACCAGATGCGTAGAGCCGGCTTCATGGCACTTGGCTCGATGCCCACTCTAGCCCGGCCGATACGCGGAGCTGGAATGTACCGCACCGGGCTGTGCACCCGCACTGGGGACACCGTGCGCTCCACAGCATAACACGGTGCCTGCCCGGTCTCTCTAGCCCCCCGGTAACCACAGGAAGTTGGCTCAGATCTCCTACCTGGCGTAGCCATACTCCCTGTTAGCCCCCCCCCCAAGAAATTTTTGGGGCTGACTCCCGGGCTTCCATCCGCTACGCCGTGCTGCCTCCTCATATCTGCGCCTCTCAGCTTTCGCCGCCTCCAGTTCTTCCTTGGGGCGGCGATATTCTCCGGGCTGAGCCCAGGGTCCTTTACCGTCCAGTTCTTCCTCCCATGTCCATTTCTCCAGGTGGTGCAGCCTCTCCCACTGCAGCTGCTGCTGCTCCTGCTGCTGCTGCCTCTGTTGCCTCTCCTGTGGCTCCTGTCTGTTAACACGCTGCTTGGTCCGTTGGTGGTGGGTGATTCTGTAAGGGCGTTCGTCTGTAGGAGGAAGAGAAGCGGACCAAAGCGCAGCGTGGTGGTTATTCATGTTTTAATAAATCCCTACACATGAACAAACTAACAAAAACAAGAAATGTGCAAACGCAAAACAGTCCTATCCTGTGACAACAAACACAGTGACAGGAACAATCACCCACAAACACACAGTGAAACCCAGGCTACCTAAGTATGATTCTCAATCAGATACAACTAATGACACCTGCCTCTGATTGAGAACCATACTAGGCCGAAACATAGAAATACCCAAATCATAGAAAAACAAACATAGACTGCCCACCCAACTCACGCCCTGACCATACTAACTACATACAAAACAAAGGAAATAGAGGTCAGAACGTGACAGTCAAGCCACAGGCCACACAGTATACGAGAATTCCCCGTTAGCAGTCAGGTCAATGAGCAACAGAAACCTTTAAAGGCACACTATGTAATTTAGCTTCCCCAGTGACTGTACAACAAATTGCACACACAATCACAGCTGAAACAAAACAAGTGTATGATTTACAGTAATCAAGTCACCTCTTCCACTTCTTTCATTTTGTATTTGCAAATACCCATTTGCACTGATTGTAAATACATGTCTCTTAAATGATCAAAATGTAATCAGTCCTCAAGAATATATACAACCATTAAGTATTCTTTCTGTTGCCACCTAGCAGAAGATCAGTTAAACTGCTAATCACGTGGTGGGAAATACTAATGCACTGGGGTTCTGGTTAGGTTTATAAAGAGGATTTTAATCTAACATGGATGGCCACTAGATGGTGCCTTGTAACTATAAACCTGCAACAAAATAACTCCCACTTCTCTCTGGAGGCTCAAAGGATGAAGAAATATAGGTGGTGAGCAGGTGTATTGAGTGCAACATAGCATGCCGTGTGTGTGTGTGTGTGCGCGCGTGGGCGTGCGTGGTGTTTCCCCTAGGATTTGTTTTTCAGCAGCAGTGGCAAACGTAAGGTTGCTTCTGGTGACTTTTTAAAAGGACATTATATTTCAAAATGAATTAAAATGAAAGTTTATTAACACATATTTAAGTTTAAATATAATTTCCCATTTAAAGTATTATAACCTGTAGCCTAACTGATGCAGCATAGCGGCTTTAAATAATAGGCTGAAGCATGGGGTCTTCCATCTGCATTTACCTAATTGAAAAAACAAAACAAAAAAAATGCTACACATATACACTAACTTGTTACTCTGATCTTAAATGTGTGTCTCGGCAGAAACCTTTTTTAAAACTAAATCATTTTGGAAGTGGCGGCAACGATTTAGCAGCAGCGGGGTCCTGCTGCATAATGAATAAATAAAATAAAATAAATAATCTTTCCTCAGGACACAAGATGACTATCATAATGACTATAAGGTATAGGATTGTCACAACACGCAAGAGCTGAGTTGTCTGCCGATTTCAAATTAAATCAAATTTTATTTGTCACAAACGCCGAATACAACAGATGTAGACCTTAAGGTGAAATGCTTACTTACAAGCCCTTAACCAACAATGCAGTTTTAAGAAAATACCCCCAAAAAAGTAACAAATAATTAAAGAGCAGCAGTTTTGCAGACAATCTATCAGTAATATTAGGCCTTTTACTCATACAGTTCCATTTATAAACCTCCATAAGAATAACACATAATTGAAGAGCAGCAATAAATAACAATAGTGGGGCTATATACAGGGAGTACCAGTACAGAGTCAATGTGCAGGGGCACCGGTGTCGAGGTAATTGAGGTAATAACTACATTTAAAGTAGTGACAATGCATAGATAATAACAAAGAGTAGCAGCAGCGTAAAAGAGGACGGTGTGGCAATGCAAATAGTCTGGGTAGCCATTTGATTAGCTGTTCAGGAGTCTTATGGCTTAGGGGTAGAAGCTGTTTAGAATCCTCTTGGACCTAGACTTGCCGTTTCCGTACCGCTTGCCGTGCAATAGCAGAGAGAAGAGTCTATGACTAGGGTGGCTGGAGTCTTTGACAATTTTTAGAGTCTTCCTCTGACACCGCCTGGTATAGAGGTTCTGAATGGCGGGAAGCTTGGCCCCGGTGATGTACTGGGCCATAGTGCCTTGCGGTCGTAGGCCGAGCAGTTGCCTTACCAGGCAGTGATGCAACCCGTCAGGATGTTCTCGATGGTGCAGCTGTAAAACCTTTTGAGGATCTGAGGACCTATGCCAAATATTTTCAGTCTCCTGAGGGGGAATAGGTTTTGTCGTGCCCTCTTCACAACTGTCTTGGTGTGCTTGGACCATGATAGTTTGTTGGTGATGTGGAAGCCAGGGAACTTGAAGCTCTCAACCTGCTCCACTATAGCCCCGTCGATGAGAATGGGGGCGTGCTCGGTCCTCCTTTTCCTGTAGTCCACAATCATCTCCTTAAGGGGAATATAGGGGAAACACTGATGTCTCTACTGTGTGTGTGTTGAGCAGGTGTATGGAGTGCAACATAGTATGCCATCTCTTTGAGGGAGTGTGACCTCTAGGAATCAATGTGCTCAGACTGCAGTGGTGGATTGGCCATTTGGCAATTCTGGCAAATGTCAGATGGGTTGGACCATTTTTAGTTGGTTGCGCTGGTCGAAATTGACACACACTCGCAAACATTTTTTTGTATATAAAAATAAAATATTGAAAAAGGTGACATGGCCGGCGGCCCATGGACCTTACGGATAGGTGGGACAGTCGCGTCCCACTTGGGCAAAAAAACAGGGAAAATGCAGCGCGGCAAATAAAATAAAAAATGATATCAAATCAAACTTTCATTAAATCACACATGTAAGATACTCAATTAAAACTACACTCATTGTGAATCCAGCCAACATGTCAGATTTTAAAAAGGCTTTTCGGCGAAAGCATAAGAAGCTATTATCTGATGATAGCACAACCAGTAAACAAAGAGGGTAGCATATTTCAACCCAGCAGGCGCTACACAAAACGCAGAAATAAAATATAAAACATGCATTACCTATGACGAGCTTCTTTTGTTGGCACTCCAATATGTCCCATAAAGATCACAATTGGTCCTATTGTTCGATTAATTCCGTCCATATATATCCAAATGTCAATTTATAAAGCGCGTTTGATCCAGAAAAAACAGCTTCCAAAAAACGCAACGTCACTACAAAATATTTCAAAAGTTGCCTATAAACTTTGCCAAAATATTTGAAACTACTTTTGTAATACAACTTTAGGTATTTTTAAACGTTAATATTCAATCAAATTGTAGACGGGTCTATCTGTGGTCAATACAGGAAGACAACAAACCAACCCTACTTTTCGCGTCTTGCGCAACTCTCAACAGTGTTACCCAGTTCCTAGTTGGCCTACTTCTTCATTGCACAAATGAATAACCTCAATCAAATTCCAAAGACTGGTGACATCCAGTGGAAGCAGTAGGAACTGAAAACCAGTTCCTAAGAAATATCGTTTGCCAACGAGAACGCACTGAACAGACTGAGACCCCCCCAAAAATTTCTGAACGGTTAGTCCTCGGGGTTTTGCCTGCTACATAAGTTATGTTATACTCACAGACATGATTCAAACAGTTTTAGAAACTTCAGTGTGTTTTCTATCCAAATCTACTAATAATATGCATATCTTATATTCTTAGCATGAGTAGCAGGAAGTTGAAATTGGGCACACTATTTATCCAAAAGTTAAAATTCTGCCCCCTATCCCCAAGAGGGGATATTTGTATAAACTTTTTTGGGGTGATTTCTCTGTTATACTAATCTATTCATTGGTTGCACGTTTCATCACAAAATTGTTTTGAACGTTTGTTTTAGGACTGATGCCCAGCTGAGCATTCTACTCGATGAAGTCTCAATTGGTGTCATCATTATGATGTCTCCAGATTGACTTTAGATGCAGTATAACTTTAGCTAGGATTGAGGGGAAAGCACAATATTTTTAGCTAGCTAGCGTTAGCATTGCTAGCTATTTCTGACAAACTTTGCTAGCTCTCTCGCAATTTTCAATAACACACATTTCTTTCCCCAAATTTGTTTTCTTCTATCTAAAAAGAAATATAGTCTGTCCAACAATACTTTATTGTGGCTCTATTTCTTTTCACATAACCCAAACATTCAGTCCAGGTGCCCCTTTTTTGTATTTTTTAGCAATTCTCAATAAGCCTTTCAGGGGCTCTGACAGTCCTTTTTGGTCGTTCTGCTGAAGTGCTTCCTGAAACAGTTGGACAGCGTTCACTGTCAGTCAGGGTGTTCTGACTGAATTGTCCATTTCTAAAGGCATTTGACGCTTCCGCAGTATCCTCCTGATGATCTTCAGTCCCTTCAGTGAATGGCTGAAGCCTTAGATCCACTCTGTTTCGTCTCAGTTGTGATCCATAATCCGTTTGTATCTCATAGGATCGCGGTGCAACTTCTATCTGCACACACCCTTGCTGCATCCATGTTCCTGTAGTGATGTCTCAGAGTCGTACATAATCTCCAGGTTTCACTTCCGGTAAGTGTCTTGCACTTTTGTTGTGTCGCTGTTTTTGTTTGTGTTTGTGTTTTTTCTTTGAGAGTTTGACTTTGTGAGCAGCTCTGGGTGTTAGCAAGTCCTCATGGATGGGTAGGTTGGTTCTGATGCGACGTCCCATCAACATTTGTGCAGGTGAAAGTCCGTTCTGCAGCGGTGCGCTGCGGTAGATCATCAGATTTTTTAGGAAATCCTCCTTTCCATCGTGTACCTTTTTCATCAGACCTTTGACAATTTTGACTGAACTCTCTGCTAAGCCGTTGGACCTTGGGTAGTTGGGGCTGGAGGTGGTGTGTCGGAATCCCGAGTTGTTAGCGAACGATCCGAATTCAGAACTTGAAAACTGCAGGCCATTGTCCGAGTACAGTTAGACGCAACCCCATGTCTTGCAAAGACTGATTTCAGGCAGGTGATTACAGCTTTGCTGGAGGTAGTTGGCAGTGTTGCTACTTCAGGGTAGTTTGAGTAGTAGTCGGTAACAACAATGTGACTGTTGGGTACTGGTACAAGGTCTGTTGGGTACTGGATGAGGCATTAGCGGCTCTGCTTGCTGCTTTGGCCTGTAGGTCAAACACAGTTCACATGAAGCAGTGGTCTGGCTGATTTCCTGGTTCATTCTTGGCCAGTACATTACTTCTCGTGCTCGTCGTTTGCATTTTTCCTCACCCAAGTGGCCCTCGTGTATTTTCTGTAGCATTTCTTTGCGTAGTGTCATGGGAATGACAATCTTGTTGCCTTTGAACACTATGTCATCCACAATGGTGAGCTCTGCTCTGCACATCCAGTAATCCTGTATTCTCCTTGGACAGTTGTTTTTCTGTGCAGGCCATCCTATCAGTGTTGTTTCTTTCAACTCTGTCATTGTTTGGTCAGCTGCGGTCTCTCTTTTGATCTGCTCCATTCTCTCAGAAGACACAGGAAGTGATGCTACGATCATGTCAACGTAGGCATGAATCTCAGTGTTTTTCTGTGTGTCGAAGCTCTCCTTCTTGTCGACTGCTCGAGAAAGAGTGTCGGCGGCGTACATGAACTTTCCCGGAGTATAGATCATCTTCACATCATACTTTTGCAGTCTGATCGACATTCTCTGGATTCTCATTGGACAATCATTCAGTGGCTTACATATGATTGACATCAATGGTTTGTGGTCAGTTTCTACTTTGAAGTCTCGTCCGTAGGCGTATTAGTGAAGCCTTTCACAAGCGTATGTGCTCGCCAGTAGTTCTTTCTCTATTAGTGCATACCTTGTCTCTGCGCCTGTCAAGGCTCTGGACGCATAAGCGACGGGTTGCCATGTGTCGTCATGCTGTTGCAGAAGAACTGCTCCCAGCCCAAACTGTGACGCGTCTGCAGAAATCATTGTGCTTTTCTCTGGATCATAGAACCTGAGCACTGGCTCTTCTGTGATTGTCTTCCTTAGGTTTTTGAAGCACTTTTCCTGTTCATGGGACTATTCCCATTCCTTTTTCTGTTCCAGAAGACATCTGAGTGGAGCGGACTGTGCTGACAGTTGAGGTATTAACTTTGCAAGATCATGCCCATGAAGCGTCTCACATCGTCCTTGTTCTTCGGGCGCTCCATGTTGTTGATGTCTGGTTTGACTCCGTCCTCAGAAAGTACTCCCACGAAGGTAAGTGTTTTCACACCAAACTCGCATTTGTCCTTGTTTAGTTTTAGGTTGACCTTCCGTGTCTGGTCCAGCACTTGCCTCACTCTCGCATCGTGTTCTTCTTTTGTGGACCCTCAGACGATGATGTCATCCATCATAGTCTCCATTCCTGGAATGTGCTCGAATATCATGTGGATTGTCTTGTGGTACACCTCTGGCGCTGAGAGAGTCCCATATGGTAGATGAAGAGATCTGTACCTGCCCTCGAGTGTGTTGAATGTGTATAGCCTTGAGCTTGCATCATCTAGCTTCATTTGCCAGAATCCTGAGGAGGCATCAAGCTTACTGAACCACTTTGCTCCAGCAAACTGCGACATTATCTCTTCTCTGGTTGGCAACTTGAAATGCTCTCTCTTGATTGATTTGTTGAGATTTCTCGGGTCTAGACATATCCTGAGATCGCCGTTCTTTTTCACCATAATAACCAGTGAGATTACCCAGTCTGTAGGTTCATCCATTTTTTCCATGAGTTCCTCTTTGAGCTTTTTCCTCAGTGCAAATGGAACTTTTCTGCATGCATGCACAACTGGAGTAATTTTGTCATCAGTACATATTTAGTGTTCTCCTGGTAAACATCCAAGACCCTCAAACACATCCTCATAGCCAGTACTGATTCTTGGACATTTTCAGTCTGGGATGTCACTATATACACTCTTTTCAACAAATTGAGCTTTTCACATGCATTGATTCCTAGAATAGGCTGTACACTATTTTCCACAATCAGCAGCTGTGCTCTGAACAGTTTTCCTTTGTGTTGTAAAGTTACTATGCAGCTACCTTTGACTGGTACGTTCTCCCCAGTATAACCAGTAACCTTCATTTTCACTGGGTGTATTTTGCTCTTCACCTTCAGTGTTTTGTAGTCATCCAGCGACAACAGGTTTACCTGTGCTCCAGTATCAAGCTTGAATGGTATTATAGTTTCATTCACAGTCAATGGCACAATCCATTCAGCATTTACTGTATTGCATATTTCCACAGAATCAACAAAGAATTCTTCCATCTCCTCGACTGTGTGAACCTTTTTCTTTGTAGCCTCAGCTTTGCAGCATTTTGAGAAATTATTATTTTTCCCACAGTTGTTACATGATTTGCCATATGCAGGGCATTTTTTTGGCTTGTGGATAAATCCACATTTTCCACATGTAGTGTTTTGATTTCTCTCTTTTGCTTGTTTTTGTTTTGTAAGGTGTTGTGTGTGGTGCTCCTCTCTTTTTATTGCATACACTGACGTCTCTTCCCTGCACAGCTCTTTAGCTTGTGCTCTGATGGTTTCAGCTGCTCGACACATATTTACTGCTTTATCCAAAGTCAAATCTTGCTCACGCAGCGATCTCTCCTTGAGTCCATAATCAAGTATGCCACAGACTATCCTGTCTTTCACTAGTGAGTCTTTCAGATTTTCAAATTCACACGTTTTGCTCAGTGTGTTCAGCTCTGCCAAATACTGGTCAAAACTGACTCCCTGTTTCTGATCATATGAGAGAACCTTGTATCTCTCAAATGTGACGTTCTGGCTTGGTACAAAGTACTCCTCAAATTTAGCCATTAGCACAGTCAATGTCAAGTTTGCCTCGTCTTGCTGAAAGCTATTGTAAATGTCCAATGCATCCTCTCCAATAACATGTAGAAAAATAGAAGCTTTCAATTTGTCATCATCTCTCCCTGCACCACTGGCTGCTAGGTAGATATTGAATCTCTGCTTGAAACGTTTCCAATTGTCAGCTAAATTGCCTGTTAACCTCATAGGAGTAGGCGGCCTAAGCCTATCCATGACGGAGAACAGGAAGTGTCAATTTATCTTATTTCAGTATGTTGCTCATCAACTTGCTCGTCAACAGATTCCAATGCAGCCTCGCTCTCGCTGCTGTCACTCTCGCTGCTGCGGCTCGTTGTCCTGGTTTTCTGATGAGCTGAGCTGAACTCGCAGTCAAAGTCAAATGTGGCATTAGCAAAGAGACCTGCTCCGACTCTGTCGTCAGTTAGACATCCAAGATTATGCATAGTAAAAAACGGAAAGGGTGCCTATTTTTTTTATTTCACCTTTATTTAACCAGGTAGGCTAGTTGAGAACAAGTGTCACACCCTGACCTTAGTGTTCTTTGTTTTCCTTGTTATTTTGGTTAGGTCAGGGTGTGACATGGGTGATGTATGTGTTTTGTCTGTCTAGGCGTTTTGTATGTTTATACGGCTGTTTCCTTTCTAGGTAGTTTGTATGCCTATGGTTGCCTAGATTGGTTCTTATTTAGAGGCAGCTGTCTATCGTTGTGTCTGATTGGGAACCATATTTAGGCAGCCATATTCTATTGGTACTTTGTGGGTGGTTGTCTTCTGTCTTTGTGTCTATGCACCAGATAGGACTGTTTCGGTTTTTCACATTTGTTGTTTTGGTATTTTGTAGCGTTCACGTTTATGGTCTTTACTAAACATGTTGAACTCTAACCACGCTGCGCTTTGGTCCGATCCTTCGTCTACTGAAGAAAACCATGTGCAAGTAGAGATACTGGTGTGCAAAAGAGCAGAAAAGTAAATAAATAAAAACATCATGGGGATGAGGTAGGTAAATTGGGTGGGCTATTTACAGATGGACTATGTACAGCTGCAGCGATCGGTTAGCTGCTCAGATAGCAGATGTTTAAAGTTGGTGAGGGAAATAAAAGTCAAATGAGGTGTTGGCTTTAGGGATGATCAGTGAGATACACCTGCTGGAGTGCGTCCTACGGGTGGGTGTTGCCATCGTGACCAGTGAACTGAGATAAGGCGGAGCTTTACCTAGCATGGACTTGTAGATGACCTGGAGCCAGTGGGTCTGACGACGAATATGTAGCGAGGGCCAGCTGACTAGAGCATACAGGTCGCAGTGGTGGGTGGTATAAGGTGCTTTAGTAACAAAACGGATGGCATTGTGATAAACTGCATCTAGTTTGCTGGGTAGAATATTGGAAGCTATTTTGTAGATGACATCGCCGAAGTCGAGGATCGGTAGGATAGTCAGTTTTACTAGGGTAAGTTTGGCGGCGTGAGTGAAGGAGGCTTTGTTGCGAAATAGAAAGCCGACTCTAGATTTGATTTTGGATTGGAGATGTTTGATATGAGTCTGGAAGGAGAGTTTACAGTCTAGCCAGACACCTAGGTACTTATAGATGTCCACATATTCTAAGTCGGAACCCTCCAGGGTGGTGATGCTAGTCGGGCGTGCAGGTGCAGGCAGCGAACGGTTGAAAAGCATGCATTTGGTTTTACTAATGTTTAAGAGCAGTTGGAGGCCACGGAAGGAGTGTTGTATGGCATTGAAGCTCGTTTGGAGGTTAGATAGCACAGTGTCCAAGGAAGGGCCAGAAGTATACAGAATGGTGTCGTCTGCGTAATGGTGGATCATGGAATCGCCCGCAGCAAGAGCAACATCATTGATATATACAGAGAAAAGAGTCGATCTGAGAATTGAACCCCCATAGAGACTGCCAGAGGACCGGACAACATGCCCTCCGATTTGACACACTGAACTCTGTCTGCAAAGTAGTTGGTGAACCAAATCAAATCAAATTTTATTTGTCACATACACATGGTTAGCAGATGTTAATGCGAGTGTAGCGAAATGCTTGTGCTTCTAGTTCCGACAATGCAGTAATAACAAGTAATCTAATTAACAATTCCAAAACTACTGTCTTGTACACAGTGTAAGGGGATAAAGAATATGTACATACGGATATATGAATGAGTGATGGTACAGAGCAGCATAGGCAAGATACAGTAGATGGTATCGAGTACAGTATGTACAAATGAGATGAGTATGTAAACAAAGTGGCATAGTTTAAAGTGGCTAGTGATACATGTATTACATAAGGATACAGTCGATGATATAGAGTACAGTATATACGTATGCATATGAGATGAATAATGTAGGGTAAGTAACATTATATAAGGTAGCATTGTTTAAAGTGGCTAGTGATATATTTACATCATTTCCCATCAATTCCCATTATTAAAGTGGCTGGAGTTGAGTCAGTGTCAGTGTGTTGGCAGCAGCCACTCAGTGTTAGTGGTGGCTGTTTAACAGTCTGATGGCCTTGAGATAGAAGCTGTTTTTCAGTCTCTCGGTCCCAGCTTTGATGCACCTGTACTGACCTCGCCTTCTGGATGATAGCGGGGTGAACAGGCAGTGGCTCGGGTGGTTGATGTCCTTGATGATCTTTATGGCCTTCCTGTGACATCGGGTGGTGTAGGTGTCCTGGAGGGCAGGTAGTTTGCCCCCGGTGATGCGTTGTGCAGACCTCACTACCCTCTGGAGAGCCTTACGGTTGAGGGCGGTGCAGTTGCCATACCAGGCGGTGATACAGCCCGCCAGGATGCTCTCGATTGTGCATCTGTAGAAGTTTGTGAGTGCTTTTGGTGACAAGACGAATTTCTTCAGCCTCCTGAGGTTGAAGAGGCGCTGCTGCGCCTTCTTCACGATGCTGTCTGTGTGAGTGGACCAATTCAGTTTGTCTGTGATGTGTATGCCGAGGGACTTAAAACTTGCTACCCTCTCCACTACTGTTCCATCGATGTGGATAGGGGGGTGTTCCCTCTGCTGTTTCCTGAAGTCCACAATCATCTCCTTAGTTTTGTTGACGTTGAGTGTGAGGTTATTTTCCTGACGCCACACTCCGAGGGCCCTCACCTCCTCCCTGTAGGCCGTCTCGTCGTTGTTGGTAATCAAGCCTACCACTGTTGTGTCGTCCGCAAACTTGATGATTGAGTTGGAGAGGATGAAGGCTCTGGTAGCGCCGGAGAGGCGGGAGACTCCGGCAGCGCTGGAGAGGAGGAAGGCTCTGGACGGATGGGCCGGAGAGACAGCCTGGTACGGGGAGCTGCCACCGGAGGGCTGGGGTGTGGAGGTGGTGACGGATAGACCGGGCCGTGCAGGCGCACTGGAGCTCTTGAGCACCGAGCCTGCCCAACCTTACCCGGTTGAATGGTCCCGGTCGCCCTGCCAGTGCGGCGAGGTGGAATAGCCCGCACTGGGCTATGCAGGCGAACCGGGGACACCGTGCGCAAGGCTGGTGCCATGTAAGCCGGCCCAAGGAGACGCACTGGAGACCAGATGCGTAGAGCCGGCTTCATGGCACTTGGCTCGATGCCCACTCTAGCCCGGCCGATACGCGGAGCTGGAATGTACCGCACCGGGCTGTGCACCCGCACTGGGGACACCGTGCGCTCCACAGCATAACACGGTGCCTGCCCGGTCTCTCTAGCCCCCCGGTAACCACAGGAAGTTGGCTCAGATCTCCTACCTGGCGTAGCCATACTCCCTGTTAGCCCCCCCCCCCAAGAAATTTTTGGGGCTGACTCCCGGGCTTCCATCCGCTACGCCGTGCTGCCTCCTCATATCTGCGCCTCTCAGCTTTCGCCGCCTCCAGTTCTTCCTTGGGGCGGCGATATTCTCCGGGCTGAGCCCAGGGTCCTTTACCGTCCAGTTCTTCCTCCCATGTCCATTTCTCCAGGTGGTGCAGCCTCTCCCACTGCAGCTGCTGCTGCTCCTGCTGCTGCTGCCTCTGTTGCCTCTCCTGTGGCTCCTGTCTGTTAACACGCTGCTTGGTCCGTTGGTGGTGGGTGATTCTGTAAGGGCGTTCGTCTGTAGGAGGAAGAGAAGCGGACCAAAGCGCAGCGTGGTGGTTATTCATGTTTTAATAAATCCCTACACATGAACAAACTAACAAAAACAAGAAATGTGCAAACGCAAAACAGTCCTATCCTGTGACAACAAACACAGTGACAGGAACAATCACCCACAAACACACAGTGAAACCCAGGCTACCTAAGTATGATTCTCAATCAGATACAACTAATGACACCTGCCTCTGATTGAGAACCATACTAGGCCGAAACATAGAAATACCCAAATCATAGAAAAACAAACATAGACTGCCCACCCAACTCACGCCCTGACCATACTAACTACATACAAAACAAAGGAAATAGAGGTCAGAACGTGACAGTCAAGCCACAGGCCACACAGTATACGAGAATTCCCCGTTAGCAGTCAGGTCAATGAGCAACAGAAACCTTTAAAGGCACACTATGTAATTTAGCTTCCCCAGTGACTGTACAACAAATTGCACACACAATCACAGCTGAAACAAAACAAGTGTATGATTTACAGTAATCAAGTCACCTCTTCCACTTCTTTCATTTTGTATTTGCAAATACCCATTTGCACTGATTGTAAATACATGTCTCTTAAATGATCAAAATGTAATCAGTCCTCAAGAATATATACAACCATTAAGTATTCTTTCTGTTGCCACCTAGCAGAAGATCAGTTAAACTGCTAATCACGTGGTGGGAAATACTAATGCACTGGGGTTCTGGTTAGGTTTATAAAGAGGATTTTAATCTAACATGGATGGCCACTAGATGGTGCCTTGTAACTATAAACCTGCAACAAAATAACTCCCACTTCTCTCTGGAGGCTCAAAGGATGAAGAAATATAGGTGGTGAGCAGGTGTATTGAGTGCAACATAGCATGCCGTGTGTGTGTGTGTGTGCGCGCGTGGGCGTGCGTGGTGTTTCCCCTAGGATTTGTTTTTCAGCAGCAGTGGCAAACGTAAGGTTGCTTCTGGTGACTTTTTAAAAGGACATTATATTTCAAAATGAATTAAAATGAAAGTTTATTAACACATATTTAAGTTTAAATATAATTTCCCATTTAAAGTATTATAACCTGTAGCCTAACTGATGCAGCATAGCGGCTTTAAATAATAGGCTGAAGCATGGGGTCTTCCATCTGCATTTACCTAATTGAAAAAACAAAACAAAAAAAATGCTACACATATACACTAACTTGTTACTCTGATCTTAAATGTGTGTCTCGGCAGAAACCTTTTTTAAAACTAAATCATTTTGGAAGTGGCGGCAACGATTTAGCAGCAGCGGGGTCCTGCTGCATAATGAATAAATAAAATAAAATAAATAATCTTTCCTCAGGACACAAGATGACTATCATAATGACTATAAGGTATAGGATTGTCACAACACGCAAGAGCTGAGTTGTCTGCCGATTTCAAATTAAATCAAATTTTATTTGTCACAAACGCCGAATACAACAGATGTAGACCTTAAGGTGAAATGCTTACTTACAAGCCCTTAACCAACAATGCAGTTTTAAGAAAATACCCCCAAAAAAGTAACAAATAATTAAAGAGCAGCAGTTTTGCAGACAATCTATCAGTAATATTAGGCCTTTTACTCATACAGTTCCATTTATAAACCTCCATAAGAATAACACATAATTGAAGAGCAGCAATAAATAACAATAGTGGGGCTATATACAGGGAGTACCAGTACAGAGTCAATGTGCAGGGGCACCGGTGTCGAGGTAATTGAGGTAATAACTACATTTAAAGTAGTGACAATGCATAGATAATAACAAAGAGTAGCAGCAGCGTAAAAGAGGACGGTGTGGCAATGCAAATAGTCTGGGTAGCCATTTGATTAGCTGTTCAGGAGTCTTATGGCTTAGGGGTAGAAGCTGTTTAGAATCCTCTTGGACCTAGACTTGCCGTTTCCGTACCGCTTGCCGTGCAATAGCAGAGAGAAGAGTCTATGACTAGGGTGGCTGGAGTCTTTGACAATTTTTAGAGTCTTCCTCTGACACCGCCTGGTATAGAGGTTCTGAATGGCGGGAAGCTTGGCCCCGGTGATGTACTGGGCCATAGTGCCTTGCGGTCGTAGGCCGAGCAGTTGCCTTACCAGGCAGTGATGCAACCCGTCAGGATGTTCTCGATGGTGCAGCTGTAAAACCTTTTGAGGATCTGAGGACCTATGCCAAATATTTTCAGTCTCCTGAGGGGGAATAGGTTTTGTCGTGCCCTCTTCACAACTGTCTTGGTGTGCTTGGACCATGATAGTTTGTTGGTGATGTGGAAGCCAGGGAACTTGAAGCTCTCAACCTGCTCCACTATAGCCCCGTCGATGAGAATGGGGGCGTGCTCGGTCCTCCTTTTCCTGTAGTCCACAATCATCTCCTTAAGGGGAATATAGGGGAAACACTGATGTCTCTACTGTGTGTGTGTTGAGCAGGTGTATGGAGTGCAACATAGTATGCCATCTCTTTGAGGGAGTGTGACCTCTAGGAATCAATGTGCTCAGACTGCAGTGGTGGATTGGCCATTTGGCAATTCTGGCAAATGTCAGATGGGTTGGACCATTTTTAGTTGGTTGCGCTGGTCGAAATTGACACACACTCGCAAACATTTTTTTGTATATAAAAATAAAATATTGAAAAAGGTGACATGGCCGGCGGCCCATGGACCTTACGGATAGGTGGGACAGTCGCGTCCCACTTGGGCAAAAAAACAGGGAAAATGCAGCGCGGCAAATAAAATAAAAAATGATATCAAATCAAACTTTCATTAAATCACACATGTAAGATACTCAATTAAAACTACACTCATTGTGAATCCAGCCAACATGTCAGATTTTAAAAAGGCTTTTCGGCGAAAGCATAAGAAGCTATTATCTGATGATAGCACAACCAGTAAACAAAGAGGGTAGCATATTTCAACCCAGCAGGCGCTACACAAAACGCAGAAATAAAATATAAAACATGCATTACCTATGACGAGCTTCTTTTGTTGGCACTCCAATATGTCCCATAAAGATCACAATTGGTCCTATTGTTCGATTAATTCCGTCCATATATATCCAAATGTCAATTTATAAAGCGCGTTTGATCCAGAAAAAACAGCTTCCAAAAAACGCAACGTCACTACAAAATATTTCAAAAGTTGCCTATAAACTTTGCCAAAATATTTGAAACTACTTTTGTAATACAACTTTAGGTATTTTTAAACGTTAATATTCAATCAAATTGTAGACGGGTCTATCTGTGGTCAATACAGGAAGACAACAAACCAACCCTACTTTTCGCGTCTTGCGCAACTCTCAACAGTGTTACCCAGTTCCTAGTTGGCCTACTTCTTCATTGCACAAATGAATAACCTCAATCAAATTCCAAAGACTGGTGACATCCAGTGGAAGCAGTAGGAACTGAAAACCAGTTCCTAAGAAATATCGTTTGCCAACGAGAACGCACTGAACAGACTGAGACCCCCCCAAAAATTTCTGAACGGTTAGTCCTCGGGGTTTTGCCTGCTACATAAGTTATGTTATACTCACAGACATGATTCAAACAGTTTTAGAAACTTCAGTGTGTTTTCTATCCAAATCTACTAATAATATGCATATCTTATATTCTTAGCATGAGTAGCAGGAAGTTGAAATTGGGCACACTATTTATCCAAAAGTTAAAATTCTGCCCCCTATCCCCAAGAGGGGATATTTGTATAAACTTTTTTGGGGTGATTTCTCTGTTATACTAATCTATTCATTGGTTGCACGTTTCATCACAAAATTGTTTTGAACGTTTGTTTTAGGACTGATGCCCAGCTGAGCATTCTACTCGATGAAGTCTCAATTGGTGTCATCATTATGATGTCTCCAGATTGACTTTAGATGCAGTATAACTTTAGCTAGGATTGAGGGGAAAGCACAATATTTTTAGCTAGCTAGCGTTAGCATTGCTAGCTATTTCTGACAAACTTTGCTAGCTCTCTCGCAATTTTCAATAACACACATTTCTTTCCCCAAATTTGTTTTCTTCTATCTAAAAAGAAATATAGTCTGTCCAACAATACTTTATTGTGGCTCTATTTCTTTTCACATAACCCAAACATTCAGTCCAGGTGCCCCTTTTTTGTATTTTTTAGCAATTCTCAATAAGCCTTTCAGGGGCTCTGACAGTCCTTTTTGGTCGTTCTGCTGAAGTGCTTCCTGAAACAGTTGGACAGCGTTCACTGTCAGTCAGGGTGTTCTGACTGAATTGTCCATTTCTAAAGGCATTTGACGCTTCCGCAGTATCCTCCTGATGATCTTCAGTCCCTTCAGTGAATGGCTGAAGCCTTAGATCCACTCTGTTTCGTCTCAGTTGTGATCCATAATCCGTTTGTATCTCATAGGATCGCGGTGCAACTTCTATCTGCACACACCCTTGCTGCATCCATGTTCCTGTAGTGATGTCTCAGAGTCGTACATAATCTCCAGGTTTCACTTCCGGTAAGTGTCTTGCACTTTTGTTGTGTCGCTGTTTTTGTTTGTGTTTGTGTTTTTTCTTTGAGAGTTTGACTTTGTGAGCAGCTCTGGGTGTTAGCAAGTCCTCATGGATGGGTAGGTTGGTTCTGATGCGACGTCCCATCAACATTTGTGCAGGTGAAAGTCCGTTCTGCAGCGGTGCGCTGCGGTAGATCATCAGATTTTTTAGGAAATCCTCCTTTCCATCGTGTACCTTTTTCATCAGACCTTTGACAATTTTGACTGAACTCTCTGCTAAGCCGTTGGACCTTGGGTAGTTGGGGCTGGAGGTGGTGTGTCGGAATCCCGAGTTGTTAGCGAACGATCCGAATTCAGAACTTGAAAACTGCAGGCCATTGTCCGAGTACAGTTAGACGCAACCCCATGTCTTGCAAAGACTGATTTCAGGCAGGTGATTACAGCTTTGCTGGAGGTAGTTGGCAGTGTTGCTACTTCAGGGTAGTTTGAGTAGTAGTCGGTAACAACAATGTGACTGTTGGGTACTGGTACAAGGTCTGTTGGGTACTGGATGAGGCATTAGCGGCTCTGCTTGCTGCTTTGGCCTGTAGGTCAAACACAGTTCACATGAAGCAGTGGTCTGGCTGATTTCCTGGTTCATTCTTGGCCAGTACATTACTTCTCGTGCTCGTCGTTTGCATTTTTCCTCACCCAAGTGGCCCTCGTGTATTTTCTGTAGCATTTCTTTGCGTAGTGTCATGGGAATGACAATCTTGTTGCCTTTGAACACTATGTCATCCACAATGGTGAGCTCTGCTCTGCACATCCAGTAATCCTGTATTCTCCTTGGACAGTTGTTTTTCTGTGCAGGCCATCCTATCAGTGTTGTTTCTTTCAACTCTGTCATTGTTTGGTCAGCTGCGGTCTCTCTTTTGATCTGCTCCATTCTCTCAGAAGACACAGGAAGTGATGCTACGATCATGTCAACGTAGGCATGAATCTCAGTGTTTTTCTGTGTGTCGAAGCTCTCCTTCTTGTCGACTGCTCGAGAAAGAGTGTCGGCGGCGTACATGAACTTTCCCGGAGTATAGATCATCTTCACATCATACTTTTGCAGTCTGATCGACATTCTCTGGATTCTCATTGGACAATCATTCAGTGGCTTACATATGATTGACATCAATGGTTTGTGGTCAGTTTCTACTTTGAAGTCTCGTCCGTAGGCGTATTAGTGAAGCCTTTCACAAGCGTATGTGCTCGCCAGTAGTTCTTTCTCTATTAGTGCATACCTTGTCTCTGCGCCTGTCAAGGCTCTGGACGCATAAGCGACGGGTTGCCATGTGTCGTCATGCTGTTGCAGAAGAACTGCTCCCAGCCCAAACTGTGACGCGTCTGCAGAAATCATTGTGCTTTTCTCTGGATCATAGAACCTGAGCACTGGCTCTTCTGTGATTGTCTTCCTTAGGTTTTTGAAGCACTTTTCCTGTTCATGGGACTATTCCCATTCCTTTTTCTGTTCCAGAAGACATCTGAGTGGAGCGGACTGTGCTGACAGTTGAGGTATTAACTTTGCAAGATCATGCCCATGAAGCGTCTCACATCGTCCTTGTTCTTCGGGCGCTCCATGTTGTTGATGTCTGGTTTGACTCCGTCCTCAGAAAGTACTCCCACGAAGGTAAGTGTTTTCACACCAAACTCGCATTTGTCCTTGTTTAGTTTTAGGTTGACCTTCCGTGTCTGGTCCAGCACTTGCCTCACTCTCGCATCGTGTTCTTCTTTTGTGGACCCTCAGACGATGATGTCATCCATCATAGTCTCCATTCCTGGAATGTGCTCGAATATCATGTGGATTGTCTTGTGGTACACCTCTGGCGCTGAGAGAGTCCCATATGGTAGATGAAGAGATCTGTACCTGCCCTCGAGTGTGTTGAATGTGTATAGCCTTGAGCTTGCATCATCTAGCTTCATTTGCCAGAATCCTGAGGAGGCATCAAGCTTACTGAACCACTTTGCTCCAGCAAACTGCGACATTATCTCTTCTCTGGTTGGCAACTTGAAATGCTCTCTCTTGATTGATTTGTTGAGATTTCTCGGGTCTAGACATATCCTGAGATCGCCGTTCTTTTTCACCATAATAACCAGTGAGATTACCCAGTCTGTAGGTTCATCCATTTTTTCCATGAGTTCCTCTTTGAGCTTTTTCCTCAGTGCAAATGGAACTTTTCTGCATGCATGCACAACTGGAGTAATTTTGTCATCAGTACATATTTAGTGTTCTCCTGGTAAACATCCAAGACCCTCAAACACATCCTCATAGCCAGTACTGATTCTTGGACATTTTCAGTCTGGGATGTCACTATATACACTCTTTTCAACAAATTGAGCTTTTCACATGCATTGATTCCTAGAATAGGCTGTACACTATTTTCCACAATCAGCAGCTGTGCTCTGAACAGTTTTCCTTTGTGTTGTAAAGTTACTATGCAGCTACCTTTGACTGGTACGTTCTCCCCAGTATAACCAGTAACCTTCATTTTCACTGGGTGTATTTTGCTCTTCACCTTCAGTGTTTTGTAGTCATCCAGCGACAACAGGTTTACCTGTGCTCCAGTATCAAGCTTGAATGGTATTATAGTTTCATTCACAGTCAATGGCACAATCCATTCAGCATTTACTGTATTGCATATTTCCACAGAATCAACAAAGAATTCTTCCATCTCCTCGACTGTGTGAACCTTTTTCTTTGTAGCCTCAGCTTTGCAGCATTTTGAGAAATTATTATTTTTCCCACAGTTGTTACATGATTTGCCATATGCAGGGCATTTTTTTGGCTTGTGGATAAATCCACATTTTCCACATGTAGTGTTTTGATTTCTCTCTTTTGCTTGTTTTTGTTTTGTAAGGTGTTGTGTGTGGTGCTCCTCTCTTTTTATTGCATACACTGACGTCTCTTCCCTGCACAGCTCTTTAGCTTGTGCTCTGATGGTTTCAGCTGCTCGACACATATTTACTGCTTTATCCAAAGTCAAATCTTGCTCACGCAGCGATCTCTCCTTGAGTCCATAATCAAGTATGCCACAGACTATCCTGTCTTTCACTAGTGAGTCTTTCAGATTTTCAAATTCACACGTTTTGCTCAGTGTGTTCAGCTCTGCCAAATACTGGTCAAAACTGACTCCCTGTTTCTGATCATATGAGAGAACCTTGTATCTCTCAAATGTGACGTTCTGGCTTGGTACAAAGTACTCCTCAAATTTAGCCATTAGCACAGTCAATGTCAAGTTTGCCTCGTCTTGCTGAAAGCTATTGTAAATGTCCAATGCATCCTCTCCAATAACATGTAGAAAAATAGAAGCTTTCAATTTGTCATCATCTCTCCCTGCACCACTGGCTGCTAGGTAGATATTGAATCTCTGCTTGAAACGTTTCCAATTGTCAGCTAAATTGCCTGTTAACCTCATAGGAGTAGGCGGCCTAAGCCTATCCATGACGGAGAACAGGAAGTGTCAATTTATCTTATTTCAGTATGTTGCTCATCAACTTGCTCGTCAACAGATTCCAATGCAGCCTCGCTCTCGCTGCTGTCACTCTCGCTGCTGCGGCTCGTTGTCCTGGTTTTCTGATGAGCTGAGCTGAACTCGCAGTCAAAGTCAAATGTGGCATTAGCAAAGAGACCTGCTCCGACTCTGTCGTCAGTTAGACATCCAAGATTATGCATAGTAAAAAACGGAAAGGGTGCCTATTTTTTTTATTTCACCTTTATTTAACCAGGTAGGCTAGTTGAGAACAAGTGTCACACCCTGACCTTAGTGTTCTTTGTTTTCCTTGTTATTTTGGTTAGGTCAGGGTGTGACATGGGTGATGTATGTGTTTTGTCTGTCTAGGCGTTTTGTATGTTTATACGGCTGTTTCCTTTCTAGGTAGTTTGTATGCCTATGGTTGCCTAGATTGGTTCTTATTTAGAGGCAGCTGTCTATCGTTGTGTCTGATTGGGAACCATATTTAGGCAGCCATATTCTATTGGTACTTTGTGGGTGGTTGTCTTCTGTCTTTGTGTCTATGCACCAGATAGGACTGTTTCGGTTTTTCACATTTGTTGTTTTGGTATTTTGTAGCGTTCACGTTTATGGTCTTTACTAAACATGTTGAACTCTAACCACGCTGCGCTTTGGTCCGATCCTTCGTCTACTGAAGAAAACCATGTGCAAGTAGAGATACTGGTGTGCAAAAGAGCAGAAAAGTAAATAAATAAAAACATCATGGGGATGAGGTAGGTAAATTGGGTGGGCTATTTACAGATGGACTATGTACAGCTGCAGCGATCGGTTAGCTGCTCAGATAGCAGATGTTTAAAGTTGGTGAGGGAAATAAAAGTCAAATGAGGTGTTGGCTTTAGGGATGATCAGTGAGATACACCTGCTGGAGTGCGTCCTACGGGTGGGTGTTGCCATCGTGACCAGTGAACTGAGATAAGGCGGAGCTTTACCTAGCATGGACTTGTAGATGACCTGGAGCCAGTGGGTCTGACGACGAATATGTAGCGAGGGCCAGCTGACTAGAGCATACAGGTCGCAGTGGTGGGTGGTATAAGGTGCTTTAGTAACAAAACGGATGGCATTGTGATAAACTGCATCTAGTTTGCTGGGTAGAATATTGGAAGCTATTTTGTAGATGACATCGCCGAAGTCGAGGATCGGTAGGATAGTCAGTTTTACTAGGGTAAGTTTGGCGGCGTGAGTGAAGGAGGCTTTGTTGCGAAATAGAAAGCCGACTCTAGATTTGATTTTGGATTGGAGATGTTTGATATGAGTCTGGAAGGAGAGTTTACAGTCTAGCCAGACACCTAGGTACTTATAGATGTCCACATATTCTAAGTCGGAACCCTCCAGGGTGGTGATGCTAGTCGGGCGTGCAGGTGCAGGCAGCGAACGGTTGAAAAGCATGCATTTGGTTTTACTAATGTTTAAGAGCAGTTGGAGGCCACGGAAGGAGTGTTGTATGGCATTGAAGCTCGTTTGGAGGTTAGATAGCACAGTGTCCAAGGAAGGGCCAGAAGTATACAGAATGGTGTCGTCTGCGTAATGGTGGATCATGGAATCGCCCGCAGCAAGAGCAACATCATTGATATATACAGAGAAAAGAGTCGATCTGAGAATTGAACCCCCATAGAGACTGCCAGAGGACCGGACAACATGCCCTCCGATTTGACACACTGAACTCTGTCTGCAAAGTAGTTGGTGAACCAAATCAAATCAAATTTTATTTGTCACATACACATGGTTAGCAGATGTTAATGCGAGTGTAGCGAAATGCTTGTGCTTCTAGTTCCGACAATGCAGTAATAACAAGTAATCTAATTAACAATTCCAAAACTACTGTCTTGTACACAGTGTAAGGGGATAAAGAATATGTACATACGGATATATGAATGAGTGATGGTACAGAGCAGCATAGGCAAGATACAGTAGATGGTATCGAGTACAGTATGTACAAATGAGATGAGTATGTAAACAAAGTGGCATAGTTTAAAGTGGCTAGTGATACATGTATTACATAAGGATACAGTCGATGATATAGAGTACAGTATATACGTATGCATATGAGATGAATAATGTAGGGTAAGTAACATTATATAAGGTAGCATTGTTTAAAGTGGCTAGTGATATATTTACATCATTTCCCATCAATTCCCATTATTAAAGTGGCTGGAGTTGAGTCAGTGTCAGTGTGTTGGCAGCAGCCACTCAGTGTTAGTGGTGGCTGTTTAACAGTCTGATGGCCTTGAGATAGAAGCTGTTTTTCAGTCTCTCGGTCCCAGCTTTGATGCACCTGTACTGACCTCGCCTTCTGGATGATAGCGGGGTGAACAGGCAGTGGCTCGGGTGGTTGATGTCCTTGATGATCTTTATGGCCTTCCTGTGACATCGGGTGGTGTAGGTGTCCTGGAGGGCAGGTAGTTTGCCCCCGGTGATGCGTTGTGCAGACCTCACTACCCTCTGGAGAGCCTTACGGTTGAGGGCGGTGCAGTTGCCATACCAGGCGGTGATACAGCCCGCCAGGATGCTCTCGATTGTGCATCTGTAGAAGTTTGTGAGTGCTTTTGGTGACAAGACGAATTTCTTCAGCCTCCTGAGGTTGAAGAGGCGCTGCTGCGCCTTCTTCACGATGCTGTCTGTGTGAGTGGACCAATTCAGTTTGTCTGTGATGTGTATGCCGAGGGACTTAAAACTTGCTACCCTCTCCACTACTGTTCCATCGATGTGGATAGGGGGGTGTTCCCTCTGCTGTTTCCTGAAGTCCACAATCATCTCCTTAGTTTTGTTGACGTTGAGTGTGAGGTTATTTTCCTGACGCCACACTCCGAGGGCCCTCACCTCCTCCCTGTAGGCCGTCTCGTCGTTGTTGGTAATCAAGCCTACCACTGTTGTGTCGTCCGCAAACTTGATGATTGAGTTGGAGGCGTGCGTGGCCACGCAGTCGTGGGTGAACAGGGAGTACAGGAGAGGGCTCAGAACGCACCCTTGTGGGGCCCCAGTGTTGAGGATCAGCGGGGAGGAGATGTTGTTGCCTACCCTCACCACCTGGGGGCGGCCCGTCAGGAAGTCCAGTACCCAGTTGCACAGGGCGGGGTCGAGACCCAGGGTCTCGAGCTTGATGACGAGCTTGGAGGGTACTATGGTGTTGAATGCCGAGCTGTAGTCGATGAACAGCATTCTCACATAGGTATTCCTCTTGTCCAGATGGGTTAGGGCAGTGTGCAGTGTGGTTGAGATTGCATCGTCTGTGGACCTATTTGGGCGGTAAGCAAATTGGAGTGGGTCTAGGGTGTCAGGTAGGGTGGAGGTGATATGGTCCTTGACTAGTCTCTCAAAGCACTTCATGATGACGGATGTGAGTGCTACGGGGCGGTAGTCGTTTAGCTCAGTTACCTTAGCTTTCTTGGGAACAGGAACAATGGTGGCCCTCTTGAAGCATGTGGGAACAGCAGACTGGTATAGGGATTGATTGAATATGTCCGTAAACACACCGGCCAGCTGGTCTGCGCATGCTCTGAGGGCGCGGCTGGGGATGCCGTCTGGGCCTGCAGCCTTGCGAGGGTTAACACGTTTAAAATGTCTTACTCACCTCGGCTGCAGTGAAGGAGAGACCGCATGTTTTCATTGCAGGCCGTGTCAGTGGCACTGTATTGTCCTCAAAGCGGGCAAAAAAGTTATTTAGTCTGCCTGGGAGCAAGACATCCTGGTCCGTGACTGGGCTGGATTTCTTCCTGTAGTCTGTGATTGACTGTAGACCCTGCCACATGCCTCTTGTGTCTGAGCCGTTGAATTGAGATTCTACTTTGTCTCTGTACTGGCGCTTAGCTTGTTTGATAGCCTTGCGGAGGGAATAGCTGCACTGTTTGTATTCGGTCATGTTACCAGACACCTTGCCCTGATTAAAAGCAGTGGTTCGCGCTTTCAGTTTCACACGAATGCTGCCATCAATCCACGGTTTCTGGTTAGGGAATGTTTTAATCGTTGCTATGGGAACGACATCTTCAACGCACGTTCTAATGAACTCGCACACCGAATCAGCGTATTCGTCAATGTTGTTATCTGACGCAATACGAAACATCTCCCAGTCCACGTGATGGAAGCAGTCTTGGAGTGTGGAGTCAGCTTGGTCGGACCAGCGTTGGACAGACCTCAGCGTGGGAGCCTCTTGTTTTAGTTCCTGTCTGTAGGCAGGGATCAACAAAATGGAGTCGTGGTCAGCTTTTCCGAAAGGGGGGCGGGGCAGGGCCTTATATGCGTCGCGGAAGTTAGAGTAACAATGATCCAAGGTCTTTCCACCCCTGGTTGCGCAATCGATATGCTGATAAAATTTAGGGAGTCTTGTTTTCAGATTAGCCTTGTTAAAATCCCCAGCTACAATGAATGCAGCCTCCGGATAAATCGTTTCCAGTTTGCAGAGAGTTAAATAAAGTTCGTTCAGAGCCATCGATGTGTCTGCTTGGGGGGGGATATATACGGCTGTGATTATAATCGAAGAGAATTCTCTTGGTAGATAATGCGGTCTAGATTTGATTGTGAGGAATTCTAAATCAGGTGAACAGAAGGATTTGAGTTCCTGTATGTTTCTTTCATCACACCATGTCACGTTGGCCATGAGGCATACGCCCCCGCCCCTCTTCTTACCAGAAAGATGTTTGTTTCTGTCAGCGCGATGCATGGAGAAACCCGTTGGCTGCACCGCTTCGGATAGAGTCTCTCCAGTGAGCCATGTTTCAGTGAATCAAAGGACGTTACAGTCTCTGATGTCCCTCTGGAACGCTACCCTTGCTTGGATTTCATCAACCTTGTTGTCAAGAGACTGGACATTGGCAAGAAGAATGCTAGGGAGTGGTGCACGGTGTGCCCGTCTCCGGAGTCTGACCAGAAGACCGCCTCGTTTCCCTCTCTTTCGGAGTCGTTTTTTTGGGTCGCTGCATAGGATCCACTCCGTTGTCCTGTTTGTAAGGCAGAACACAGGATCCGCGTCGCGAAAAACATATTCTTGGTCGTACTGATGGTGAGTTGACGCTGATCTTATATTCAGTAGTTCTTCTCGACTGTATGTAATGAAACCTAAGATGACCTGGGGTACTAATGTAAGAAATAACACGTAAAAAAACAAAAAACTGCATAGTTTCCTAGGAACGCGAAGCGAGGCGGCCATCTCTGTCGGCGCCGGAAGTGCAAAGCAGTCATTAGAAAAACCGAGGCTACTGAGTCTGCCAATAAGAATATGGTGATTGACGCCTCGGCCAGGTCGATGAAGACGGCTGCACAGTACTGTCTTTTATCGATGGCGGTTATGATATCGTTTAGTACCTTGAGCGTGGCTGAGGTGCACCTGTGACCGGCTTGGAAACCAGATTGCACAGGGGAGAAGGTACGGTGGGATTCGAGATGGTCAGTGATCTGTTTGTTGACTTGGCAGTTTGGGTCCAGGGTGTCTCCCCCTTTGAAGAGGGGGTTTACCGCGGCAGCTTTCCAATCCTTTGGGATCTCAGACGATACGAAAGAGGGGTTGAACAGGCTGGTAATAGGGGTTACGACAATGGCGGCGGATAGTTTCAGAAATAGAGGGTCCAGATTGTCAAGCCCAGCTGATTTGTATGGGTCCAGGTTTTGCAGATCTTTCAGAACATCTGCTATCTGGATTTGGGTAAAGGAGAAGCTGGGGAGGCTTGGCCGAGTAGCTGCGGGAGGGGGGAGGGGGGAGGAGCTGTTGGCCGAGGTTGGAGTAGCCAGGAGGAAGGCATGGCCAGCCGTTGAGAAATGCTTGTTGAAGTTTTCGATTATCATGGATTTATCAGTGGTGACCGTGTTACATAGCAGCCTCAGTGCAGTGGGCAGCTGGGAGGAGGTGCTCTTGTTCTCCATTGACTTTACAGTGTCCCAGAACTTTTTGGAGTTAGAGCTACAGGATGCAAATTTCTGCTTGAATAAGCTGGCCTTTGCTTTCCTGACTAACTGCGTGTATTGGTTCCTGACTTCCCTGAACAGTTGCATATCGCGGGGACTATTTGATGCTATTGCAGTCCGCCACAGGATGTTTTTGTGCTGGTCGAGGGCAGTCAGATCTGGAGTGAACCAAGGGCTATATCTGTTCTTAGTTCTGCATTTTTTGAACGGAGCATGCTTATCTAAGATGGTGAGGAAGTTACTTTTAAAGAATGACCAGGCATCCTCAACTGACGGGATGAGGTCAATATCCTTCCAGGACACCCGGGCCAGGTCGATTAGAAAGGCCTGCTCGCAGAAGTGTTTTAGGGAGTGTTTGACAGTGATGAGGGGTGGTTGTTTGACCGCGGACCCGTAGCGGATACAGGCAATGAGGCAGTGATCGCTGAGATCTTGATTGAAGACAGCGGAGGTGTATTTGGAGGGCCAGTTGGTCAGGATGACGTCTATGAGGGTGCCCATGTTTACAGATTTAGGGTTGTACCTGGTGGGTTCCTTGATGATTTGTGTGAGATTGAGGGCATCTAGCTTAGATTGTAGGACTGCAGGGGTGTTAAGCATATCCCGGTTTAGGTCACCTAACAGAACAAACTCTGAAGCTAGATGGGGGGCGATCAATTCACAAATGGTGTCCAGGGCACAGCTGGGAGCTGAGGGGGTTCGGTAGCAGGCGGCAACAGTGAGAGACTTATTTCTGGAGAGATACATTTTTTAAATTAGAAGTTCGAACTGTTTGGGTATGGACCTGGAAAGTATGACATTACTTTGCAGGCTAACTCCTCCCCCTTTGGCAGTTCTTTCTTGACGGAAAATGTTATAGTTGGATATGGAAATCTCAGTTTTTTTTGGTGGCCTTCCTAAGCCAGGATTCAGACACGACATGCCTATAAACGTGGGTATTATGTTTAGAGTTAGTGATCTAGTTAATATGTTTTCAGATTCCACTTCCTCAGGTGTTGAACCCCAAATGAAATAGCCTATAATATTAGTTAGTGCACATAAAGATGTAATTCATCTCTCTTGAACAAAACAAATGTCTGGAAATTCTGGATTCCTTTTTTGACAGTAAAATATAACTACAGTAAATTCTAATTGTCAACCTAAAATACTTGACAATCACTGGATTAGGTTGCACATCAAAATGTCATGAATCATGCATTCTTGCTTGGATGTGTTAGATGAAACAACTTGTATATTGAATACCTCAGTAGTCTATGTATTATACTTCTTAATAAAGCACTATGAATTACTTTACAAGATGATTACTCATGATTTGTGTCAGACCAAATATTTGCCTGGTGCCACCAATTGTAAGGACTCAGACACACCAATAGCGTTTGCTGGCCAAGAGTACATAGCATTTGCGAACCGAGTGCGACTTTACAATTGGCAGACAAACGCTAAATCCACATTCGGTGCGATGTGTGCGAGCCTTAAAATTTAGTGTCACCAGTAACACCAGGGGAAAATGTAAGTCTGGAGCCCTGTAATAGTAATCATTAATTAAGGTGTTTATTTAGGGGAACACATATGACGGCACTAATTTGCTAAATATTTCCTAAATCAGCTTGTCTTTATAACGTTTAAGTTTTAAGCAGACAGACAGACTGGTGTGAATAAAATGCCAGGGTCGAATTCTTGTCCCAGTCCGCCTCTGTCAGACTGGATTTTTTATTTATTTATTTAACCTTTATTTAACTAGGCAAGACTGAATTGAACCAAAAACGTTATTTTACATTTTGGCTTGTTTAATCTTAAAATGATTATCTTGTCACACCCAGAAGGCTGATCCTTGATAAAACATTAATTAATTTACCTTATTGCTTTTCCCTTTCCTCTTTTTTTGTATGGATTCATAGGGGCCATGTGCCTGAGGATTACAGAGACCTTTGAACAATGTTGATGTGGGCCAGGAGTCAGGATTAAATCTAATGTTTGATCCTGTTTGTTCCTCTTGCTAACTGTGAATAAGAGAAGCAGTTGATTATGGTTCCCATTGATAGTTTTTGTTGACTGATTAGTCAATTATTTAAGTATTTCTGCCATACAAGCTTTCACATGTATTTGTGAATAGCTATAGCTATTTTGATATGGAAAAAGGAACCACATAAATACTATTGATTACCAGGCCTAATGATGCAGCATTCTATTCATGAACATTGCATATGATTGCTATAAGAGCAGTACAATGAGTAAACAGCTGGAGGATTCCTATGGGCAAATTTCTATTCTATTCTTGTGGTGTTTTGAGATTTATTTGATTTATTAGGATCCGCATTAGCTGACGCCAATGGTGACAGCTAGTTTTACTGGGGTCTGACATAACGAAAGACATTACAGACAAAATACTTTACAATTGAAATACATTTAAAAAACATGAACATGTAGTGTGCGTGCGTGCATCTATCAGTTACACATGCATGTCAGTACATACTGTACACACAACAAGTAGGTCACACGGGGGTGTTGTAGACCATCCTGTAGACACAGAGAACATTTAGAACATTTAGGCCTGTTTCAATGCCACAAAAATAGTTCTAATTCCAGGGCTGTGGGGTGTTTGTGGGCTGACATTAATTCAGGGGAAAAGGAAGGAGATGTCAGGGAGCCAATGGGTTTCTTGATTACACAGAGAATATAGGAGTCTATTCAATTAGGTTACTATTTTTTATCCCTGGCAGATGTATTACCTTCTGATATACGTAATAATATTTAATACAAGGCATATATCACCTTTGACAACGAGTGCGTAAGACATACTTTTTTAACACGGTTTGGCTTCATTATAAGTGCAGACATCATTAATTAATTTTTGTCAGATAATTATCTTAGCAACAATTTTAGAATGTCTAGTAAATGAACCTGGGACATTTTTTGCTATATTAAATGAACTCCTAATATTCATTTCCAACCTTGTCCAACAAATCAGTGTTGATGTCTTTGTAGGTGGTTATAAATAGTGATGGGCACGATAATTCAATAGTACTGTAGCGATCTGTTTCATATTGTTTTATCAAAGATACTTTTTCTCTTTCAGCTGTGGTTTTATCCTAGCCAGCCTTTTAAGGCCATGAGCTTTTTGGCAATTTTGTGGGGTAATATTGCCAGGCAACGGGATGTTACCTTACTTTTACCTTTTTGCTCTGAGCAGTGGAACTCATCTTGGCATTCAATGAAAATGACAATCTTCAAAAGAGGCGGGAGCGCAAATATTTGTCAAACCAAGATGGCAGCTGTGGTGAAAACCCCCAAATGAAAAACACCACTAATTTTACTTTTCTAGTAAACAAATATGTATGTTTTCCAAATAATACAAGCAGTTTTGTGGTGTGGGTAACTACCTACAACTAACTAGCTATTTGTTTTGTAACTTAAGTATGTTTACAAATCTTGTGTATACCCGTTTAGATGTAGCTAGTTAGCTAGCTAGTGATTATTGCTAACATTGCTATGCTAGCTAACGTCTAAGACTTAATTGCTGCTATAATTAGAAAAGGCTATAAGGACACTCCTGATGCCCAAACCGATATTTAATTTCAGTATTGATTAAAATTAAGTTAGGGTAAGGGTCAGGGTGAGGGTTAAAGGTTTGGTTAATGTTACAGTTAAGGTAAGGGACATTTTTAGGTTTTTGCTTGTCAGTTTAAGCATCAGCTGTGTCCTTATAGTCTTTCCCATTATAATTGCTGGTGGGTGTTGATTTTATCATTGGGGGTTTAGGGGTTTGTTAGCTAGCTAGCCTTAAGCCAAACAGGGAAGCAGAACGTTTTGATTGGTGTAATCAGCTAGCACCAAAAAAGCGCATGACCTTTTCCAGTCTGCTTCTCTCCGCTTTTATCGATATGGACTTTCTAGTGCCCATCACTTGTTATATAAATAGGCTATATTAGCCATAGCCTTGTGTTATTAACTACAATGTTATTACAATAGCGGGCAGGGAGGATTTTTTTTTAGAAGCGAGACAGAGACCATGAACTAACAATCAGTCTGATGGCAGTCACTCTGTCATTAGTGATCTTTTTCCCAGGCAGCTTTTACTTGATGCCTGCCCTGACAAACATTTACTAAGCGTACATCCAGTCCAAACACTACAAAAATACTCTACAGCAGTTGTATTGGTGACATTCAACCTCAATATTTACTGCCAGTTTGTCTGTATGGACTGATGACTTTGACCTTGTTATTGTTTCAGAATGATGATGCACCTGAGCATCACCTAGGTTGCTTCCCAAATGGCACCATATTCTCTTTAGGGCACACTACGTTCGACCAGAGGTAGTGCACTATATAGGGAATAGGGTACCATTTGGAACGAAGCCAAAGAACACAGGTTCATCCAAAGTCACTCTCAGACCTCTGGAGTGGCCCTTACTCTGATTGGTTGTTGATAGCTCTGTGAGGTTTCTAACAGATGAGGGTGAGCAGGTTAATAAAACCAATTGCATCTCTATGTGTGTGTGTGTGAAGGCAGGAAATGTGGATGACATTTGGTTTTGGAGAGTGTTAGTTGAGGCAATAACAGTTTTACATTTGTTGCCTCCAAGCCATTGTTGTGAATGCTTCTATTGACAATAACATTTCAGAATACAGCCGACTGCACAGTGCATATGGCTTCAAGGTAATTGTTTCAGTATTTATCAGGCACAAACACACACACACACTCTTAAGTCTTGTCGATTGATGCATTGCACTCTTTTAGTTTATAAAGCCCTCCTGCATAAGCATTCGCCATCCCTTACTTCATTGTTAACTCACAAACATGCGAGATACCAGACCCGGTCTCAGGGATGGCTAAATCTGGAGATCCCTTCAATCTCCACTGAGTTAGGTAAATCTGCTTTTAGTTTTTTTGCACTTTACTTGTGGAATGATCTACAAGGCTTTCTAAAATGTGATGAATTGGTGCCTCTAGGGCAATTCAAAAGGATGATTGAGGACCATTTTACTGAAAAAGGAATGCTTTTATCTTTGATAGTGTTTTTCTTTTAGTGTATTTATGTGAATATTGATGTGTGTAGTGATGTGTATATTGATGTGTATTGATGTCTATTATTGTGTATGCAGGGCTCATCTGTGAAAGAGACCTTGGTCTCAGCATTTCTCCCTGTCGAAATAAATGGGATTTTTTTAAACTAAAAATAAAGAGGGAGAGGGAGAATTGTCGCATCAAATAAATTGATGTGGAACCCATTGCTACTACGGAGTCGCAGAGTGCAAACTCACAAACTGTAATGAAGAAAACGGAGAACAGGAGCAATTTTACTAGATTGGCCAGTAACAGTTTCAGTGGGACCATAAATAGGATTGTATACCGCTGGCAGCTCCAACAGAAAGCCATAGGGTGCATCCCAAATGGCACTCTGTCCCCTATATAGTGTAAAAGTAGTGCACTAATGTTTAAATAATATTGTGTCATTTGGGATGCAGAGTAATGTCTCAACTGTTACAACTTCCTTTCCATTTCATTGGATATTTCAATGGGTATCAGACGTTTTAATTGGACATCTAGCGTTTTACTGTTGTGCCGAAACCCAATAATGAGACAAATGTTGTTTAATGTGATTGTGAACTGTTAAAAGCAAACGTACAAAACAAACAGGTCCTTTGCTAAACCCTCTGTGGACAATGAGAATCCCTTCCTGTATAATATGTGCTTGTTTGTGCTATGCCCATTAAGATGGTTGTAGTAGAAAGGTCATACAGAGAGAATCATACTGCAGATATAAAGCATAAAGCAGCAACCCGAGTCACACCCTGACCTAACCAAACATAGAGAATAATAAAAATCTCCAAGGTCAGGGCGTGACACCTAACTCTGTACTGTTCACCTTCTCACAAAGCAGCTACTTTGTGAGAAGGTGAACAGTACAGAGTTAGGTGTCACGCCCTGACCTTGGAGATTTTTATTATTCTCTATGTTTGGTTAGGTCAGGGTGTGACTCGGGTGGGAAATTCTATGTTTTCTATTTCTTTGTTTTTGGCCAAGTGTGGTTCTCAATCAGAGGCAGCTGTCTATCGTTGTCTCTGATTGGGAATCATACTTAGGCAGCCTGTTTTCCACCTGAGTTTGTGGGATCTTGTTTAGTGTCTGTACCTGACAGAACTTTGCGCTTTCGGTTTCACTTTGGTTATTTTGTTTGAGTGTTTTTTGAAAATAAAATATCATGAACACGTTCCACGCTGCACTTTGGTCCACTCCTTTCGACGAGAGCCGTTACATTAGGTGCTGTGCGGTAAAGCCATAGTTATTTTCAGGGAAGTAGACTTTGTTTTAATAGGTAATGGTAAATTCATGATATTTCCTGCTGACCTCTTAAAAAAAAAGTTTATATGTTGTCACATACACCAGGTAGGTGCAGTGAAATGTGTTGTTTTACAGGGTCAGTCAAAGTAGCACAGCACCCATGGAACTAATTAGAGTTAAGTGCCTTGCTCAAAGGTACATCCACAGATTTTTAAGCTTGTCAGCTCAGATATTTGAAACAGAAACCTTTTCATTACTGGCCCAACACTCTAACCGCTAGGCTACCTGCCACCCTAGCAGGTACCCAGGTCCCCCTTGCAAAAGAGGTTTCTAACCTCAATGCTCTTTTCCTGGTGAAATAAATGTTTAATTCATCAAGGAGCATGAAAATGTATTTCCAATACATTGAACCTATTATTGCCCTAGCAGGTTCCTAGATCCCCCTCGCAAAACAGGTTTCCAACCCCAAGGTACTTTTCCTGGTTAAATAAATGTTTAATTCATCAAGGAGCATGAAAATGTATTTCCAATACATTGAACCTATTATTGCCCTAGCAGGTTCCTAGATCCCCCTCGCAAAACAGGTTTCCAACCCCAAGGTACTTTTCCTGGTGAAATAAATGTTTAATTCATAAAGGAGCATGAAAATGTTTTTCCATTAAATTGTACCTATTTGGTTTGCTCTGAGCAAAGCATGCATGGCAATTTCAATGAAACATTACTTGGATTTGCTAGGCCTAATGTCAGACATGTTGTAACAAGATCAGAGCACAGTACAGTCTGGTTATCAGTGACCCTCATCAAGTGTCTAATTTGTCAGTCTTCTGAAGCAAATGGAGCATTTTAGCGTTTTTACAATTGCAACTGTGTGGAAATCTCACAATGTGGCATTCTGTGGCAGAGCACATATGTATGTTGTCATAGACAACTAGTCAAACCGCCTGCACATAACATTTAGAGAGAGGGGGAGGGGGGATGTAGCTACATACCATCTACCTACTGGGCACAGATGTCAGTTCAACATCTAATTTTCATTTGGTTGCGTTGTCAACAGGCGTAAATTCAACTTTAAATCAACAAATAAATTCACCATTTCATTCGATTTTATGTAAAAAGTTGTGAAAAAAAGACAAAATTCGCTTACGTTTGACTTTTTCAAATCCAATCATTTTTCCTCGTTGATTCAACGTGTTCACATTGATAGTGGATAGGCCACTAACTGTCAGCCTGACGTGAAATGGTTAACATCAGTGTAACCTGTGGTTTCTGTTTCAGAACTCATTATTTCATGTATTCATTATGTTTCCTGGTGGGATGTGATTGGACACATGTATCTGGTTCTTATCTTTTACCATGGCAACCAGAGAACAAAGCAGTTAGTGTGTTCTGTTCTCACGAGCATGAACGTGCCATGATCCAATCAGAATCAGATCGCCTGCTAATGGGCTGCAATGGCAGGACACACACACACAGTATGGGGATGATGTGATTGGGAATTGCAGTACATCTGATGTGTCATTGAACTATCAAGTACCATTTGCATATTTACATCTAGTTAATTGTTGGTGGGTCACTCTTTCAGTATGTACACAAATTAAGTCATTGCTCTTTCTCAATAACTCATAAAGATTGAAATGAATCCTTGATCTCCATGAAAGTTACTGACGGTGTGTGTGCGTGTGTGTGTGTGCGTGTGTGCGTGTGTGCGCACGTGTGTGTGTTTGGTCTGAGCTTCATGCAAGTCAGATCGGTTCAAATACATGAGAGACAGACATTCCACTGACACTCCATTGTCAGATTCAATCTTTTGTCTTCTGCTCTTCTCTTCATAACAGCAGCATGTCTGGAATAGACTAATCGTTCAAAGTTAACGAGAAATATGTCCTGATATCATTATCGGTTTTATATCACTGGGGAAACAGTATTACAGCGCAACAGCCAAACTGAATCTTCATATTTTGTAATAGATGTTCTATAGAAGGATTTGAACATTCTCCACCAAAGGAGGCTGGTGGGATGAGCTATGGGAGGACGGGCTCATTGTAAGGGCTGGAAATGAATTAATGGAACGGAGTCAAACGAGTTGTTTCCATGTGTTTGATATCGTTCCATTGATTCCATTCCAGCCATTACAATGATCCCGTCCTCTTATAGCTCCTACCTCCTCTGTTTTCCACTAGGGCTAGGATTTGCCAGGGGCCTCAATATACGATATTATCATGATACTTATTGCGATTCCCACAATTCTATAGTGTATGGATTGTGATTCAATACTGCATAGATTTTTTCCCCCATCGCTATTCTGAAATGGATCCTCCACTTTTAGAAAGAGAATGTCTCCACTCTCTCCACTATTCTACTTTAGAATTCCCCAACGTTCCTGCTCACTAGAAACAGAAAACATGTATTTGCTCTTTATTATTGTTACACAGCAAGTTCTCCAGTGTTAAATCAACACTGAGAGTGTGGACCCATATAGACACTGGAACATTAGCACACTGATTGGTGTAAAGCCTTATTTCAAGTGCCTTGCCTTTCGAGTGAATCATAGAGTTACCACCCATGACTGTGTTTGTTAGTGACAGAGACATAGTTGTTGCATTTATCAATTTTCAGGTCAATGGGATATGTTATGTTATCGTCCTATGGAATATGTTATCGTTTAAGGTTCAATATCTAACACAATACGTATTTCATAAGGTCTTATTTAGAGGAACTACACTCTAAACATAACAATTAACTCTAAGTTTTGAATTAGCACTTATTGGTGTAAAATAATCCTCCAGTGTTAAGTGCTAATAACCAGTGTTTAACCAAAACCATGCCCATCATTATCATATTTCCCGGCATGCACTATTGCAGGTTAATTTTAAGAATTGTTTATTTCAATATCTATCTTTTTGCATGTACATTGATTGATTCATCTTATGCTTCTCAAATATAAATTACATACATTTTCTAAACCTTCTCCAATATGTTACTTGGACTTATTGCAATCATTTCTGAAATGGTTGTTCCAGTTTAGATGCTTTAAGTAGTCTCATACCTAAAGGATTTTCTCAACTCTGGCAGTCATTCTGAATGCAGCTTTTGGGTGATGAAATGTAAAAGGTTGGATATCTCCTCTCTGGTTGGATTTAAATAGGAATTGTATATCACTTTGCAAGCCAGCATAATGTGACAGGTTGCGTGAATAACCCAACATGTTGGGTTGTTCGCCTTATCCAATCGTGACTTAATTTAAGCATCAATTGGGTTTTCATTCACTTTCATACTGGGTTGACCAAGCAGCTGGTTCTTGTTTTTAAATGTAATCCTTAGATTGCACAAGAGGAATACCTATGTAAGAATGCTGTTCATCGATTACAGCTCAACATTCAACAGCATAGTACCCTCCAACCTGGGTCTCGACCCCGTGCTGTGCGACTGGGTCCTGCACTTTCTGACGGTCCGCCCCCCAGGTGGTGAGGGTAGGAAACAACATCTCCACCCCGCTGATCCTCAACACTGGGGCCCCATAAGGGTGCGTTCTCAGCCCTCTCCTGTACTCCCTGTTCTCTCATGACTGCGTGGCCATGCACGCCTTCAACTCAAGCATCAAGTTTGCAGATGACACAACAGTGGTAGGCTTGATTACCAACAATGACAAGACAGCCTACAGGGAGGAGGTGAGGGCCCTCGGAGTGTGGCGTCAGGAAAATAACCTCACACTCAACATCAACAAAACAAAGGAGATGATCGTGAACTTCAGGAAACAGCAGAGGGAGCACCCCCATATCCACATCGATGGGACAGTAGTGGAGAAGGTGGAGTTAAGTTCCTCGGCATACACATCACTGACAAACTGAAATGGTCCACCCACACAGACAGTGTGGTGAAGAAGGTGCAACAGCGCCTCTTCAACCTCAGGAGGCTGAAGAAATTTGGCTTGTCACCAAAAACACTCACAAACTTTTATAGATGCACAATCGAGAGCATCCTGTCGGGCTGTATCCCCGCCTGGTACGGCAACAGCTCCGCCCACAAGCGTAAGGCTCTCCAGAGGGTTGTGAGGTCTGCACAACGCATCACCAGGGGCAAACTATCTGCCTTCCAGGACACCTACACCACCCAATGTCAAAAGAAGGCCAAAAAGTTAATCAAGGACAACAACCACCAGAGCCACTGCCTGTTCACCCTGCTACCATCCAGAAGGTGAGGTCAGTACAGGTGCATCAAAGCTGGAACCGAGAGTCTGAAAAACAGGCCTCACTAACATTGAGTGGTTGCTGCTAACATACAGACTCAATCTCTAGCCACTTTAACAATTAATAATTGGATGCAATAAATGTATCACTAGTCACTTAAACAATGGCACTTTATATAATGTTTACATACCTTACATTACTCATCTCAAATGTATATACTGTACTCTATACCATCTACTGCATCTTATCAATGCCGTTCGGCCATCGCTCATCCATATATTTATATGTACACATTCTTAATCATTCCTTTACACTTGTGTGTATAAGGTAGTTGTTGTGAAATAGTTAGATTACTTGTTAGATATTACTGCACTGTCGGAACATCTGCTAACCATGTGTATGTGACCAATAAAAATGTGTTTGATTTGATTAAAACTTAATTATGATAAGTGTACAATATTACATATTGGATCTTTAAAAAATAAAACTTTTACATTACCCTGAAGTTTACCTGTAAAATGGGTGGATGGTGAATATCACAAAAGATACAAATGAGCTCTCCACAATGAATTGCAAAAGAAAACTTGTAAAAATAGACAAGATCCTGCAACCATGGAGAGGTAAATAACTGTCTATTTATGGAAAAATTTCCCTGATGAACTCCTTAGTCATATCTCAGTTTACTCACTTTCTTATGGTGCTGCCAACTCCTGATGATTCACTTTTCAACTCATATGAGCAAAAACTATTTAGCTTTATCTGGGATGCTAAACCAGACAAGATAAAGCGTGCCTATCTATATAATGAATACAAACTAGGTGGATTAACATTATTTTACTTGAATGGTTTAAATGGCTCTCAAGTAGATTACTAAGAAAAGCTCTTCCATTGCTTATAAATGGCCTTTTTGCCATTGTGCAGATTGCCATGTCTTATTTTCGATTAATTGAAAATGAAACTTTTTTCAAAGTATCTCTTTTTCAAACAAGCACTGCAGAGCTGGCTACACTTTCAATTTCATCCCCCTGAAGAGAGAAGAAATATTACAACAAATATTATGGCTGAATTCAAATGTGCTGGTTGATAAAAGACCTGTATTTATTGAAAATATGTTTGAAAGTGGTATTTTGTTTTTAAATTATATTGTAAATTGGAATGGTAGAGTCATGTTTTTCGTGGAGTTATCAGAATTGTATGGGAAGGTCTGCTTAATCCAAGATTACAACCAATTCATTAGAACATTACCCCAAAAATGGAAGAGGCAGGTGGCAGCGGGAGGAGGTAGGGAACTGGTCTGTCTGCCTGATATAAAGGATCAAATCCTGCGGAGGAATAAAAATAGGAAAGTATACCAGTTTCATTTGATGACCAGGATGTTGACAGCTGTGCCATACAGATTTCAAAATAGTTGGGAAGAGATTTTTTATGTACCGATTCCATGGTACAGGGTGTAAGAGTTGAAAAATAAAACAACGCAAGATTCAAGACCATGCTTTTCAGCTAAAATTGTACAGAATTCTTGCCACCAACAAAATGTTGAATATTTGGGGCATACAATCATCACAGCTCCGCAGATTTTGTTGTGAGGATACAGGATCAATAGACCATTTGTGTTGGTATTGCCTTCAGGTAGCCTGTTTCTGGTATCAGGATCAGGAATGGCTGAAAAAAACACAACATTGATCTAAAACATTGATTTACCTTGTCAGTTCGAGGATTCAATCCAGCAACCTTTCGGTTACTGTCCCAACGTTACTGGCCCAACGCCCTCTTAGTAAAAGTATTTACCTTCAACTCGTAATCTGTGGATGCTATTCGATTAGATACCGTCAAATTGTATGTAATCATCACAGCATAGTTGAAAGATATATGGTGCATATACTGTAAATCCGAAAAGGGTTGCAAGCAGAGATAGGTGGGATGGGCTGAGGGAAGCTGAGGGTTGGGATGTGGAATTGGAGAAAAGTGGGAGTTGAGTTGCTGGGCGGGGGACAGAATGACAGTCAAAGTTAAAAGTACAAAAATAAAGTCAAAATAAAACATAACAAAAATTATGTTTGAATGATACTGAGGGGCAGTATTGTTACAGATGTATGTTTGCCCGAGGTTGATGCCATTCAGGTGTTTGTACACATACAGTGGGGAGAACAAGTATTTGATACACTGCCGATATTGCAGGTTTTTCTACTTACAAAGCATGTAGAGGTCTGTAATTTTTTATCATAGGTACACTTCAACTGTGAGAGATGGAATCTAAAACAAAAATCCAGAAAATCACATTGTATGATTTTTAAATAATTAATTTGCAATTTGCATTTTGCATGACATAAGTATTTGATCACCTACCAACCAGTAAGAATTTCGGCTCTCACAGACCTGTTAGTTTTTCTTTAAGAAGCCCTCCTGTTCTCCACTCATTACCTGTATTAACTGCACCTGTTTGAACTCGTTACCTGTATAAAAGACACCTGTCCACACACTCAATCAAACAGACTCCAACCTCTCCACAATGGCCAAGACCAGGGAGCTGTGTAAGGACATCAGGGATAAAAGGCTGGGATGGGTTACAGGACAATAGGCAAGCAGCTTGGTGAGAAGGCAACAACGCAATTATTAGAAAATGAAAGGAGTTCAAGATGACGGTCAATCACCCTCGGTCTGGGGCTCCATGCAAGATCTCACCTCGTGGGGCATCAATGATCATGAGGAAGGTGAGGGATCAGCCCAGAACTACACGGCAGGACCTGGTCAATGACCTGAAGAGAGCTGGGACCACAGTCTCAAAGAAAACCATTAGGAACACACTACGCCGTCATGGATTAAAATCCTGCAGCGCACGCAAGGTCCCCCTGCTCAAGCCAGCGCATGTCCAGGCCCGTCTGAAGTTTGCCAATGACCATCTGGATGATCCAGAGGAGGAATGGGAGAAGGTCATGTGGTCTGATGAGACAAAAATAGAGCTTTTTGGTCTAAACTCCACTCGCCGTGTTTGGAAGAAGAAGAAGGATGAGTACAACCCCAAGAACACCATCCCAACCGTGAAGCATAGAGGTGGAAACATCATTCTTTGGGGATGCTTTTCTGCAAAGGGGACAGGATGACTGCACCGTATTGAGGGGAGGATGGATGGGGCCATGTATCGTGAGATCTTGGCCAACAACCTCCTTCCCTCAGTAAGAGCATTGACAATGGGTCGTGGCTGGGTCTTCCATCATGACAACGACCCGAAACACGCAGCCAGGGCAACTAAGGAGTGGCTCCGTAAGAAGCATCTCAAGGTCCTGGAGTGGCCTAGCCAGTCTCCAGACCTGAACCCAATAGAAAATCTTTGGAGGGAGCTGAAAGTCTGTATTGCCCAGCGACAGCCCCGAAACCTGAAGGATCTGGAGAAGGTCTGTATGGAGGACTGGGCCAAAATCCCTGCTGCAGTGTGTGCAAACCTGGTCAAGAACTACAGGAAACGTATGATCTCTGTAATTGCAAACAAAGGATTCTGTACCAAATATTAAGTTCTGCTTTTCTGATGTATCAAATACTTATGTCATGCAATAAAATGCTAATTAATTAAAAATCATACAATGTGATTTTCTGGACTTTAGATTCCGTCTCTCACAGTTGAAGTGTACCTATGATTAAATGACAGACCTCTACATGCTTTGTAAGTAGGAAAACCTGCAAAATCGGCAGTGTATCAAATACTTGTTCTCCCCACTATATACACACACACTCTCATTCAAATATTAACACGTACACACATGTAAATAGGGCCATACATGCACGCAAACATATTCAGTTGGCCTTGCTGTTATGATTTTCTTAAAGGGGGGGGGGGTTTCTCAGATGGTTGAGGGGCAGCTCTTGGGGAACTGTGGGGGGGGGGTCTTGGAGGGCTGGTGGCCTGGTGGTGCCGCTGGGTCCCCCATTTTTGACCTTGTGGGAGATCTGTTGACGTGCCCTTGAGCAGGGCGTTGACGCAGGTTGCTTCTGTGGGTTGCTCTGGATGGGAGTCTGTTAGATGACTAATGTGATGTAGATGTTGAGCGGCTTCACTGCAAGTAGATTGTATGTTATATATATATTCAATAAAAAAAAGGGTTGTAAAAAAAAAAGTTACAATTGACTTGAAAGGCAAATATGCAAATAAAGCTTTACACTAAGCAGTGTGTTAATGCAACACTGTTCAGTGTCTATTTAATTTTACACTGGGGAATTTGCTGTGTACATCATGGATTAGAAGCTTTGCCATTACGTTAGTGTGCTCTGCTAACTTTGAAAGGGCTACACTGACTGTCTCCATGGCAACCTGTTTAACCACTGACTGACTGTCACTAACAGTCAGGGCCGTTTCTAGTGTTTTGGGGACCCTAAGCGAGATTTGGTTGGGGGGGCCCCCCTACCTTGCGGGCAAAACATTGTAGTGGCCCCCTCTTGGTGGTGGAAAGAAAAATGTGCAGCTTTAAAGTTAATGTCCTAACAGTAAGTTGAGACTCCGACTGACTTCCTAATTTGTTTTCTGCTTTTTTTCGGGGGGGGACACCTAGCAGCCGCGGGTCCCTATGCGCCCATTTATTTGAATTATTTCCTTATTTCCTATATGCCTAGATACGGCACCGCTAACAGTGATTGGTTGTATAAAAAAGCTCTCTCTCTCTCTCCGTTTCTTTCTCTTTCCTTCTCCTTCTTTCTGTCTAGCCCACCCAACTCTCTCACTTACTTACTCACTCACACTCTCTCTCGCTCTCTCTCCCCCCCCTCTCTCTCGATCTCTCGCTCTCTCTGTTTTAATTACAGTAATGGATTTCTGTTAATATTGTCTCATTTTCACCCTGATGACTTTGCGCTCTAGGCCTAACAAGAAAAAGACTCTCCGGAAAACCATTAGTATATTAATGACATCCATATTTAAACACTGCTAGTGGGATGAAATAATTACACATTCCTAGATGACAATAATACATTCGTATTCTAATAGTATGTCGGATGGTCATAATTTCTCCATAGACATGAAGGAAATTAGTTCTAGAAATAGGTAGAATCATATTTGGTGCAGATTGTCAGGGTTTGTTAAATGTACACTATTTTCAGTGAGCATGAGTCCCACTGAACTGGAGTTAAAATAACACTTTTGAAAGTGTTAAAGATTTAACTCTGTTGTAGTGTTCCCCATTCAACTCTTAAACTGTGTAACTGAACTTGGTTGTGGTGTTTGCATAGGTCTACTGTGGAGTAATACACAGCACCTACAGTGTAAAACATAACACTTGATTTAGAGTAAACTAGACTAACTTTGCTTAGTGCTGACGTTGTTACACTTTCTCAGTGTAAGAAATTAACACCTGTTGTGTTACAGTAAATACTTTTTTGGTGTTGTTTTAACACTGTAAAGCCTATTTTGCATATTTCCCATGACTGTATTTGTTAGTGACAGAGACACAGTTAATGAATTATTTGAATTATTTCCTTTTAAAGGTACTCACTTGGCTTTCACCATGTGAGTACCTACGCGAATGCTGTCATTAAAATACAACAAGGTGTTTGATGGCCTGGTTTTACCATTTTACCTTTATTTAACTAGACAAGTCAGTTAAGAACAGATTCTTATTTACAATGACAGCTTAGGAACAGTGGGTTAACTGCCTGTTCAGGGGCAGAAAGACAGATTTGTATCTTGTCAGCTCAGGGATTCAAACTTGCAACCTTTCCGTTACTAGCCCAACGCTCTAACCACTAGGCTACCCTGCCGCCCCAACACAGTGTTGTTAGGAAACTCCTGGTTTAAAGGCCACGTCATGCCTGCAAGTAAAATTTTGATGTCTTGCAATGTGATGTGTAATTCCTATTGGAATCCAGCCAGAGTTAGAATATCCAACACTTGGCATTTTTATTCCTGCATTCAGAATGATTGTCAGGGGTAGGAACATTAGTAAGAAGACTATCTAAAACATTTAAACTGGAACAACAATTTCAGTAATGGGTGCAAAAAATCTAACTAACTATTTGGATTAGTTTAGAAAATGTATGTCATTTGTCTTTGTGTAGCATAAGATTAATAAATGAATCAATGTACATGCAAAAACATAGATATTGAAAACAATCCCCCCCTAAAAAAATCGACCTGAAGTAGAGCATGGTGGGAAATAATGATGATAATGATGGGTATGGTTTTGATGGGACCGTTTTACTCGCCAAAGTGTTATTTTACACCACTGAGTGTTAATTTCATTTTTACAGAGTAAATTTAACATTAGAAATGTTCCACAAAAGAAAATCTACACCGGACAATTTGCTGTGTAGTTTGCCCTGACAAATCTGATTCAATGTACTGTAAGCTACTCTTGCATCTGTCACAGTCTTGACCAGTGTGCTGTTGTGCAGAACAATGTGTAAAATCTGTTTTCTGTAATGTAATTCTTACCTGACAGGTGACTCACTGCACTCCATCTCTCAAAAGCATTTTCCTTGATTGCTCTTGCCTCTGTACTCACTAAGGTGAAATTGCGGGAACCTGGTTACCAAGATTAACCGTGTTTTACTGCCCAAAACCACTACCTTTTCCTGGGATAAATAAGTGCGAGAAACCGGTAAATTATAATACATTATTTATATGAACAGCATGGCGTGAAATTGAACTTTTAAATGATGTGCGATGTCTAAATCGGGCTTCTCTATGGACTCTGCATGATGAATCATCAACGCTCAGGGTAGGGAAAGACAGCCCATCTCAGTATGGAACCCACTTCACAATGCATGTATTGTAGACCTATCATCTCGTCATGGTAACTTTTTTGTCTTGTGACAGGTAGGCCTACATTTGCTGCAGAATAGCCTATGCTATAGTAATATAAAGACAGAGTGCATGTCTAATTCATACATCTCCATCTGGCTTTCAAGGGTCACCTTGTTTTTAAATTGTAAAGATTCATATGTTTTTAACTGTAGCTGCAGAGTTTTAAAACAGCCTTTCACTCGAATATTGTTGCTATAAATCAGTGCACGTGCGAACACTCTCTCAGTCTCTCTCTCTCTCCATCAACCCCATTCAAATTGCATTTATAATAGATATTCCTGTTCTAGATTGATATACAGTATAGCCCTAATATACAGTTGAAGTCGGAAGTTTACATACACTTAGGTTGGAGTCATTCAACTCGTTTTTCAATCACTCCACACATTTCTTGTAAACAAACAATCGTTTTGGCAAGACAGTTAGGACATCTACTTTGTGCATGACACAAGTCATTTCTCCAACAATTGTTTACCGACAGATTATTTCACTGTATCACAATTCCAGTGGGTCAGAAGTTTACATACACTAAGTTGTCTGTGCCTTTAAACAGCTTGGAAAATTCCAGAAAATGCTTTAGAAGTTCCTGATAGGCTAATTGACACAATATGAGTCAATTGGATGTGTACCTGTGGATGTATTTCAAGGCCTACCTTCAAACTCAGTGCCTCTTTACTTGACATCATGGGAAAATCAAAAGAGATCAGCCAAGACCTCAGAAAAAAATGTGTAGACCTCCACAAATCTGGTTCATCCTTGGGAGCAATTTCCAAACGCCTGAAGGTACCACGTTCATCTGTACAAACAATAGTATGCAAGTATAAACACCATGGGACCACGCAGCCGTCATACCGCTCAGGAAGTAGATGCGTTCTGTCTCCTAGAGATTAATGTACTTTGGTGCGAAATGTGCAAATCAATCCCAGAACAACAGCAAAAGACCTTGTGAAGATGCTGTAGGAAACAGGTACAAAAGTATCTATATCCACAGTCAAACGAGTCCAATATCTACATAACCTGAAAGGCCGCTCAGCAAGGAAGAAGCCAATGCTCCAAAACCGCCATAAAAAAGCCAGACTACGGTTTGCAACTGCACACGGGGACAAAGATTGTACTTTTTAGACTAATGTCCTCTGGTCTGATGAAACAAAATATAACTGTTTGGCCATAATGACCATCGTTATGTTTGGAGGAAAAAGGGGGAGGCTTACAAGCCGAAGAACACCATCCCAACCCATGAAGCACGGGGTGGCAGCATCATGTTGTGGGGATGCTTTGCTGCAGGAGGGACTGGTGCACTTCACAAAATAGATGGCATCATGAGGCAGGAAAATTATGTGGATATATTGAAGCAACATCTCAAGACATCAGTCAGGAAGTTAAAGCTTGGTCGCAAATGGGTTTTCCAAATGGACAATGACCCCAAGTATACTTCCAAAGTTGTGGCAAAATGGCTTAAGGACAACAAAGTGAAGGTATTGGAGCGGCCATCACAAAGCCCCGACCTCAATCCTATAGAAGATTTGTGGGCAGAACTGAAAAAGCATGTGCGAGCAAGGAGGCCTACAAACCTGACTCAGTTACACCAGCTCTGTCAGGAGGAATGGATAAAAATTCACCCAACTTATTGTGGGAATCTTGTGAAAGGCTGCCCGAAATATTTGACCCAAGTTAAACAATTTAAATGCTATGCTACCAAATACTAATTGAGTGTATGTAAACTTCTGACCCACTGGGAATGTGATGAAAGAAATAAAAGCTGAAATAAATAATTCTCTCTACTATTATTCTGACATTTCACATTCTTAAAATAAAGTGGTGATCCTAACTGACCTAAAACAGGGAATTTAACTATGATTAAATGTCAGGAATTGTGAAAAACTGAGTTTAAATGTATTTGGCTAAGGTGTATGTAAACATCCGACTTCAACTGTATATAGTAGATGTCCTAGCCTACCTCTTTCAGGTAATACATTCACTGCAGTATTAGCCTTATATTTAGCTAATTAATGATGGGTTATGCATAATAAGCTTCTAACTTTAGGCCTCTGTTTCCTTCACAATACACAAGCACCTGTGCTTCGCTGGCCTCTTCTTAAAAAAACATCCTTAGCACTTGAAAGCAAGGAAGGAACGAAGCAACAATAGAGAGTGAAATAGGAGGTAGACTAATAACATTAGGGGAAATATTATGAAAGTATATATGCGTCAGTCTACTAATTATACAAATACAGTAGGCCCTATTATATTTAAAAAATGTAAATCAAATTCGCTAGCCTATACTTGGTAGCCCGCATGTGCTGCACTAGAATCTCTGCTTTATCATGGTTTGAACAATTGTGCATAATTCCACTCCATATACAGTAATACAATATAATACAGTACAGTAATACAGTTCACACTCAAAAAGATTAGCCTACTGAAGCTAGTTTAATTTATTTACCCAAGAGAGCATATACTGTAGTTAGCTACATCTATGGGCTTTTATTTTTTTCTGTCTTGTGTAATGTGCAGTAGACTATCATATGTGTATTGGATAATGGCACAATCATTTGCGCTCAGGTTAGAATTGTTATACTGATCAAAGCTCTAATCAAATCTAGACATATTTACAGTATATACTTTATAATGCTTTTGAATGACACTTACGGTTTTGGCGGGAAATACTGTGTTACCTGGAGAAAAGTGATTTATTCTCGGGATGTAACATTTGTAAAATACAGGGAAAATATTCAACCCTAGTCCTCACACCTTCTGTGACATTTTGAGAAGGAGGTGAGTAGAAAGGACACAAGGAATCAGAGAAACGATTCAGGACACGATTCACAGTGTGTTGTCTGAGGTGTGGTTCTAACAGTCTGCTCCTCCTTTCCTGCCAGGTGACTCACTGCACTCCATCTTCACGGTGCACCAGCCATCCCACCCAACATCCCACCAGCCACCCCACCTCTCATCCTGGCCACTGAGGACCAGGTGTAGCACTGTGGGGGTCCGGCCTCAGCTGCAGCCAAGGACAGGGCCTAGGACAGGAGGATCAGGGAAGGAGAACAATGTAACTGCAGCCAAAGACCCCAGGATCAGGTAAGGGCCCCAATGGGAGACTGGACGGCTACAACTGTCTGTCACAATTGCCGGTTCTCATGTTGACTTATTACTATATCTATCACCTCACTTCACAGGGTTGTTTTCACATTTAAGAGCAAGGATAGATATAATGGCAAAAGGATCCCAAGAGGGCACATAGGAGGTAGGGAATTCTTGCAAGTTAAAAAGCTTAGAATCTGTTTCATCGTTCCCTGTCCCAGCACACTGGTTCTTCGAGCCGGATAGTTTGATGTACACTTGGATTTGTTATTTAGAGTCTATATCACATTAAAATATCCTCTTTGATCCTCTTTGATTCATTAGCAAAATGCTCTGTTTTGCGTGGGGGATATAAATGGTGGGAGTAATGAAATGTAATGCTTTGGCATCTTTTCTAATGCAGAAACACACAGACACACATGCTCAGGCTCAGGTAGCCATAGCAACAAGTCCACTCTGCTCCTCTGTTGCTCTCATAAACACATTTCAGTCAAAGTCCTGGTATTGAAATCACGAACACTTTGCAATATTAACAGTCCTTTGCACATCGAAGGAGCAACAGTCTACCTCAATGTTTCAGCCTGCAAAGAGCCAAGGTACAACGCAGTGAAACTACAATGTAGAGCAGCCACATACTAAGACAAATATATGTAATAATATACTGTGTCTCTTAGCAGACACTTTTATGGAAAGCAACTACATTACAGTAAGTGCATACATTTTTTCTACTTATCCACACATGATAGCTAGCTGCCAGGACCAGTACAGCTCTGACCCCAATCAGAGGATGTAGTTCTGAGTAACACCACATAAGACTGAGGTAACAGAAGTCATTTATCACAGTGATACAGTGACTGTGTCTTAAATGGCACCCTATTCCCTTTATATTACTGAGATGGCGCCGAAGAACATGGCTGACGTTTTACATTCTCCCAACCAATTGTGAAATTTTGTTTAATAAATTGCGTTTTGTGAAACTTATTTTTAAACTTATTGCGTACGTAATGTTGCTGCTACCGTCTCTTATGACCGAAAATAACTTCTGGACATCAGAAAAGCAATTACTCACCGCGGACTGGAAGAAACTTTTTCCTTTAATGACTCTGACGGGAAGGATATCCTGCTTTCACTGGAACACGCCCAGATCCACGACTTTTGTGTGAAGAAAAGACATCGGAAAAGGGGGCACAGATCGGGGATCCTTCTGAGAATCTGGAGGCAAGCGAGCAAACTCCCAATGCCTTCCATTCTCCTTGCTAACATGCAATCGTTGGAAAATAAAATTGATGACCTACTATTAAGATTATCCTACCAACGGGATATTAAAAAAAGTAACATCTTATGTTTCACAGAGATGACAATATAGAGCTGGCGGGATTTTCCATGAACCGGCAGAACAGAGACGCTCACCCAAATGCTCACCCAGAAGCGGCGCTCCTAGTGGCCGGGTACTTTAATGCAGGCAAACTTAAATAATTTTTACCAAATTTTTACCAGCATGTCACATGAGCAAACCAGGGGGAAAAGAATCCGAGACTACCTTTACTCCACACACAGAGATGCAAGCTCTCCCCCACCATCTATTTGGAAAATCTGACCATAATTCTATCCTCCCGATTCCTGCTTACAAGCTAAAACTAAAGCAGGATGTACCAGTGACTAGCTCAGTATAGAAGTGGTCAGATGCTACACTACAGGACTGTTTTGCTAGCACAGACTGGAATATGTTCCGGCATTCATTTAATGGCATTGAGGAATACACCACTTCAGTCATTGGCTTCATCAATAAGTGCATCGATGACTGTTACGTTCCCCAGTTTCTGTGTGGTAGTTTGTGTATTTGATTGTGTTTCAGGAGATGGCTTCCTGAAATCTCCCAGCAGCTGATTGGTCGACTCCACGGTTAATTGGAGCTGACCCCGCCCCCTCATCAAGTTACAGCTGTATCCCATTAGACTCCTTCTCCAGTTATAAAAGCCAGTGTTCTGTTGTTCAAAAGAGAGATCATGGCTGAGAGAGGAGGCTGATGGCCATATTATGTTTGTTGTTTCTGAGAGTGATACAGGCAGTTGGTATGTACTGTGTTAGTTTGTTGCATAATCAGATAGAGCTTATTTGATGTCCTTTGTTTCTTAGTATGTTTGTGAAATTGTTTAATATTCTGTTTAATTTGTTCCCAGGGGGTAGGCACCTAGGGAGTGCTTAGGCAAGAGGCCCGCGGGCATACATATACCCGTAGTATATTCACTGTCTAGGCACACTAGGTAAGACCTGGGCGGACCACCCCCTGCATTTTGGTTAGCGCACCAGGTGGTGCTAAGTTAGATAAGTAGTGGGTAGTCAGGTTAGATAGGAGAGGGGGCCTTGATATTTACTTTCTTTGCTTTGGTTCCGTCCAGACCCTTTTCCCCATATTACTGTGTGACGGAAAAAAATCCTTATAAACGGTACCACTCTCTCTGCCTTTTGTCATCCTTACTCACACCTAAGGTCCATACCTCTTTCACTTCACAGAGAGTTGAGTTGTAGCAGGGTGTTGCGTTCCCTCTTCACAGAGGCGTGCGTAACAATGACGTCGTCCCCACAGTGACTGTACGTACATATCCCAACCAGAAACAATGGATTACAGGCAACATCCGCATCGAGATAAAGGCTAGAGCTGCCGCTTTCAAGGAGTGGGAGACTAATCCGGACGCTTATAAGAAATCCCGCTTTGCCCTCAGACGAACCATCAAACAAGCAAAGCGTCAATACAGGATTAAGAGTGAATCCGATGTGAGTAAACACATCAACAGGTCAACATTCACAAAGCCACTGGGCCAGATGGATAACCAGGACGTGACCTCAAAGCATGCACGGACCAACTGTCAAGTTTCTTCACATTTTCAACCTCTCCCTGACTGAGTCTGTAATACCTACATGTTTCAAGCAGACCACCATAGTCCCTGTGCCCAAGGAAGCGAAGGTAACCTGCCTAAATGATTACTGCCCCATGGCACTCATGTCGGTAGCCATGAAGTGCTTTGAAAGGCTGGTCACGGCTCACATCAACAGCATCCTCCCGGATACCCTAGACCCACACCAATTCGCATACCGCCCCAACAGATCCACAGATGACGCAATCTCAATCGCACTCCACACTGCCCTTTCTCACCTGGACAAAAGGAACACCTATGTGAAAATGCTGTTCATTGACTACAGCTCAGCATTCAACTCCATAGGTTTCACAAAGCTCATCACTAAGCTAAGGACTCTGGGACTAAACACCTCCCTCTGCAACTGGATCCTGGACTTCCTGACGGGCCGCCCCCAGGTGGTAAGAGAAGGCAACAGCACGTATGTCACGCTGATCCTTAACACTGGGGCCCCACAGAGGTGTGTACTTAGTCCCTTCCTGTATTCCCTGTTCATCCACGACTGCGTGGCCAAACACGACTGCAACATCATCATTAAGTTTGCTGACGACACAAGTGGTAGGCCTGATCACAGACAATGATGAGACAGCCTATAGGGAGGAGGTCAGATAACTGGCAGTATAGTGCCAGGACATCAACCTCTCGCTCAATGTGAGCAAGACAAAGGAGCTGATCGTGCAATACAGGAAAAGGCAGACCGAACAGACCCACAATTAACATTGACGGGGCTGTAGTGGAGCGGGTCGAGAGCTTCAAGTTCCTTGGTGTCCACATCAACAAACTATCATGGTCCAAACATACCAAGACAGTCGTGAAGAGGGCATGACAAAATATTTTCCCCCTCAGGAGACTGAAAAGATTTGGCATGGGTCCCCAGATCCTCAAAACGTTTTACAGCTGCACCATCGAGAGCATCCTGACCGGTTGCATCACCACCTGGTATGGCAACTGCTCGGCATCTGATCGTAAGGCGCTACAGAGGGAAGTGCGAACGACCCAGTACATCATTGGGGCCAAGCTTCCTGCCATCCAGGACCTATATAATAGGCGGTGTCAGAGGAAAGCCCAGAAAATTGTGAGAGACTCCAGTCACCCAAGTAATAGACTGCTTTCTCTGCTACCGCACGGCAAGTGCCAAGTCTAGGACCAAATGGCTCCTCAACAGCTTCTACCCCCAAGCCATTAGACTGCTGAAGAATACATAAAAATCGCTACCGGACAATTTACATTGACTACACTCCCCTCTTGTACACTGCAGCTACTCGCTGTTTGTTACCTAGGCATAGTCACTTCGCCCCCACCTACATGTACATATTACCTCAACAAGCCTGTACCCCTGCACACTGACTTGGTACCGGTGCCCCCTGTATATAGTCTTGTTATTGTTATTCTTATTGTGTTTCTTTTTATTATTACTTTTTATTTTAGCCTACTTGGTAAACAGTTTCTGCTTCTTGAACTGCACTGTTGGTTAAGGGCGTAAGTAAGCATTTCATGGTAAAGTCTATACTTGTTGTATTCGGCGCATGTGGCAAATAAAGTTTGATTTGATAGTCCACTACTTTTGACCAGAGCCTTATGGACGATAAAGTAGTGCACTATAAAGGGAATAGGGTGCCATTTGAGACACACAGTGTTAAGGCTGTCTTGTCTCCTCCAGTTACAGCACCATGCTAATGTCACTATCCCTCTCTTCATTATGGAGCTAATGATGCCTGTGTGGCAAGCTTAGGAGGACTTTCTGTGAATGTGTGAACTAACTAGGCTAGCCCACATCTGTAGCTCCTCTCTTCATTGCAGGAGTCAATGTGCAGGGATACAAGTTAGACGAGGTAATTGAGGTAATATGTAAAAAGGTAGAGGTAAAGTGAAAATGCATAGATAATAAACAGAGAGTAGAAGCAGCGTAGAAATGGGGGTGTCAATGCAAATAGTCCAGGTAGCCATTTGGTTAGCTGTTCAGGAGTCTTATAGCTTGGGGGTAGAAGCCATTAAGAAGCCTTTTGGACCTAGACTTGGCGCTCCGGTACCGCTTGAGAGATCAATCTATGACTAGGGTTTCTGGAGTCTTTGGCAATTTTTTGGGCCTTCCTCTGACACCGCCTGGTATAGAGGTCCTGTATGGCAGGAAGCTTGGCCCAGTGATGTACATGGCCGAACGCATTACCCTTCGTAGTGCCTTGCGGTTGGAAGCATACCAGGCGGTGATACAACCAGTCAGGGTTTCGATGGTGCAGCTGTAGAACTTTCAGGATCTGAGGACCCATGCCAAATATTTTCAGTCTTCTGAGGGTGCATAGGCATTGGTGTGTTTGAACCATGACAGTTCGTTGGTGATGTGGACACTAAGGATCCTGAAGCTCTCAACCTGTACTCCACTATCATCTAATTTGTCTTGATCACGTTGAGGGAGAAGTTGTTATCCTGGCACCACACTGCCAGGTCTTTGACCTCCTCCCTATAGACTGTGTAATCGTTTTCGGTGATCACTGGTGTGTTGTCAGAAAACTTCATTATGATGTTGGAGTTGTGCTTGGCCATGCAGTCATGGGTGAACAGGGAGTACAGTAGGGGCCCCCGTGTTGAGGATCAGCGTGGCAGATGTGTTGTTACCTACCCTTACCACCTGGGGGCGGCTATCAGGAAGTCCAGGATGAGGTTGCAGAGGGAGGTGTTTAGTTACAGGGTCCTTAGCTTAGTGATGAGCTTTGAGGGTACTATGGTGTTGAACGCTGAGCTGTAGTCAATGAATAGCATTCTCATGTAGGTGTTCCTTTTGTTCAGGTAGGAAAGTGCAGTGTGGGGTGCACTATAGATAGCGTCATCTGAGGATCTGTTGGGGCGGTATGCAAATTGGAGTGGGTCTACGGTTTCTGGGATAATGGTGTTGATGTGGGCCATGACCAGGCTTTCAAAGCACTTCATGACTACAGACGTGAGTGCTATGGGTTGGTAGTCATTTAGACAGGCTACTTTTGCGTTCTTGGGCACAGGGGCTATGATGGCCTGCTTGAAACATGTTGGTATTTCTGACTCGGTCAGGGACAGGTTGAAAATGTCAGTGAAGACACTTGCCAGTTGGTTAGCGCATGCTCGGAGTACACGTCCTGGTAATCTGTATGGCCCTCGGCCTTGTGAATGTTGACCTGTTTAAAGGTCTTACTCACATCGGCTACGGAAAGCGTGATCACACAATCGTCCGGAACAGCTGGTGCTCTCATGCATGTTTCAGTGTTGCTTGCCTCGAAGCACGCACAGAAGTAATTTAGCTTGTAGGCTTGTCACTGGGCAGCTCACAGCTGTGCTTCCCTTTCTAGTTCATAATAGTTTGCAAGCCCTGCCACATCCGATGAGCATCGGAGCCGGTGCAGTAGGAATCAATCTTAGTCCTTTATTGACGCTTTGCCTGTTTGATGGTTTGTCGGTGGGCATAGCAGGATTTCTTATAAGCGTCCGGGCTAGAGTCCTGCTCCTTGAAAGCAGCAGCTCTAACCTTAAGCTCAGTGCGGATGTTGCCTGTAATCTATGGCTTCTGGTTGGGGTATGTACGTACGTTCACTGTGGGGAAGACATCATTGATGCACTTATTGATGAAGCCAGTGACTGATGTGGTTTACTCCTCAATGCCATTGGAAGAATCTTGGAATATATTCCATTCTGTGATACAAGGACAGATACCTGCCAGACCAGTGAATGGCCAATAATGAACATGATTTGACTTCTATAAACATTTGTCTTCAAGCTTTAGTGACCCAGTAATGCACTGACAGACACACAGCCTTGATGTCAGAGCTCAGGGAAAACAATCAGGACAGGAAGTTGATGGTTAGCAGAGAAAGCACTGTGTGGGCGTACATGGTTATAACACACCTTTTTAGTTAAATGGCTTTCTAAGTACCTACAGACAGTATGTTTATTGCCACGAGGAAGGTTGACATCCACACATTTATTACGTGCACTGTGCACTGTTGAAGTGAGCTTAGCTTTGTACGGCTAGCAAAACAGTCCTGTAGCTTAGCCTCTACGTCATCTGACCACTTCCGTATTGAGCGAGTCACTAGTACTTCCTGCTTTAATTTTTGCTTGTAAGCAGGAATCAAGAGGATAGAGTTATGGTCAGATTTGCCAAATGGAGGACGAAGAAGAGCTTTGTACACATCTCTGTTTGTGGAGTAACATCTTGATAAATGTTACCTAAGTTAATTAACATGTTAATTCCTGTGGAATCAACATTGAGTGTGAACACGTCACTTATCAAGATATTACATTTTGTTCCCAGTTTGTGAAGCATAATGAAGACTTTGTAAATGGATAGAGAAGATTAAGGAAATGCAGACAATTTTAATGAATCTACAGGGGATTCTGTTTTATTTAATGTCTCTCCAGTTTCCCCCTTAAAATGCTGCAGTAATCAGTACCATCAGCTTTCACAATGGAGCCCATAAAAACATAATTCTGGAAATGTCCCTTTGAAACTCAATAACTGCATCCCAAATGGCACCCTGTTCCCTGCATTGTGCACTACTTTTTTACCAAAACACTATGGGTCCTTGTCAAAAATAGTGCGCTATCATTAGGAATAGAATGCCATTTGGGACGCACACAATCAGTAACTAACGAGCCAGGACATAATATACTATATGTTAATGTAATGAAACAAGGAGAATGATCACCCTAACCCTATAGCCTTATATCCACCCTCATATCTAAATCTCTTTTCTCTTGGGCATTGTCTGTCCCTTGTGCTCATCCAAAGTAAATGCCAACATATTCATCTAAATAAAGAGATTATATTTTCACTCATTGCCTTATTCAGGATTGGTCTCCATGGTGATAGCAGCGTTTCACAGCCATATTTGTTTATGAGGGCAGTAAGAGACTTAGAATGGGCCTAAATAACCTCTCACTCAATGTCAACAAAACAAAGGAGATGATCGTGGACTTCAGGAAACAGCAGAAGGTGCACGCCCCTATCTACATCAACAGGACCGCAGTGGAGAAGGTGGAAAGCTTTGACTTCTTTGGCGTACACATCACTGACAAACTGAAATGGACTACCCACACAGACAGTGTGGTGAAGAAGGCGCAACAGAGCCTCTTCAACCTCAGAAGGCTAAAGAAATGTGGCTTGGCACCTAAAACCCTCACATTTTTACAGAAGCACAATTGAAAGCATCCTGTCGGGCTGTATCACTGCCTGGTACAGCAACTGCACCGCCCGCAACTGCAAGGCTCTCCAGAGGGTGGTGCAGTCTGCCCAACGCATTACCGGGGGCAAACTACCCGCCTTCCAGGACACCTACAGCACCAAATGTCAAAGGATGGCCAAAAAGATCAAGGACATTAACAACCCGAGCCACTGCCTGTTCACCCCGCTATCATCAAGACGGCGAGGTCAGTACAGGAGCATCAAAGCTGGGACCGAGAGACTGAAAGACAGCTTCTATAACAAAACGAATGAATGTCACTCTGAACTATCCCTTCTAACCACAACCGAGAGAGGGAGAGAGACGGACAATTCTACAAAAGAAACAAACTTTTCACCAGCGATCAAGACGACACACTGAGTGTAAATATATATTGATTGCAATTGTTCCCAAATGAGTGAGCGTTCATGTGTAAAGGATTAACATTTCAATTGTTATAATTATTAACTCTGAAGTGACTTCTTAGTCGACCCCCACTTCCCCTTTTGTCTTATAAGCCGCCATGCCGGTTTAACCAACTAGGGCACATTCACCTATAATTTCTTGTAACCACATTTACCTTGTGTGTTTGTGCATTTCTGTGAATTACTTGTTAGTAATAAATACATGATTTAAGGCAATTGATGTATGGATGACTCATAGTGAAGACTGGGTTCGTGCAGATAACCAACTGTTACGAATCCCTTTTGGCCCGACAGTCTAGGGGGGGATGGTAATGAGACCCGTAACAACTCATGCAAATGATAATTGTGACAAAGTAAAAGTGAGAATGAAATAACCACGACTACTGAAATCTACCGTCAAACTCAGGGTTTATTAATAAACACAGTAATGGGGGGAGCAGGAAAAGGGGCTGAGCTGGACCCAAGGAAAGAAACAATAAGTATTCAAAAACACCCCTAAGCTATACTAGCCTACTTTAACAATAGCTAACTAACTAAAAATACAGTGGGTGGTCCGCCCAGTTCTAACTAGTGTATTTAACAAAGTCTACCTACGGGTAGTGTATGCCCATGGGCGACTTGTCTTGGTTTCCCCTTTTCCCACCAGCAAACAAACAAACACCATAACAATACTCACAGGTGATGACAAAGTGCTATGGAGGTGCTCAAACAAAAGAGTGGTTAATACACAAAGACAGAGTGAAACAGAGACCTACAGACATGGCCTTTACAGAGAGATTGAGCTCTAGAGCAAACAACTGATGGGGTTTTTAAACCAAGTGAAAGGAACTGTGATTGGGTAGGAAACAGGAGGAGGTGTGTCTTCTGATTGATGATTGGATTGGTGACTGATTGGGGAGTGATGATTTTCACCTGTGAGGGGAGAAGGAGAGAAAAGAACACAGGACACACACACACAGGATACACACACAGGATACTTGTATCCGTAACACTCCCACCCTTAAAAGAGCAACCCTAGGGATTGCGACTACAGTATTTCAATGAATACTCACAAGATCAACAAAGTCAACCTTACAAAACATACTTAATCATTTTTACACACGAGACAAAGCATCTGCCAACACATTATCTGAACCCTTTTTGTGGCGGATCGCCAAATTATACTTCTGTACAATCAGCGCCCAACGCATAAGGCGCTGGTTCTGGTTGTACATCCGGTGGAGAAAAACTAAAGGGTTATGGTCAGTATATACAATCACTGGTAGGGCACTGGAAACAATATATACTTCAAAGTATTGCAGAGCCAACAACAAAGCAAGAGCTTCTTGTTCTATTGTCGCATAGTTTGTTTGACATTTATTACATTTACGGGAAAAATAACAAACGGGATGATCTACTCCACTCTTGTCCTGCTGCAGTAGAACAGCACCAGCACCTCTGGCACTAGCATCTACCTCAAGTTTGAACGGTTGTTCAAAATCTGGAGCAGCAAGTACAGGGGTACTACATAAGAGTGCTTTCGCAGATTCAAAAGCTCTCTTACAATCAGGGGACCACACAAATTATCTAGCCGGACTAAGCAAATCGGTCAATGGAGCAACTACCGCAGAATTGTTTTTACAGAAGCTTCGGTAGTAGCCAACCATCCCTAAAAAGCGGCGTAGCTCTCGTCTGGTGGTAGGTGCAGGGAATGCAGTAATAGCCAAGACCTTGGCATCAACAGGGCGCACCTGTCCATGGCCAACCTCTTTACCGAGATAGGTAACAGTAGCCTTCCCAAACTCGCACTTTGCCAAGTTCAGGGTTAGAGAAGCAGCTGCCAACCGTTCACATACTACCCTTAGAGAGTCAACATGATCTGACCACTCAGACGAATAAATCACTAGGTCATTAAGTTATGCACTACAATTAGGAACGCCAGCTAATACGGAGTTAACCAGTCGTTGGAAAGTGGCTGGTGCATTTCGCATCCCAAAAGCCATGACTGAGTACTGTAGGAAGTTGTCTGGGGTCACAAAGGCAGAAATCTCAGATGCACGTGAAGTTAACGGAACCTGCCAGTAACCTTTTAAGAGGTCCAACTTAGTTACATACTTAGCAGCACCAATAGTGTCGATACAGTCGTCCAGTCTGGGTAACGGGAACGAATCTGGCATTGTGACAGAATTTACCTTTCGATAATCCGTACATAACCTGGACGTACCATCAGGTTTAGGAACCAGAATGCAAGGAGAACTCCAAGGGCTTGAACTTGGCTTAGCCAGGTCATTCTCCAACAAATCTCACCTCATCCCTCATTATCTTCCTCTTGGAAGCGTTGATACGATATGGGTGTTGCTTGATAGGTGTAGCATTTCCAACATTAATGTCATGTTCCAACACGTTTGTGCGAGTAGGAACGTCATTAAAGAGACATGGAAAACTGTGGTAGCCTCACAATATCATCGGCCTGTCCGTCCGTTAAATGAACCAGACCGGATTGGATAGACAGCAGCATTTCTGAGTTGGGCAATCTAACACACTGCTGCTGAGTATTGTGCAACTCCAAGCCATCAACATCATCAATATGACAGTCCACTATGATAGCAGTAGTAGCAGAGGAGACAGCAGTACCTTCCTGTTTTTGAACTCTAACTGTGGTAAGCTTTCAACATATTAATGTGACACACACGAGATTGGCGTTGTCTATCAGGAGTTTGAAGCACAGTCAGTTTCACTTATTTTCTTTTCAATTAAATAAGGACCAGAGAAAGGAGCTGACAGTGAAGATCCTGGAACAGGTAATAACACCAGTACTTGGTCACCTGGCTGTAGTGGATGAGAAACAGCCTCTTTATCATAGGGTCTTTTCATGCTCCTCTGTGAGGAAGACAGAGCTTCCTTTGCGAGAGCACAAGCTTGGTGTAGGCGCTCACGAAAGCGACTAACGTAGTCCAACACATTCTCGTCTCCTGTACACAACTCTTGGGACAAGAACTGTTCTTTAAGGACTTTCATTGGTCCTCTCACTGTGTGACCAAACACCAGTTCAGCCGGGCTGAAACCTAGGGACTCCTGCACAGTTTCACGAGCAGCAAACAAAACTAGAGGAACTCCCTCATCCCAATCTTTCTCAGATTCCAAACAATATTTACGTAGCATAGACTTCAGTGTCTGATGCCATCTTTCAAGCGCACCCTGAGACTCTGGGTGATAGGCGCTTGACACACGGTGCGTAATTGACAAGGATTTTAACACCTGCTTGAAGTTTTTGGATAGGAAATTGGTACCTTGATCGCTTTGTACCACCTTAGGTAACCCAAATGTTGTGAAGAATTTTATTAAGGCTTTACTCACTACCGGGGCTGTAATACTTCAGAGGAATGGCCTCGGGGTATCTTGTAGCCATACACATAATCGTTAACAAAAACTGGTTACCCGATTTGGTCTTTGGTAACGGTCCGACACAATCAACCACCACATGCTCGAATGGTTCACCTATGACAGGTATGGGACAAAGAGGAGCGGGAGGAATAACCTGATTTGGTTTTCCTGTTATCTGTCAGGTGTGGCATGTCCGACAGAACTGAGCCACATCTTGTTTTAAACCCGGCCAAAATAAATGTTGAAGGATCCGATCATAAGTCTTTGTGATTCCTAATGAGCAGACCACTGGTGATCATGAGCAAGGGATAATACAATTTGTCGAAAGGCTGTAGGATTCACTATTTGATGAACAGCATTCCAATCTCAATTCTTAAACTCTTCCAACAAGATTAACTCCCGGAGAGAGTTGAAATCAGTTACCTTAATAGCAGCATGCCATTTATCAAACAGATTTCCCTTGTCTCTAGCAAATTCCACATAAGTCTTACTAGAAGACTTTCTATGAGACCTAAATCTCTGTCGGTATGCCTCAGGCACAAGCTCATAGGCACGAAGAACAGTAGCTTTGACCACATCATAATTCAAACTGTCCTCCAGAGGTAGCGCTGACAAAACCTCTTGGGCTTTACCAGTTAATTTACACTGAAGTAATAGACGCCATACCTCTTCAGGCCATTTCAATGCTACGGCTATACGCTCAAAAACACAAAAATAGGAGTCAACCTCCGACTCTCTGAACAAAGGTACTAAGGCTGTCTGCCTACTAATGTCAAACGTGTTTGAGGACACAGATGGTGAGGACGGCTCACAAACAGGCACAGTAGGAACGAAGGCTAGCCTTGCTGTCTCTGCCTCCAGTTCCATCTGGCGCATTTTGAACTACAACTGCCTTTGTTCTCTGTCTGCCTCAATTTTACACATCTCCAACTGGAGAGTCTCTCGCCTAATTTGGGCTCTCTTCCACCTCCAGTTGGAACTGTATTGAACGGACATCCCTGCTGGCATCACCGGTTGACAGTGGGGAGAGTGGATCGAAACGGGGCAATGTGGCTGGAGCTTTACCTCGCCCTCATTCTCAGACACCAGTGGGCTTACAGGAGCAGCAACATCCCCTACAGGGGTAGTAGGCTCAGGCAGCGGTAACACAAGCACCTGCTCTTCCATCAATACATTTAACACTAGCTGTTTAACCTCCGCCTTAACTAAACTCTGCGGAATCAATATTGAATAATTGTCAGCCACGGTCATTAAGTCAACTCTACGACATTTGTCAAAAACCTCCCACGAAGGGTTACCCAAAAAGGACTTCAACTCAAAAGTAGCCATCTTTAACTACTTCACAAGAGCCAAAGAAAATAGCAAACACTAATGCTACTTCAACTATGACGCCCAACACTGAACTATACCACTGTCACAATCTACATGAGCGGCATGGGTGTCAGTAAAGACAGATCCCGGACGAGACCCCACTTATGTTACGAATCCCTTTTGGCCCGACAGTCTAGGGGGGGATGGTAATGAGACCCGTAACATAACTCATGCAAATTATTATTGTGACAAAGTAAAAGTGAGAACAAAATAACCACGACTACTGAAATCTACCGTCAAACTCAGGGTTTATTAATAAACACACGGTAATGGGGGGAGCAGGAAAAGGGGCTGAGCTGGACCCAAGGAAAGAAACACTAAGTATTCAAAAACACCCCTAAGCTAGACTAGCCTACTTTAACAATAGCTAACTAACTAAAAATACAGTGGGGGGGGTCCGCCTAGTTCTAACTAGTGTATTTAACAAAGTCTACCTACGGGTAGTGTATGCCCATGGGCGACTTGTCTTGGTTTCCCCCTTTTCCCACCAGCAAATAAACAAACACCATAACCAAAACAATACTCACAGGTGATGACAAAGTGCTATGGAGATGCTCAAACAAAAGCGAGGTTAATACACAAAGAGAGAGTGAAACACAGAGACCTACAGACATGGCCTTTACAGAGAGATTGAGCTCTAGAGCAAACAACTGATGGGGTTTTTAAACCAATGGAAAGGAACTGTGATTGGGTAGGAAACAGGAGGAGGTGTGTCTTCTGATTGATGATTGGATTGGTGACTGATTGGGGAGTGATGATTTTCACCTGTGAGGGGAGAAGGAGAGAAAAGAACACAGGATACACACACACAGGATACACACACAGGATACTTGTATCCGTAACACCAACAATTTACGACGTTTGGAATGAGACTAACGTGAGGTAAAGTAAATAATTCATTAATTCGAAGACTAATTGATCAGATAAAATATCTGAAAAGTTATTTTTAAGAACTTTGTAATCTGAATATTTTTCCTTAGTGCCCCGATTTCCTAGTTAATTACAGTTTCACGATTAATCCGTTGATTGTGTAATACTAATTACAGAGAATCTTTGATAACTATAAGTCTTCAATTTAATGATAGTAAAGACACGACAGTGTCCACATCAACAACAAACTAGAATGGTCCAAACACACCAAGACAGTCGTGAAGAGGACACGACCAAGCCTATTCTCCCTCAGGAAACTAAAAAGATTTGGCATGGGTCCTGAGATCCTCAAAAGGTTCTACAGCTGCAACATCGAGAGCATCCTGACTTGTTGCATCACTGCCTGGTACGGCAATTGCTCATCCTCTGACCGCAAGGCACTACAGAGGGCAGTGCGTATGGCCCAGTACATCACCGGACTAAGCTGCCTGCTATTCAGGACCTCTACACCAGGCGGTGTCAGATGAAGGCCCTAAAAATTGTCAAAGACCCCAGCCACCTCAGTCATAGACTGTTCTCTCTACTACCACATGGCAAGCGGTACCGGAGTGCCAAGTCTAGGACAAAAAGGCTTCTCAACAGTTTTTACCCCCAAGCCATAAGACTCCTGAACAGGTAATCAAATGGCTACAGAGACTATTTGCATTGTGTGCCTCCCCAAACCCTATTTTTTACGCTGCTGCTACTCTCTGTTTATCATATGCATAGTCACTTTAACTATACATTCATGTACATACTACCTCAATTGGGCCGACCAACCAGTGCTCCCGCACATTGGCTAACCGGGCTATCTGCATGGTGTCCCCGTGGGTCAGAAGTTTACTTACACTCAATTAGTATTTGGTAGCATAGCCTTTAAATTGTTTAACTTGGGTCAAATATTTCGGATAGCCTTTCACAAGCTTCCGACAATAAGTTGGGTGAATTTTGGCCCATTCCTCCTGACAGAGCTGGTGTAACTGAATCAGGTTTGTAGGCCTCCTTGCTCGCACACGCTTTTTCAGTTCTGCCCACAAATCTCAAATAGGATTGAGGTCAGGGCTTTGTGATGGCCGCTCCAATACCTTGACTTAGTTGTCCTTAAGCCATTTCGCCACAACTTTGGAAGTATACTTGGGGTCACTGTCCATTTGGAAAACCCATTTGTGACCAAGCTTAAACTTGAGATGTCTTGAGATGTTGCTTCAATATATCCACATAATTTTCCTGCCTCATGATGCCATCTATTTTGTGAAGTGCACCAGTCCCTCCGGCAGCAAAGCATCATAATGATGGTCATTATGGCCAAACAGTTATATTTTTATTTCATAAGACCAGAGAACATTTCTCCAAAAAGTATGACCTTTGTCCCTGTAGTCTGGCTTTTTTTTATGGTGGTTTTGGAGCAGTGGCTTCTTCCTTGCTGAGCGGCCTTTCAGGTTAGGTCGATATTGGACTCGTTTGACTGTGGTTATACCAGGTTATACCAGTACTTTTGTACTGGTTTCCATCACTATCTTCACAAGGTCCTTTGCTGTTGTTCTGGGATTGATTTGCACTTTTCGCACCAAAGTACATTCATCTCTAGGAGACAGAACGCGTCTCCTTCCTGAGCGGTATGACGGCTGCGTGGTCCCATGGTGTTTATACTTGTGTACTATTGTTTGTACAGATGAACGTGGTATCTTCAGGCGTTTGGAAATTGCTCCCAAGGATGACCCAGACTTGTGAAGGTCTACAATTTCTTGGCTGATTTATTTTGATTTTCCCATGATGTCAAGCAAAGAAGCACTGAGTTTGAAGGTAGGCCTTGAAATACATCCACAGGTACATCTCCAATTGACTCAAATGATGTCAATTAGCCTATCGGAAGCTTTTAAAGCCATGACATCATTTTTTTGAATTTTCCAAGCTGTTTAAAGGCACAGTCATCTTAGAGTATGTAAACTTCTGACTCACTGGAATTGTGATACAATTGCAGTGTAGCCTAGTGGTTAGAGCGTTGGGCTAGTGGTTGAAAGTTCGAGGGAAGGTAAAACAAAAGGTAAAAAAAAAAAAAAATCTGTCTGTAAATAATTGTTGGAAAAATGACTTGTGTCATGCACAAAATAGATGTCCTAACCGACTTGCCAAAACTATAGTTTGTTAACAAGAAATTTGTGTGTGGTTGAAAAACTAGTTTTAACGACTCCAACCTAAGTGTATGTAAACTTCCGACTTCAACTGTATATACTTTGTTGTGTTCTATACTATTCTACGGTATATTAGTCACTTAATGTTTACATATCTGACATTACTCATCTCATGTGTTATACTGTTTTCTAAACTATTCTACTGTATCTTAGTCCGTTCCGCTCTGATATCTCACGTCCATATGTACAGTATATAGTCTTAATTCATTCCTACTTAGATTTGTGTGTATTGGGTATATGTTGTGTAATTTGTTAGATATTACTTGTAAGATATTACTGCACTGTCAGAGCTAGAAGCACAAGCATTTCGCTACACCCACAATAACAGCTGCTAATCTGTAAGGTCCTAGGTGTCGTGAGGGTGAAATCAGGCGCAGGAAAGCAGAGTTCAATAAAGTGCTACTTTAATGCACACACGGTGAACTACGGTCAACCCACTTACGGGTGCTCAAACCAAATGCCCCACACACAGGGAAACGAAAACAGTCTAGCACAAAATACACAAACATGTACATCTAATGCAAACATCAGGGTTACAATAATCAATCCCGCACAAAGAACCAGGATAACTAATAAAGCCTCACTAATTATAACCAACTCAAAACAGGTGTACTCAATAAACACATAAGGAGGGGAGAAAATAATCAGTGGCAGCTAGTAGGCCGGCGACGACGACCGCCGAGCCCCACCCGAACGGGAAGGAGAGCCACCTTCGGTCCGAGTCGTGACATAATCACGTGTATGTGACCAATCAAATGTGATTTGATGAGGCTCTGCCATATTGTTTTCATCTGTCTGTCCGGTTCCTCCAGATCTTCTATCACAGAACGGCTAGGGGATAGGGTTTGTGTACTGGACTCGACTGTTATGATACCAACTTTAAATGAGCAGTTATACTTTTTCTTTACAAGTTCTGAGCATATCACACACTTGAAGGGTAAAATGTAAATCACCTTGTATAATATTTTACTGCCGTTGGAGATAAACATGCAGACAGTCATACTGTCATACTGTCTGTAGGTACTTAGAAAGCCATTTAACTAAAAGGTGTGTTATAACCATGTACGCCCACACAGTGCTTTCTCTGCTAACCATCAACTTCCTGTCCTGACGATGATTGTTTTCTCTGAGCTCTGACCTCAAGGCTGTGTGTCTGTCAGTGCATTACTGGGTCACTAAAGCTTGAAGACAAATGTTTATAGAAGTCAAATCATGTTCATTGTTGGCCATTCACTGGTCTGGCAGGTATCTGTCGTTGTATCACAGAGGATTGAAAGCAGAGTTAATCAGAGCAGATTTAATGCCCTTGCCCCTTAATGCCTCTTGCGTGGATGGAAACTGTGTGTGTGTGTGCTCTGTATCAGATGTACACTTGTACACTGATGACATGCTCTGGCTTTATGCAGGGGGTTGAAAGGAAGGATGTGGATGTGGCCTTGAGCAGCACACTGTAACATAACCTACAGTATGTAGGCTAACGTACAGTATGTACGATTCTATACATCCAATTACCATTTCTGCTTATGTTTATTGACATATGCCCTCTCCGAGGGAGATTGACATTCACACATCTATTAGTGTGCACTGTTGAAGGGAGCTTAGCTTCCTACAGCTAATTTGTTATTCATAAATAAGACATTCATTCTTTAGGATTATGGAAATGGCCTTTCTGCATAATAATATTATTGCAGGAGAAATTAGTCTTACATTGCCCTAGAACTTACTGAGCTATGTTCTCTACTGTAGAATTCTGCCCAAAGACAATAACACAGAAAGACGTGGGATGCTTTTATGATGCTGAATGGAAGTAAATGTTATGTATTTGGTATACAGTTGTCTGTCAGCGCTTCAGGGAAGAAAAACAGTTTGTTTAAAAGAAAAAACTACTTCAAGCATTAGAATAAGCTTCCCTAAAACCAATACATAAAAAGTATATAAAAAAATAATACGCTCCCCTGTCTCTCGGCATCAGGTCCATTCTTCTCTGTTCTTATATATTATTTTTACAGCAGTCAAGTCATCACCCTCTGTACTAAGAAGCCATTTGTATAACAAGAAAATGTGTGTTACCACGGCAACCCATCTTATCAATCACGAAGCAGGGAGCAAATAGGAAGAATAATGTTTGATTGATTTGCTCAGGGTGAATGTTCATATTTACCGTTATTGATGGTTTATGTTGTTGTTTTCCAATTATCTTCGAATGAAAATAAGTTCAGACAGTCAAAACATAATTTCTGATTACAACAAAACATCTGGAAAAGGCACTGCCTTCTGAAGGCACTGTATACACTTGCCCCTCATCCCCACCCCTCCCCAATACACGTGTAAATATTGGATTATAAATTGTGCCTTCCTGTATTATACTTGTGCAAAAAATATACAGTATATTCTACTGCCGTTTACTTTATGTTCGTATTCTTATCTTTTCTTATTTATTATTGAGTTGCATTGTCAAGAAGGAACCTGCAAGTAATAATTTAGTTGGACGATGTTTGCCATACGTATCCCGTACATACAACTAATAAAACTTGAAACTTTTGCTGATATTTTCTCTTCTCTTCGTTTTTGAAAACTATAGGCTACACTGTTACGGAGTAAACACTTGCTTTCACCAATCCCTTGTAATTACAGTAAAATACTGTGGAAAAACAAACCCATCCCCTCAATGAATTTCATTCATTTATTGAATTAATTCCGATTACAGTAGCATTTACTTTTTACAGTATAATAGAGTCAATTTTAAAGTATTGTACTGTGTGTCATGATACCGTATTTATATTACAGTAGGTGTACTGTAATATGAAATACAGAATTGTACTTGCCACCGAGCTGCCTGTAAGCTACTGTCAAATTCACAGTAACCCCTTTACAGTGTAATCTGTGAATTAGGCCTATACCCTGTGAATAATTGCTTACATTGCATTATAACACTGTCATAGTACACTAGGTCTATACCTGCAAGCTGTAAGTACAGTGTTACATTATTATATATTGTGGATTGTGTAATCTTGCACATGATATAGACTAATTCTTGGGCAAGACAACATGTGTGACTATCATGAGAAGCTCTCTTTTTCCACTCTAGATTCATTTAATAGAGGAAATGTTTTTCTGCTTGGCGTGCCATGCTAATCTGAAAACAATTGAGTTGTTCTGCGTGTTGCTATCTCCTGTTCTGTAATTATATGAAGACAAAGCAAGCAGACCTCAATGATATGATTAGGATTATTCTGTTCTGAGAGACCTGCACAGTGCAGTGTGCACCCTTGAAATGAATTCTAGGTAGAGAAGTGACGTGGTGAAATGGAGAAATGTGTTAATTCATTGCAGTGGTATTGCTGTTCTAGTGAGACTATTTCTCAGTGGGATAATAGCTACAGTATAATCTTATATGTTAATCACAAAGAGGTAGCCCCTTTCTCTGTTGGACCTTGTTTTTCTCCAGCTTCTGCCATTATTTTGAATGATTAAGGGCACGTGTAGAGTACTGACCTTTAGCACAAGCCTTCTAGCTACATTACCTTTATCTCTCCATTCTTATATTCCCTCTCTTTCTTTTCTTCCCTCTTTCTCTATATTTTTTTCTTCCCTCTGTCCCACTAATCAGCCACGGTGCCTGTTTTGCTTCACAAACAATCGGGACATTTTCATCAGATCAGAGCTCTTCATTCCTTCCTTCCTGCAGTGAAAGCCGGAGTGACAGTAGTGGAATGGGGGGGTGAGATGTAACAGCCTCAGCAGCAGGACAATATACTGTAAGAGGAGGCACTGAGAGGAGTCAGGATGCAAGATGCTGCTACCGATCTGCTTTAGTTCATTGCTACTGCACCTTAGTGATAATAAAGGAACCAAACGCAGCAAGCTCTAGGACTTGGATCTATTATACAGCTGCCGATGCTCTGCTTCCCTGGCTGCCTCAGCTGTTTGTAGTTCCCTCAGCGAGGCGCACTGAAAGATTTCTAGGTGGGCTTGATAATTATGCCATAAGCAGCTGACGCTAATTGAACATCTCTAGCATCTCTCAATGGAACTGCCTGGACAAACGGAGCGCCTGTAATGTGAGCGCCGTAGAGGATACTGCTGTTACAGCTTGTGATGCGCATCTACTGGCCACATCACATTACATTGGATCTTGATGTGAGGAAATGCAACTGAACTCCTCTTGGTGAGAGAGGAATCTCTACCTCTGCTTCTGTGTGGTGGAGCCGCTCACCATAGTCTGACTGCTCTGAACGCTCTGTGATCGCAGGATTTGGTGGTGCTGACCCTGTCGTGTCTGATACCATCTGCTACTTCTGCGTTTCCGTACCGCACCAACCCTCTCTGTCTGTCAAAGGAACGCTACCCACCTACCTACCTGCACCGATGTCGTGGATGGATGGAGCATTGCGCAGGAGTGAGGGTTCTATAAAGCAGCGGCACCATCAGTGTACACAGAGCAGTAAAACCGCATGGTGAGAGAGTGATCAGAGAGGTGCAAGAGAGAGAGACAGACAGAGAAAGAAAGAACCAGAGAGAGAGAGAGAGAAACACAGAGAGAGAAACAGAGAGAAGTACTAGAGAGAGAGATAGTGTGAGAGAGAGAGAAAGAAACAAAGAGAGAGAGGTACTCTAGAGAGAGATTAAATCATCTGACAGTCAGACAGTGAGTGACAGTGTGTAGTGGAGAGTGGTTCCTTCCTGCCTGCATGACAGAGCTGCAGTGTGTGAAGCCGCTGTCTCTCTCTGCTCTGATAAACTAATAGGTTAATGAGACAAGTAATGCAGGTGCTGTAGAGAGGAGAGAAGAGACAATACTCCCGTGACTACAGCACAGGGAGGATGCTCTGAGGACCAGACTGAGGAGTGCTCTTAGGATTCAGGGATTCACACTGCAGAGTGCAGACAGAGGTCTGCTGTACGTACCTGAGATACCGCAGTTAACCGCTGCACCTTATAACACATTCAGCATGGATGAACTGTGTACATACACAGATAGCATGGACAAAAACTCCCTAAAGTACCCAAAGACTGAGCAGACAGAGAAAATGTGGATGCGACTCAAGGGAATGTAAGTTTTCTCTTTCTTTCATCCCTCCTCTTGTGTTCAACTTCCCCAGAGAGGGACTGACTTAGAGGCATGTGATCTGTAAGGGTGGTTGAAAGAGTGAGGTTATTTCAAGCTCTTGTGAAATGTTTATTTGTTATCAGAAGTGATGCCGTGTTGATGCCGCGTTCTGTCGCGTTTCTACAGTATCTTAGTTTTCCATCACTGTGCTCTATATTGAAGCACGTTTAATAGTATTCTTATGTGCACATCTTTGTTTTGTAAACAATACATTAGTGTGTATAAAGCACTACAACTGTAGGTTTGTACATTTCATGATTTCAATGTATGTATGAACAAATGTACCTATCGGTGGAGGCTGCTGAGGGGAGGATGGCTCAGAATAATGGCTGGAACGGCGCAAATGGAATGGCATCGACCCATCCGCTCCAGTCATTACCAAGATCCCGTCCTCCCCGATTAAGGTGCCACCAACCTCCTGTGGTATGCAGGTAAGTACATACCTTAGCATATGCGCATATTCGTGTATACATAAAGCAGATCGGTATGTAGGTAAGTTGGTAGTCAGGTACCTGCACTTGTATTTACCTACTGTTTTTACAGTAAATTAATTCATTCATTCATCAATTCATCAATGAATTAATGATTGAATGAATGGGAGTTATAATGGTACAATATGTGGTCTTCTGCAGTTGTGTTTTTACCGTCTAATCAATATGTTACCACAACAAATTGATCAAGCTAAATACAGCTGGCAGCATGATTAGACTAATATGCTATTACATAATATATCATTTCACAGCTTGCAACAAATGAATGGGTCAATTATGTAGCTGTTAAACTTGTATCTGACAAACATGTGTCTCAGTAGAAGCAAACTGTTTATCACTGAAGCTTGACTAAACCCATTATGTATTCAATGGTTCATTATAACGTGCAGTCACGCTCTATATACACGTTTGCGCCTACACACACTCTACCGCTGAAATCCCTGATCGCATAGTCCTCAGTCACACCCTGTCCCCTGAGCATCTCCACCCACGCACGCACACACACACACATACACACACACTGCTCCTCTACCAAGCTGAAGTGTGGGACAAGTTCTCGCAATGTAATGCCCTGAATACCTGTGGCTCGCTGATGCAGGAGACAGACAGGTGTGTTGCCATGGAGCAAAGGAGAGCAGAGGAGTAGTGCTGACTGTCGTGTCTGAGAGAGAAACGGAGGAGAGAAGAGAGGAGGGGAGAGAAGAGGAGAGGAAGGGAAAGGGAAGAAGAGAAGAGAGAATAGGATAGGAGGAGGAGAAGAGAGGAAAGGAGGGGAGAGGAGAGGAGGAGAGAGGGGAGTAGAAGAGAGGACAGAAGGCGCAAAGGAGAGAAGAGAATAGCAGAGGAAGGGAGGAGAGGGGAGAAGGAAAGTAGAGTAGAGGAGAACAGAGGTTAGAGCAGAGTAGGGCAGATATCTGTCCATTTTTAGGCGGGCTGATCTAAGTCAGCACACTGGTGGAAATGGTGACCACTGACTGGCTGTTTCTGGCTGGTTGGGTGGCTGTCTGGTTAACTGGCTGATCTCAGAGATTAAAAACATTCTAATCACCTCAGCTCACAAAGAGCAGCGCACACACACGCACACACACATACACATTATTTAATCAAATCAAATCAAATGTATTTATAAAGCCCCTTTTACATTTAGTCAGGCATCTCCACGGAGCACTGCAATAACATGGTGACACACTGAGCCTCTGCTTACAGTGCATTCGGGAAAAGTACTTATTATTAAATGGATTAAATAAAAAAATGTCTTCATCAATCTACACACAATACCCCATAATGACAAAGCGAAACAGAAATACCGTACCTTATTTACATAAGTATTCAGACCCTTTAATATGAGAGTTGAAATTGAGCTCAGGTGCATTCTGTTTCCATTGATCATGCTTGAGATGTTTCTACAACTTGGCTGGAGTCCACCTTTGGTAAATTCAATTGATTGGACATGATTTGGAAAGGCACACACCTGTCTATATAAGGTCCCACGGATGACAGTGCATGTCAGAGCAAAAACCAAGCCATGAGGTAGAAGGAATTGTCCGTAGAGCTCAGAGACATGATTGTGTCGAGGCACAGATCTGGCGAAGGGTACCAAAACATGTCAGTGGCCTCCATCAGAGGCTCTTCCTTGAGCTGGCCGCCAGGTCAAACTGAGCAATCGGGGGAGAAGGGCCTTGGTCAGCGAGGTGACCAAGAACCCGATGGTCACTCTGACAGAGCTCCAGAGTTCCTCTGTGGCGATGGTAGAACCTTCCTGAAGGACAATGGCCTTCATGGTAGAGTTGTCAGATGGAAGCCACTCCTCAGCAAAAGGCACAAGACAGTCCACCTGGAGTTTGCCAAAAGGCACCTAATATACTCTCAGATCATGAGAAACAAGATTCTCTGGTCTGAAGAAATCAATATTGAACTCTTTGGCAAGTATTCACGTCTGGAAGAAACCTGGCACCATCCCTACAGTGAAGCATGGTGGTGGCAGCATCATGTTGTGTGGATGATTTTCAGTGGCAGGGACTGGGAGACTAGTCAGGAACGAGGGAAAGATGAATGGAGCAAAATACAGATAGATCATTGATGATAACCTGTTCCAGAGCGCAGGGGGACATACAGGGGGACATACAGGCAGACATACAGGGGGAAATACAGGCAGACATACATGGGGACATACAGGGTCACATACAGGCAGACATACAGGAGGACATACAGGAGGACATACAGGGGGATCTACAGGCAGACATACAGGGGGACATACAGGGTCACATACAGGCAGACATACAGGCAGACATACAGGCAGACATACAGGGGGACATACAGGCAGGCGTACAGGGGGACATACAGGCAGAATTACAGGCAGACATACAGGGTCATATACAGGGGGACATACAGGCAGACATACAGGGTCACATACAGGCAGACATACAGGGGGACATACAGGCAGACATACAGGGGGACATACAGGCAGACATACAGGATCATATACAGGGGGGCATACATGGGGACATACAGGCGGACATAAAGGGTCATATACAGGGGGACATACAGGGGGACATACAGGCAGAATTACAGGGGGACATACAGGGGGACATACAGGCAGTGGTGTCATCTGCTTCATGGCCCACGTGCCATCAGGCAAATCCACCAGCTCCATCCCAGTGCTTGAGTTTGACGGGGGTGTCGCCATATGAGTTGAACCTCCGCCCTCCGTCAGAGGAACTTCTGCATATAGTCCACCCCACACCTGTTATTTCCTCTCTGCCTTTGACTGGTTTTTGCTGCTCTCTAGCTGCTTGTGGTTGAGCACTCTTCCTGTCCTTCTTCCGCTTCTTCTTCATCTTTCTTGTTTCAGTGTTACCAGAATTCTGTTTCGGGACTGGAGGAGTCATCAGGTCATATCAACTCGGTTCATTCACAACAACATACAGGGGGACATACAGCGACACATTTGTCAATATAGCAGTCCAGGAGAAAATCATTTACAAAATGATTACGCAAAATTTGAGTGATTTAGTTCTTATCTCCTAACTTCTCGTTAAAGATGGTTTCAAGTTTTTTAAATAAAATGAGACAAACACATTTTGTGTGATGCATCATTTACTGCTGTTGATTGCTGTGAGTGTAATAATTTCTTTCCCAACATTCCTCCTCTTCACTGGATCTTCACACCAGATGAAACGTGTGGGTGTGTGTGTGTTCTTGTGTGTGTGTGTGTGTGTGTGTGTGTGCGTGTGAGAGAGAGAGAGAGTCCTCCCCTACCCTACAGATAGAAGGAGACTGACTGGAGAGAAGAGGGAAAACAGGAAAAAGAGCTCCTTCATAACTAGTCTGAATCCCCCAGACAATACTGCTCCATAGCAGAAACACACTCATTATTTCTTTCTAGGTCAGTTCCTCTCAAATAGAGTTCTGCTAAATACTACATTTCCCAGAATGCACTAGTTTAACACTAAAGTTGACCTCAAGGCCTTCAAAAAGAAGCCACAGAAATGTAATGGTTGGTGGAAATATAATTGGCTATCCTAAACACTAAGGTGGTATCTGGAATTATTGTATTCTTGTTGCCATGGCGCCGACAGAGATGGCCGCCTCGCTTCGTGTTCCTAGGAAACTATGCAATTTTTTGTTTTTTTACGTGTTATTTCTTACATTAGTACCCCAGGTCATCTTAGGTTTCATTACATACAGTCGAGAAGAACTACTGAATATAAGATCAGCGTCAACTCACCATCAGTACAACCAAGAATATGATTTTCGCAAAGCGGATCCTGTGTTCTGCCTTTCAACCAGGACAACGGAATGGATCCCAGCCGGCGACCCCAAAAAACGACTCCGTAAAAGAGGGAAACGAGGCGGTCTTCTGGTCAGACTCCAGAGACGGGCACATCGTGCACCACTCCCTAGCATTCTTCTTGCCAATGTCCAGTCTCTTGACAACAAGGTTGATGAAATCCGAGCAAGGGTAGCATTCCAGAGGGACATCAGAGACTGTAACGTTCTTTGCTTCACGGAAACATGGCTCACTGGAGAGACGCTATCGGAGGCGGTGCAGCCGGTTTCTCCACGCATCGCGCCGACAGAAACAAACATCTTTCTGGTAAGAAGAGGGGCGGGGGCGTATGCCTTATGGCTAACGAGACGTGGTGTGATCACAGAAACATACAGGAACTCAAATCCTTCTGTTCACCTGATTTAGAATTCCTCACAATCAAATGTCGACCGCATTATCTACCAAGAGAATTCTCTTCGATTATAATCACAGCCGTATATATTCCCCCCCAAGCAGACACATCGATGGCTCTGAACGAACTTTATTTGACTCTTTGCAAACTGGAATCCATACATCCTGAGGCTGCATTTGTCACGTATTAACAAGGTGGGTGGAATCAGGCGCAGAGAGCAGGTGCAGTGAGTCGATAGTTTATTCTCCGGAACCAAACACGGTCAACCCAAAATACAGGGTGAAATAATCCAACACAGGATTAAATATATCGGAGCAAATAACCAAATACGTATTCACGAAAACACATGAAACCAAAACAATCCCGCACGAAACAAGGGCGGGACAACCTACTACATATAAGGACGTCAATAAACTAAAATACACACAGGTGAAACTAATAAGACAAAACCAACAGACAAACGAAAAAGGGATCGATGGTGGCTAGTAGGACGGTGACGACAACCGCCGAGCACCGCCCGAACAGGCAGGAGAGCCAACTTCGGCGGAAGTCGTGACAGTACCCCCCCCCTGACGCGCGGCCCCCGCAGCGCGCCGCCACCGTCCTCGAGGACGACCCGGAGGACGAGGTGCTGGGCGATCCGGGTGGAGGCGGTGGAAATCTCTCACGAGAGAAGGGTCCAAAATGTCCCTCACCGGAACCCAGCATCTCTCCTCCGGACCGTACCCCTCCCAGTCCACGAGGTACTGTAGGCCCCCCACCCGGCGTCTCGAATCCAGAATGCCCCGAACTGTGTATGCCGGGGACCCCTCGATGTCCAGGGGGGGCGGAGGGACCTCAGGCACCTCACCTTCTTGCAGGGGACCAGCCACCACCGGCCTGAGGAGAGACACATGAAACGAGGGGTTAATACGGTAATACCTAGGAAGTTGTAACCTGTAACACACCTCGTTTATTCTCCTCAGGACTTTGAACGGCCCCACACACTGCGGCCCCAGCTTCCGACAGGGCAGGCGGAGGGGCAGGTTCCGGGTCGAGAGCCAGACCCTGTCCCCCGGTGCAAATACGGGGGCCTCACTGCGGTGCTGGTCAGCGCTCCTCTTCTGCCGTTCGCCCGCTAACCGTAGTGAGTCCTGAACGGCTTTCCATGTGTCCTTGGAGCGCTGTACCCATTCCTCCACCGCAGGAGCCTCGGTCTGGCTCTGATGCCATGGGGCCAGGACCGGCTGGTAACCTAACACACACTCAAAAGGAGACAAGTTAGTTGAGGAGTGGCGTAGGGAGTTCTGAGCTAGTTCAGCCCAGGGAACATACCTTGCCCACTCACCAGGCCGGTCCCGGCAATAGGACCGCAGAAACCTGCCCACCTCTTGGTTTACGCGCTCCACCTGCCCATTACTCTCGGGGTGAAAACCTGAGGTTAAGCTGACCGAGACCCCCAGTCTCTCCATAAACGCCCTCCATACTCTGGACGTGAATTGGGGACCCCGATCAGAAACGATGTCCTCAGGCACCCCATAGTGCCGGAAGACATGGGTAAACAAGGCCTCAGCAGTCTGCAGGGCCGTAGGGAGACCGGGCAACGGGATGAGACGACAGGACTTAGAAAACCGATCCACAACGACCAGGATCGTAGTACTTCCCTGGGACGGGGGAAGGTCGGTAAGAAAGTCCACCGATAAGTGTGTCCACGGCCGTTGTGGAACGGGGAGGGGTTGTAATTTCCCTCTAGGCAGGTGCCGAGGAGCCTTGCTCTGAGCACACACGGAGCAGGAGGAGACATAAAATCTCACGTCTTTAGCTAGCGTGGGCCACCAGTATCTCACTCTCAGACTCCGCACTGTCCTCTCGATGCCAGGATGACCCGAGGAGGGGAGAGTATGAGCCCATCGAATCAGCTTGTCCCGGACCCCCCTCGGTACGTACTGGGTTCCTACTGGACAGTTGGGGGGGGCCGGCTCTGACCGTGAGGCCTCCTCTATCTCCGCGTCCACCTCCCATACCACCGGTGCCACGAGACATGACGGTGAAATGATGGGAGTTGGCTCAACGGGCCGCTCCTCGGTATCATAGAGGCGGGACAGCGCGTCGGCCTTGGTGTTTTGGGAGCCGGGCCGGTATGAGAGGGTAAACCGGAACCTGGTAAAAAACATGGCCCATCTAGCCTGACGTGGATTTAGTCTCTTCGCTGCCCGGATATACTCGAGATTACGATGGTCAGTCCAGATGAGAAAGGGGTGTTTAGCCCCCTCAAGCCAATGTCTCCACACCTTCAGAGCCTTGACTACAGCTAACAACTCCCGGTCCCCCACATCATAGTTTCGCTCCGCTGGGCTGAGCTTGCTCGAAAAGAAAGCACAAGGGCGAAGTTTGGGTGGCACGCCCGAGCGTTGGGACAGCACGGCTCCGACCCCAGCCTCGGACGCATCCACCTCCACTATGAACGCTAAAGAGGGGTCCGGATGCGCCAACACGGGCGCATTGGTGAACAGCTCCTTCAAACGAGTGAATGCTCTGCCCGCCTCTGCTGACCAGCGCAAGCGCACCGGTCCTCCCCTCAGCAGCGAGGTGATGGGAGCAGCCACCTGACCAAAACCCCGGATAAACCTCTGGTAGTAATTGGCAAACCCTAAAAACCGCTGCACCTCTTTCACCGTGGTCGGAGTCGGCCAATTACGCACGGCTGTAACGCGGTCATCCTCCATCACCACCCCAGAGGTGGAAATACGATATCCCAGGAAGGAAACGGACTGTTTGAAAAACTCACATTTCTCCGCCTTGCAATACAGGTCATGCTCCAGCAGTCGCCCAAGTACCTTACGCACCAGAGACACATGCGCCGCGCGTGTGGCAGAATAGATCAAGATGTCATCGATGTACACTACCACCCCCTGCCCGAGCAGGTCTCGGAGAATCTCGTCTACGAAGGATTGGAGGACGGCTGGAGCATTCTTCAACCCGTATGGCATGACGCGGTACTCATAATGACCAGATGTAGTACTAAATGCAGTTTTCCACTCATCTCCTCCCTGGATACGCACCAGATTATACGCGCTCCTCAGGTCCAGTTTTGTGAAGAAGCGCGCCCCGTGAAATGATTCCACCGCCGTAGCGATGAGAGGTAGTGGGTAACTAAACCCCACTGTGATGGAATTTAGACCTCTATAATCAATGCACGGACGCAGACCTCCATCCTTCTTCTTCACAAAAAAGAAGCTCGAGGAGACAGGTGATGCGGAGGGCCGAATGTACCCCTGTCTCAGCGATTCAGCAACGTATGTTTCCATCGCTACCGTCTCCTCCTGGGACAATGGATACACGTGACTCCTAGGAAGTGCAGCATTCTCCAGAAGGTTTATCACGCAGTCCTCTCGACGATGAGGTGGTAATTGGGTCGCCTTCTTTTTACTGAAGGCGATAGCCAAATCGGCATATTCAGAGGGAATGCGCACGGTGGAAACTTGGTCTGGACTCTCCACCGTAGTCGCACCAACGGCAACTCCTCTACACCTACCTGAACACTCCTCTGACCACCCCTTAAGAGCCCCCTGTCGCCAGGAAATCACCGGGTTGTGTTGAGCTAACCAGGGAACCCCCAACACCACCGGAAACGCAGGTGAATCTATAAGGAACAGACTAATCTGCTCCTTATGATCCCCCTGCGTTACCATGTCCAGTGGCACCGTAGCCTCCCTAATCACTCCTGACCCTAATGGTCGGCTATCTAAGGAGTGCACGGGGAAAGGTTGGTCTACCGACACCAGGGGAATCCCTAGCCTTAACGCAAGCCCACGATCCATGAAATTCCCAGCTGCGCCTGAATCGACTAGCGCCTTATGCTGTAGAGAGGGAAAAACCCAGGGAAAGAAATCAAAACATACACATGACCGACAGGAGGCTCTGGGTGAGTCTGGTGCTTACTCACCTGGGGTGATCGAGCAGTGCTCCGCCTGCCCTCCCGACTCCCAGACGAGTTCCTCCAGCACCGGTCTGACGTGTGCCCTCGTCGACCACAACTGGTGCAGGAGGACACTCCTCCTCCGGTCTCCCTCGAAGCTGCCCCTCCTAATTCCATAGGGATAGGGGCAGGAGGGCTGGGAAGTGGAAACGACAGGGCCTGATCCGAACGCCCGCGGGCAGCCAGCAGATTGTCGAGACGGATAGCCAAGTCAATGAGCTCATCCAGTGTGCAGGTGGTGTCCCGACATGCCAGCTCCCTGCGGACGTCCTCCCTGAGACTGCATCTGAAATGGTCGACCAAGGCCCTGTCGTTCCATCCTGCTCCTGCGGCCAAGGTCCTGAACTCCAGAGCAAAGTCCTGTGCGCTCCTCGTCTCCTGCCGCAGGTGGAACAGCCGTTCACCCGCCGCCCGACCCTCTGGTGGATGGTCAAAAACAGCTCGGAATCGGCGGGTGAACTCTGGGTAATTATCCCTCGCCGAGTCCGGACCATTCCATACTGCGTTGGCCCACTCGAGGGCTCGCCCAGTCAAGCAGGAGACGAGGGCGCTCACGCTCTCCTCTCCAGAGGGAGCAGGACGCACGGTAGCCAGGTATAGTTCCAGTTGAAGGAGGAAACCCTGGCACCCAGCCGCCGTTCCGTCATACTCCCGTGGGAGTGTCAACCGCAGAGCCCCGGAGCCAGATGTGGTCGCAGGAACAGGAGGTGCTGGAGAAGGGGGTGCTAGCGATGATGTGGGAAGACCACTCCTCTCCCATCGATCCATCCTCTCCATCATTTGGTCCATGGCAGAACCAATCCGATGGAGCACGCTGGTGTGGTGGAGGACTCTCTCCTCCATCGATGGGAGAGGAGACGCGGCTGCTCCTGCTGATTCCATCGTGGGTGCGGGATTCTGTCACGTATTAACAAGGTGGGTGGAATCAGGCGCAGAGAGCAGGTGCAGTGAGTCGATAGTTTATTCTCCGGAACCAAACACGGTCAACCCAAAATACAGGGTGAAATAATCCAACACAGGATTAAATATATCGGAGCAAATAACCAAATACGTATTCACGAAAACACATGAAACCAAAACAATCCCGCACGAAACAAGGGCGGGACAACCTACTACATATAAGGACGTCAATAAACTAAAATACACACAGGTGAAACTAATAAGACAAAACCAACAGACAAACGAAAAAGGGATCGATGGTGGCTAGTAGGACGGTGACGACGACCGCCGAGCACCGCCCGAACAGGCAGGAGAGCCAACTTCGGCGGAAGTCGTGACAGCATTCATTGTAGCTGGGGATTTTAACAAGGCTAATCTGAAAACAAGACTCCCTAAATTGTATCAACATATTGATTGCGCAACCAGGGCTGGAAAAACCTTGGATCATTGTTATTCTAACTTCCGCGACGCATATAAGGCCCTGCCCCGCCCTCCTTTCGGAAAAGCTGACCACGACTCCATTTTGCTGATCCCTGCCTACAGACAGAAACTAAAACAAGAAGCTCCCACGCTGAGGTCTGTCCAACGCTGGTCCGACCAAGCTGATTCCACACTCCAAGACTGCTTCCATCAAGTGGACTGGGATATGTTTCATATTGCCTCAGATAACAACATTGACGAATACTCTGATTCGGTGTGCGAGTTCATTAGAACGTGCGTTGAAGATGTCGTTCCCATAGCAACGATTAAAACATTCCCTAACCAGAAACCGTGGATTGATGGCAGCATTCGCGTGAAACTGAAAGCGCGAACCACTGCTTTTAATCAGGGCAAGGTGACTGGTAACATGACCGAATACAAACAGTGCAGCTATTCCCTCCGCAAGGCTATCAAACAAGCTAAGCGTCAGTATAGAGACAAAGTAGAATCTCAATTCAACGGCTCAGACACAAGAGGTATTTGGCAGGGTCTACAGTCAATCACGGACTACAAGAAGAAAACCAGCCCAGTCACGGACCAGGATGTCTTGCTCCCAGGCAGACTAAATAACTTTTTTGCCCGCTTTGAGGACAATACAGTGCCACTGACACGGCCTGCAACGAAAACATGCGGACTCTCCTTCACTGCAGCCGAGGTGAGTAAAACATTTAAACGTGTTAACCCTCGCAAGGCTGCAGGCCCAGACGGCATCCCCAGCCGCGCCCTCAGAGCATGCGCAGACCAGCTGGCCGGTGTGTTTACGGACATATTCAATCAATCCCTATACCAGTCTGCTGTTCCCACATGCTTCAAGAGGGCCACCATTGTTCCTGTTCCCAAGAAAGCTAAGGTAACTGAGCTAAACGACTACCGCCCCGTAGCACTCACTTCCGTCATCATGAAGTGCTTTGAGAGACTAGTCAAGGACCATATCACCTCCACCCTACCTGACACCCTAGACCCACTCCAATTTGCTTACCGCCCAAATAGGTCCACAGACGATGCAATCTCAACCACACTGCACACTGCCCTAACCCATCTGGACAAGAGGAATACCTATGTGAGAATGCTGTTCATCGACTACAGCTCGGCATTCAACACCATAGTACCCTCCAAGCTCGTCATCAAGCTCGAGACCCTGGGTCTCGACCCCGCCCTGTGCAACTGGGTACTGGACTTCCTGACGGGCCGCCCCCAGGTGGTGAGGGTAGGCAACAACATCTCCACCCCGCTGATCCTCAACACTGGGGCCCCACAAGGGTGCGTTCTGAGCCCTCTCCTGTACTCCCTGTTCACCCACGACTGCGTGGCCACGCACGCCTCCAACTCAATCATCAAGTTTGCGGACGACACAACAGTGGTAGGCTTGATTACCAACAACTACGAGACGGCCTACAGGGAGGAGGTGAGGGCCCTCGGAGTGTGGTGTCAGGAAAATAACCTCACACTCAACGTCAACAAAACTAAGGAGATGATTGTGGACTTCAGGAAACAGCAGAGGGAACACCCCCCTATCCACATCGATGGAACAGTAGTGGAGAGGGTAGTAAGTTTTAAGTTCCTCGGCATATACATCACAGACAAACTGAATTGGTCCACTCACACAGACAGCATCGTGAAGAAGGCGCAGCAGCGCCTTTTCAACCTCAGGAGGCTGAAGAAATTCAGCTTGTCACCAAAAGCACTCACAAACTTCTACAGATGCACAATCGAGAGCATCCTGGCGGGCTGTATCACCACCTGGTACGGCAACTGCTCCGCCCACAACCGTAAGGCTCTCCAGAGGGTAGTGAGGTCTGCACAACGCATCACCGGGGGCAAACTACCTGCCCTCCAGGACACCTACACCACCCGATGTTACAGGAAGGCCATAAAGATCATCAAGGACAGCAACCACCCAAGCCACTGCCTGTTCACCCCGCTATCATTCAGAAGGCGAGGTCAGTACAGGTGCATCAAAGCTGGTTCCGAGAGACTGAAAAACAGCTTCTATCTCAAGGCCATCAGACTGTTAAACAGCCACCACTAACATTGAGTGGCTGCTGCCAACACACTGACTCAACTCCAGCCACTTTAATAATGTGAATTGATGGGAAATGATGTAAAATATATCACTAGCCAGTTTAAACAATGCTACCTAATATAATGTTTACATACCCTACATTATTCATCTCATATGTATACGTATATACTGTACTCTATATCATCTACTGCATCCTTATGTAATACAGTATCACTAGCCACTTTAACTATGCCACTTTGTTTACATACTCATCTCATATGTATATACTGTACTCGATACCATCTACTGTATCTTGCCTATGCTGCTCTGTACCATCACTCATCCATATATCTTTATGTACATATTCTTTATCCCCTTACACTGTGTATAAGACAGTAGTTTTGGAATTGTTAGTTAGATTACTTGTTGGTTATTACTGCATTGTCGGAACTAGAAGCACAAGCATTTCGCTACACTCGCATTAACATCTGCTAACCATGTGTATGTGACAAATAAAATTTGATTTGATTTGGTGTGTGACCTGTCATATTCAATTAAATGTTCTATCACTGAGTGGAATTTCTTTGAATTGCACTGAATTAAATTCTACTTCCTGTAACTAAAACTCAAATTCAACATCAACAATTGAGTTGAATGGGAGTCAATTAAAACATTCTGAATTGAGCCCAACCCTGCTATTTAGTGCACTACTTTTGACTGAAAATCTCTGGTCAAAAGTGCACTATAGGAATAAGGGAATAGGGTGCCATTTGGGCTGCAGATCTATCTCAGAGCGATGGTGTACTTTGTATGGCCTATTCATCTAATGTACACTCCTCATCTTGTTTTTCAGGCAGAAGTACAAAAACACATCTCAAAGGTACGTCCCATGGTGTCTGTCTGTCTACTGTCTATCTACTTTATCAAACATGCCCACATGCTATATAATGATACCAACTCTTCTTATCTTATGCATACAGTCATTAGCCTAAGAATGTATAACACAAAGCATTGGTAGATGTTGCCTTAGATCAATCTTTCAACAAACAATCTGTTAGCGCTGAATTGTCATACGTAAAGATAATTTATTTAACAGTAAAGTATCTATAGGGTGAAGCATATGAGGCTCTTGTTGTAGCTTTACTGTATGTGGGTTTAAATACTTTATTCATTCTAAACAGTACTGTGTGAGTTTAAATACTTTATTCATACTATACTTTACTGTGTGGGTTTAGAGAGTCTTGTTACTACGGTTGCAAAATTACAGGAATTCCTGGTTGGAGGAACACATAATTTCTGCTTATTCCCTCCTGATTCCGGGAATCCTCCAACTGGGATTTCAGGAAAACCAGGGAATTTATTGAAAGTTCCCGGAATTTTGCAACATTACTTGATACATCCCTTTCCTACAGTATGGATGAACTCCGGTGGGGTCAGTGGCTCTCACAAAGCGCACATTCAGATAATGTTAAGTTGGATGAAGTGGCCTTCACACACACACACAAACACAAACAGAGGGAGACACACAGGCACACACACACACACACACACACACACACACTTCCCAGCTGCATTATGCATTCTCCTGTTGAACGCTTGCATTTATGTAACACGCTCACAGAGAGGTGCTCTTCTACAATGGCCCTTGTCGGAGACAGTCAGGCCCTCAGCACAGCTCCATCTGTCTATCTGTCTTTCTCTGAGATGTAAGGGTGGGTGTGGGTTGTGAAGTGTGGAGAAATATAATGATACAGAACTCTGCATTAGTATTCCACTTCAGTACGTAGAGCCAGGTGCAACAGAACTGAACTGTAAAGATGTAGTTATACAGTATTCAACATAACTAAACTGTAAAGATGTAGTTATAAAGTATTCAACAGAACTGAACTGTAAAGATGTAGTTGTACAGTATTCAACAGAACTGAACTGTAAAGATGTAGTTATACAGTATTCAACAGAACTAAACTGTAAGGATGTAGTTATACAGTATTCAACAGAACTAAACTGTTTGAGATGTGGTTTTACAGTATTCAACAGAACTGTAGCAATGTGGTTAGAGGGTGACGGAAAAATCTGAGCACCAGAACAAAGTTCTTCGTTAGTCGTCGCATCTCACAGTGCATTGACAGACGGTGCGATACCATCCTGTGTTAATTGCATCTCTCCATGAGAGATTAGAGTGTACAGTATTTGGCCAATGATTCAGGGAGCAGTCACTTAAGGGAATGGATTTATTGTCCATTCTCTGCTGGGTTAAAACAGGGTTCAGTGATTGATAAACCATCATTCTGATACCTTTTCATGAATAGATAATGTTAGTTAATGGTTTTGATTGAAACAGTTTTTGAAGCAATAATGACTTTCAAACATTGAATCATATTTAGAGTAATTTCAGATGGCCCATAGAGTTCTCCCCACTAGAGGTAACTGATGAACTATCCCACTCAATCCACTCAATGTGACATCAACAGGTGATACTATACAGTATGTTCAAAATGTGTTCACTTCAATCAATCAATTGGGATTAAAAACCCAAAATTCTGGAAAGCGCCATTCAGATTTTGCTTTGAGGATGCCATAGCTAAAATGGGCCATCTGTTTACTGAAGCTCTAGCTACTGTTAGAGCGTAATAGCTTTTCATCAGGCATCAATGATATGAGCAGAACAGATATGAGTCAAGCTGTGACTTCAAGAGCCAACTGTCAGTCAAGCTGTCTCAGTAAAAGTGTGAAGAGATGATGTATTCATAGTGCATGCAGCTTGTCTCCAGAGTGAGCAGAGGCCAGATACTTAATGCATAGTGCAGACCTACAGATGTAGGATCTTAATTTAATCACTCTTTTGTTGCTGATAATTTTTCTGTAATGCAGGAAAATGCAGATGAGCTTTGTGATTTACATAAATTAATTGAAAACCCACACTAAACTAGGGCTGGGCGATAAATCAATAGCAATAATTATCGAGGTAATTACTTCCCTCAATAACGATATTAAAACGTTTAGATTCATTTTCGATAATGTCGATATAGAGTAATTAGGTACAGCAGTCATTTTCACCTCAGCAGGAACGTGCGGAGAAGTGACAATATGCACGTGGAGAGGTATACGCTCACTAAAAACCACTTAGCACCTCGAGTGATGGAGTCGCCACTATTAACCACGAAAAATGAGTGATGTAGGTGAAAACAGTGGTAGTGATGTAGGTGTAAACAGTGGTAGTGATGTAGGTGAAAACAGTGGTAGTGATGTAGGTGAAAACAGTGGTAGTGATGTAGGTGAAAACAGTGGTAGTGATGTAGGTGAAAACAGTGGTAGTGATGTAGGTGAAAACAGTGGTAGTGATGTAGGTGAAAACAGTGGTAGTAATGTAGGTGAAAACAGTGGTAGTGATGTAGGTGAAAACAGTGGCAGTGATGTAGGTGAAAACAGTGGTAGTGATGTAGGTGTAAACAGTGGTAGTGATGTAGGTGAAAACAGTGGTAGTGATGTAGGTGAAAACAGTGGTAGTGATGTAGGTGTAAACAGTGGTAGTGATGTAGGTGAAAACAGTGTTAGTGATGTAGGTGAAAACAGTGGTAGTGATGTAGGTGAAAACAGTGGCAGTGATGTAGGTGAAAACAGTGGTAATGATGTAGGTGAAAACAGTGGTAGTGATGTAGGTGAAAACAGTGGTAGTGATGTAGGTGAAAACAGTGGTAGTGATGTAGGTGAAAACAGTGGTAGTAATGTAGGTGAAAACAGTGGTAGTGATGTAGGTGAAAACAGTGGCAGTGATGTAGGTGAAAACAGTGGTAGTGATGTAGGTGTAAACAGTGGTAGTGATGTAGGTGAAAACAGTGGTAGTGATGTAGGTGTAAACAGTGGTAGTGATGTAGGTGAAAACAGTGGCAGTGATGTAGGTGAAAACAGTGGTAGTGATGTAGGTGAAAACAGTGGTAGTGATGTAGGTGAAAACAGTGGTAGTGATGTAGGTGAAAACAGTGGTAGTGATGTAGGTGTAAACAATGGCAGTGATGTAGGTGAAAACAGTGGTAGTGATGTAGGTGTAAACAGTGGTAGTGATGTAGGTGAAAACAGTGGTAGTGATGTAGGTGAAAACAGTGGTAGTGATGTAAGTGAAAACAGTGGTAGTGATGTAGGTGTAAACAGTGGTAGTGATGTAGGTGTAAACAGTGGTAGTGATGTAAGTGAAAACAGTGGCAGTGATGTAGGTGAAAACAGTGGTAGTGATGTAGGTGAAAACAGTGGTAGTGATGTAGGTGTAAACAGTGGCAGTGATGTAGGTGAAAACAGTGGCAGTGATGTAGGTGTAAACAGTGGTAGTGATGTAGGTGAAAACAGTGGTAGTGATGTAGGTGAAAACAGTGGTAGTGATGTAGGTGAAAACAGTGGTAGTGATGTAGGTGAAAACAGTGGTAGTGATGTAGGTGAAAACAGTGGTAGTGATGTAGGTGAAAACAGTGGTAGTGATGTAGGTGAAAACAGTGGTAATGATGTAGGTGAAAACAGTGGTAGTGATGTAGGTGAAAACAGTGGTAGTAATGTAGGTGAAAACAGTGGCAGTGATAGCCATGGAGAAGGGGCAGCTTCCAACGAACAATTTTCCTTCAAGTATAATTTTAAGTGTAGATCACATAATAAATAAAAAATGTTACCTTTATTTAACTAGGCAGGTCAGTTAAGAACAACTTAACAATGACAGCCTATCAGGGAACAGTGGGTTAACTGCCTTGTTCAGGGGTAGAATGACAGATTTCTACCTTGTCAGCTCAGGGATTTGATCTAGCAACCTTTCGGTTACTGGCACAACGCTCTAACCACGGTTTGTTCAGGCATTCTTGAGTTTGAAGCAGATATGCACCTTTTAAACATTATTTGACTAATATTGGGATAATTATCGTTATCGAATGAAAAAATATATAGATATTGTGATCATTTATTTTCCATATCGCCCAGCCCTACACTAAACACACAGTTATATTAAGAGTATTGCACTTTTCATGTAGCCTACTTTTGGCCAGCTAATAGCCAAACCACCGATCAAGCAAAATTATGGACTAAACGTTCAAATCAGGTTGCTGCAGGATTTGTTGGCAGTGACAATAACCAAATCAAATGTTATTTGTCACATGCGCCGAATACAAAAGTGAATTTGTAGGCCCTTGCTCTGACACCGCCTAATATAGAGGTCCTGGATGTCGGGAAGCCTGGCCCCGGTGATGTACTGGGCCGTACGCACTACCCTCTGTAGTGCTTTGCGGTCGGAGGCCGAGCAGTTGCCATACCAGGCAGTGATGCAACCAGTGCTCTCGATGGTGCAGCTGTAGAACTAATGCAGCTGAATCAATATAGGTCAACTGAAGATCCTACAACTCTACTAAGTACCAGTGTGCAAAGTGCTTATGTATTACTTAAATAGTTTTTTTTAGGTATCTGTACTTTACTGAACTAATTATATTTTTGACAACTTTTACTTCACTACATTCCTAAAAGAAATAATGTACGTTTTACTCCATAGATTTTCCCTCACACTCAAAGGTACTCGTTACATTTTGGATGCTTCGCAGAACAGGAAAATGGCCCAATTCACGCACTTATCAAGAGAACATCCTTGGGCATCCCTACTGCCTCTGAGTTGGCGTACTCATTAAACACAAAAGCATCATTTGTAAATGATGTCTGCGTGTTGTAGTGTGTCCCTGGCTATCCGTAAAGAAATATATAATAATAATAATTGTGCTGTCTGGTTTGCTTAATTTAATCAATTTGAAATGATTGATACTTTTCTTTTTGATACTTAAGTATATTTTTGCAATTACATTTACTTTTGATACATAAGTATATGTAAAACCAAATACCTTTTAAACTTTTACTCAACTAGTATTTTCTCAAGTAGTATTTTCCTGGATGACTTTCACTTTTACGTATGACAATTGTGTACTTTTTCCACCACTGCTAAGTACTTATTCTTTAGTATAAATATCCTTTAGTAAAGTATCCCTGACTCTGATTTCACTCTAGCTATACTTTCTGTCAAGTCTGCATCTCTGAACCCTTTCTAAAAGCATTCAGTGTAAAAGCAATAGTTACACTTGGCCAAATGCTTACACTCAAGCCCTCTCTAACATATTGTCATATCCAACACTATTTTAGCCACTGTTCCTTCATTTTATTTCCAAGGGTGTAAAAGCTTTTGATCCAGCATATAAATCAAGCTGTGCCTCTGACAGTCAACTGTCAGTAAAAAGCATGAAGAGATAATGTATTCATACTGGGCGGCAGCGTAGCCTAGTGGTTAGAGCGTTGGACTAGTAACCAAAAGGTTGCAAGATTGAATCCCTGAGCTGACAAGGTACAAATCTGTCGTTCTGCCTCTGAACAAGGCAGTTAACCCACTGTTCCTAAGCCGTCATTGAAAATAAAAATGTGTTCTTAACTGACTTGCCTAGTAAATAAAGATAAAATTCATAGCACATGCAGATTGTGGATAGGGTATATGGCAATAAACTACTTTTCCTTTTAGTATCCCTGGCTTTGACTCCTCTCCTCTCCATCTATACCTTGTGTCATGCTCAGTAACTACGGTACGTCTCTGACTCCAATGCTTCTGTTGTGCGCAGAGAACCCTGTCCCTGAAGCATCTCCATCTCATCTATTCTGTAGTGTGCATGTATGCTCAGTGGCTCTGTCTTTCTGTCTTCCTGACTCTCTGTGGTCACTAAATATCCCATGGCACTTATTGTAAGAGTAGGGGTGTTAACCCCGGTGTCCTGGCTAATTCCCAATCTGACCCCCGTACTGTACAATCATGGCCGCCTGTTCATCGCCAGCTCCCATTGGCTCATTCATCCCCTTTCCTCTCCTCTGTAACTATTCTGGGAATTCTGGGGAATTGCTGTAAATGAGAATGTGTTCTCAGTCAACTTACCTGGTAAAATAAGGGTAAAATGAAACATTTAAAACTCCTTGAACCCTATCCACCCAAATCCAAACCCTTGTTGTGTGTGTGTGTGTGTGTGTGTGTGTGTGTGTGTGTGTGTGTGTGTGTGTGTGTGTGTGTGTGTGTGTGTGTGTGTGTGTGTGTACTTGCGTGTGCTGTGACTCCAATCGAGCTGTAACCTTCTATTGTGTACATATGTACATGTATGTTCAGTAAGTCTCTGTCCCTGACCTAGCAGCAGAATGGTTGATTGATCCACTGTGCTGTGGTGTTTCCTGGCAACTAGCTGTTTTGTTCTCTCTGTTTTTTTTTCTTCATTGTCACACTTGCCAATGATAGGCAGCTCTTAATGAGCAGCCAATCATTGTGATGTGTAGCCATTCTATTCAGGAATGTGGCCTTCATTGCTATAATGTTTAATTGGTTTCTGATAGAGGGCATGTCTTTGAACACCTTGGCATCTGATCAAATATACATACAATATGTGTTGGCAGTTTGCCACACCACTGAAAATAGGTCATTCTCGGTCCATAAACATTAGGTCACTAGCGACCTTTCCACATAGGGGGATGTAGAGGACACTTGTTTAGCCATAACTACAAGAATGTCTGAACAATATCTTAGACTAAGATACAACCAGCAGTGAATATTCTGTCCTGGCTTTTGTGGAATTCCATGTTGCTCTCTTGTCATTCCTTTTTCTATTAGAATCCCTTGATGTTGACTGTGTATTCTCAACAGAACTGCCTGTCTGCTCCTCTCTCTCCTCTTGATTAGACCCTGCAGCGCCAGGTTTCCTTACAACCAATTCTGACATATAATGAAAGTGTTAGCAATGCAGTTACCAATTCCCCACATTCAATATGTCTCACGTACAGTACCTCAGGCTCCCTCTAATGATTTCGGCAAACAACCAAACATCAAGATTAGGTTTCATATTTTTGAAATAGCTAGGCTATCTGTTCAGCTTATTACCTGTCCATTGACATTTGTCCAACTTGTTGTATAGTATTTCATCTCTCTATCTAAACAGTTCATTGGACACCTGTTGGTCTTTTATCAGCCATTTTATCAGTTCTTTCATATCATTCAGCATGTACTAATAGCTGAAAAGGCATCCCTAGTGAATGTATATATATCTTAGCATCAACACTTTCGTTATAGTAGGTTATAGAGAGACAAATCATTCCATTTCATTGTTGCTACAGCAGCACATATGTATCACTGTCTGGGGCCACGGCTTGAGGATGACGCACAGTGCTGTGAATGAATGCAGGGTTTCAGGATGAGAGCCCCAGAAAGGATGAGAGGTTCACTATATGAATTGTTCATCACTAACAAACACTGAATCCCAGGAATTACAGGATGTGTGTATGTATACAGCAAGTACAAGACTAAACAATCCACTCAGCATACTGCCAAGCCTTCCCTATAGCCCCACAGGGCTAACAGGGCAATCACAATCACATGCTAACAGCCGAATGGGGTTCCGCTTTTTTTCCATGTCACAGATTGAAATACGGTAAGAGCTAAATTCAGAGCTACAGAGTAGTGAACTGTTTCCTTCCACTCCTGTCAGGGCAATGAGACCATGACCAGACCAGCCACCAAGCCTGGGTTCAAATACTATTTGAAATAATTTCAAATACTGTATTTCAGCTCAATTGAGGTTGCCTGACTTAATGAACCGATAGAATAGTCCTAAAATAACAAACTGTGCCCATCTGGCATTCCAGGCAGGATAGAGCAAACAGTTTAAGTATCTGAAATATTTGTAATAGTATTTGAACCGAGGTCTGCCAGGCACTTACAGGAATACTCTCACTAGGAATTTCCCAGGAAGTTAACAGTCATAAAATAGAAGACAAGCAACCTGCTCTGCACTGACTATGTGCTGTCTGTCTGTCTGTCTGTCTGTCTGTCTGTCTGTCTGTCTGTCTGTCTGTCTGTCTGTCTGTCTGTCTGTCTGTCTGTCTGTCTGTCTGTCTGTCTGTCTGACACCGGGAGGAAAGACATTACAAGCTGTTGTACACACACACACACACACACACACACACACACACACAGTTTGACAGCTACACTAGACACATAGTTAGTAATAATTCAGCTACACGAGACACATAGTTAGTAATAATTCAGCTATACTAGACACATATTTATTCATAATTCAGCTATACTAGACACATAGTTATTCATAATTCAGCTATACTAGACACATAGTTAGTAATAATTCAGCTATACTAGACACATAGTTAGTAATAATTCAGCTATACTAGACACATAGTTATTCATAATTCAGCTATACTAGACACATAGTTATTCATAATTCAGCTATACTAGACACATAGTTAGTAATAATTCAGCTACACGAGACACATAGTTAGTAATAATTCAGCTATACTAGACACATAGTTATTCATAATTCAGCTACACGAGACACATAGTTAGTAATAATTCAGCTATACTAGACACATAGTTAGTAATAATTCAGCTATACTAGACACATAGTTAGTAATAATTCAGCTATACTAGACACAGTTAGTAATAATTCAGCTACACGAGACACATAGTTAGTAATAATTCAGCTATACTAGACACATAGTTAGTAATAATTCAGCTATACTAGACACATAGTTAGGAATAATTCAGCTACACTTGACACATAGTTAGGAGTAGGCCTAGTTAATGCACTAGCACATGATTGTGCCTCAGAGTCCTCAGTCTCTTGTAGCAGATGAAACGTAGCACACACATAAGATTTGGTTCTGGATGAGTCCTCATTAATATGTCAGTTCTTTGGTCTAGTTTAAGGCTTGCCTACAGTATGGTTGACCCCCAAGTATCTTTCCTTTCTTAGTAACATACTGTGCAGTACATCACGGCTCTGGCCATCTGGTATCAGAGTCTCCTTTGGAATATTGAACTGGACTAATCTCCATGTTATTTTTGCATTAGTCTGTCATGATTCATGCATTTCACATACAGCCAATTTGCTGTCATTTATTGCAGATCTGAATCAGCATCAGACTGATTTTTTTTTTCTTTCTCTCTCTCTCTCTCTCTCTCTCTCTCTCTCTCTCTCTCTCACTCTCTCACTCTCTCACTCTCTCACTCTCTCACTCTCTCACTCTCTCACTCTCTCTCTCTCTTTCTCACTCACAACATCAGATCATAGTAAATGGCTTTCCTCCCCCTCTCCATTTGCTGGAAAAGGTCATCTCCAGGTTTTCAAACAATATCAAGAAAGTTGAAACTTGGGATTTGTTTGGATCCTCAAACAAGCCAAAAAAGATATGTTTTGCACTTATGAAAAAAAGTATGGAAAAAAACATGGTAAAGCAATTATATGGCATCCAAATATAGCCCTGTATTCCATGCACCACAGCCAACACCAATATTGGGCTGGCTCAGGCCCTACACTGACCAGTCACTGAAATTCTACATCGTTCTGGGTTGCTAAAATCAGCAATAATAATATATTTTTGCTTTTATCCAAAGCAACTTTCTCACACACACACACACACACACACACACACACACACACCAACACACACCAACACACACACACACAGCCCCTGAGCTGAGTGCAGTGCAGAAGTAGGCCAAGTTATTTAGGGCAGGATGCTCACCCTCAGCCTTAACCCACCACTGTCTGACACATAACTTACACACGTGGCACAGCTAACTCTATGTAGGGATGAGAGAAGAAAGGGAGGAGGGAAGGGAGAGAGAAATGGGGATGGGGGATTTAGAAAGAAAGAGTGCAAGAGACAGACGGGATCAGAGAGAGCCAGAGAGATAGGTGAAAACTAACAGCCAGAAAGACAGAGGTCTTGGGACACCTTCATGGCCATTCATTCAGTAGAGCTAGGGATTCACCACCAGTAAAGGCGTCAGCCTTCTTCAGTTCGGCTGGCGGCTACCCCGAAGTTGGCTAGGCGAACCAAAAAACTGTACTCGCATACTCCCTTAAAAGATCTTCGCTTGAAAAATGATCAAAAAGCACAATAGTACTGTTTGTACATTTTGAGACGCCATAGCCAGGGCTCCTGAGTGGTGCAGTGGTCTAAGGCACTGCATCTCAATGCAAAAGATGTCACTACAGACCCTGGTTTGAATCCAGGCTGTATCACATCTGTATCACATCTGGCTGTGGGAGTCCCATATGTACAATTGGCCCAGCGTTGTCCGCGTTTGGCCGGGGTAGGCCGTCATTGTAAATAAGAATTTGTTCTTAACTGACTTGCCAAGTTAAATTTAAAAAAAATGCACTTCCTCAAAATAGTCAGAATGAATCTAAGATAAATCTGTCATTAATTTTGAAGTTTTTGCCGAGGGGATCTTAGTCGTGCAATTTTACATTTACAACTAATGAAAATGAATTTTTTTGCATGAAAATTAGTCGTCTCTTGTTCAATGACAGCAAATATTTTATTAAAGAATCCTACTGTTGACCAATCACCGACAAACTGGTGTATAATTTGTGTGCCCGAACAGCCCCAAAAAATCCAAAAGTCCAAAACAAACACAATGTCTTCATAATATATGCACGAACTCTACTGAACTGTTTCGGCTGGGAAGCAATTGAATGCCTTAACACACCTCTATCCAAAAATACTAATCTCTTTAAAATTAAATCATAATTAAATCAATGTTTATTGGTCACGTACACAGATTTGCAGATGTAATCGCAGGTGCAGCGAAATGCTTGTGTTTCTAGCTCCAACAGGGCAGTAATACCTAGCAATACAAAACAATACACACATAATCCAAAAAGTTTTTAAAAAATACAAAAAAATTGTTAAAAAAATATCAGAACAAGCAATGTCAGAGTCCGGAAAATAAATGTAATTGTTAGACAGCCATTTTCAAGTCTTGGCATAGTCAAAAGTTTGGACACACCTACTCATTCAAGGGTTTTTCTTTATTTGTACTATTTTCTACATTGTAGAATAATAGTGAAGACATCACAAGAAGGAAAGACATTTCACACATTAACTTTTAACAAGGCACACCTGTTAATTGAAATGCATTCTAGGTGACTACCTCATGAAGCTGGCTGAGAGAATGCCGATAGTGTGCAAAGCTGTCATCAAGGCAAACGGTGGCTACTTTGAAGAATCTCAAATGTAAAATACATTTGGATATGTTTAACACTTTTTTGGTTACTACACGATTCCATGTGTTATTTCATAGTTTTGATGTATTTAGTGATTTCTACAATGTAGAAAATAGTCAAAATAAAGAAAAAACATTGAAAGAGTAGGTGTGTCCAAACCTTTGACTGGTACTGTAGGTCAAAACTGTAACTAGGCCACTCAGGAACATTCAATGTCATCTCGGTAAGCAACTCCAGTGTATATTTGGCCTTGTGTTTTAAGTTATTATCCTGCTGAAAGGTGAATTTGTCTCCCAGTGTCTTTTGGAAAGCGGACGGAACAGTTTATTTTTATCCTAAAAAACTCCCTAGTCCTTGTCGAGTACAAGCATACCAATAACATGATGACGCCACCACCGTGCTTGAAAATATGAAGAGTGTTACTCAGTGATGTGTTGTGTTGGATTTGCTCCAAACATAACGCTTTCTAATCAGGACATAAATTCAATTTCTTTGCCACTTTTATTGACAATTTCACTTTAGTGTCTTACTGCAAACAGGATGCATGTTTTGGAATTTTTTTTATTCTGTACAGGCTTCCTTCTTTTCACTCTGTCATTTACAGTTGATGTCGGAAGTTAACATACATCTTAGCCAAATACATTTAAACTCAGTTTTTCTCAATTCCTGACATTTCATCCTAGTAAAAATGACCTGTCTTAGGTCAGTTAGGATCACCACTTTATTTAAGAATGTGAAATGTCAGAATAATAGTAGAGAGAATTATATCTTTCAGATTTTATTTCTTTCATCACATTCCAAGTGGGTCAGAAGTTTACATACACTCAATTAATATTTGGTAGCATTGCCTTTAAATTGTTTAACATCGGTCAAATGTTTTGGTTAGCCTTCCACAAGCTTCCCACAATAAGTTTAGTGAATTTTTATCCATTCCTCCTGACAGAACTGGTGTAACTGAGTCAGGTTTGTAGGCCTCCTTGCTCGCACACGCTTTTTCAGTTCTGCCCACACATTTTCTATAGGATTGAGGTCAGTGTGATGGCCACTCCAATACCTTGGCTTTGTGATGGGCACTCCAATACCTTGACTTTGTTGTCCTTAAGCCATTTTGTCACAACTTTGGAAGTATGCTTGGGGTCATTGTCCATTTGGAAGACCCATTTGCAACCAAGCTTTAACTTCCTGACTGATGTCTTGAGATGTTGCTTCAATATATCCACACAATTTTCCTGTCTCATGATGCAATCTATTTTGTGAAGTGGACTAGTCCCTCCTGCAGCAAAGCACTCCCACAACATGATTCTGCCACCCCTGTGCTTCACGGTTGGGATGGTGTTCTTCGGCTTGTAAGCCATCCCCCTTTTTCCTTCAAACATAACGATGGTCATTATGGCCAAGCAGTTCTATTTTTATTTCATCAGACCAGAGGACATTTCTCCAAAACGTACGACCCATGTGCAGTTGTAAACCGTAGTCTGGCTTTTTTATGGCGGTTTTGGAGCAGTGGTTTCTTCCTTGCTGAGTAGCGATATTGGACTCGTTTGACGGTGGATATAAATACTTTTGTACCTGTTTCCTACAGCATCTTCACAAGGTCCTTTGCTGTTGTTCTGGGATTGATTTGCACTTTTCGCACCAAAGTACGTTCATCTCTAGAGACGGAACACATCTCCTGACGGCTGCGTGGTCCCATGGTGTTTATACTTGCGTGCTATTGTTTGAACAGATGAACGTGGCGTTTGAAAATTGCTCCCAAGGATGAACCAGACTTGTGGAGGTCTACAATAATATTTCTGAGGTCTTGGCTGATTTATTTTGATTTTCCCATGATGTCACGCAATGAGGCACTGAATTTGAAGGTAACCTTGAAATTCATCCACAGTTACACCTCCAATTGACTCAAATGATGTCAATTAGCCTATCAGAAGCTTCTAAAGCCATGACATAATGTTCTGGAATTTTCCAAGTTGTTTAAAGGCACAGTCAACTTAGTGTATGTAAACTTCTGACTCACTAGAATTGTGATGCAGTGAATTATAAGTGAAATAATCTGTCTGTAAACAATTGTTGGAAAAAGGACTTGTGCCTTGCACAAAGTAGATGTCCTAACCGACTTGCCAAAACTATAGTTTGTTAACAAGAAATTTGGGGAGTGGTTGAAAAACGAGTTTTAATGACTACAACCTAAGTTTCATGTAAACTTCCAACTTCAACTGTAGGTTAGTTTTGTGGAGTAACTACAATGTTGTTGATCCATCCTCAGATTCCTCCTATCACAGCCATTAAACTCTGCAACTGTTGTAATCAAGACTGCCCAAATGTGCCTAATTTGTTTTCATGTTCAAAATGGTGCACTCTCCTCAAACAATAGCATGGTATTCTTTCACTGTAATAGCAACTGTAAATTGTACTGTGCAGTTAGATTAACAAGAATGTAAGCTTTCTGCCAATATCAGAAATGTCTATGTTCTGGGAAATGTTCTTGTTACTTATAACCTCATGCTAATCGCATTAGCCAACGTTAGCTCAACCGTTTCGTGGAAGGGACACCGATCCCGAAGAAGGGGCCCTGAGTACCGGGTGGTAGCCGGCTAGTAACTGTGACTAAGGTTCAGGGCAGGGTACTGGGCGGAGGCCGGCTAGTAGTGACGATTTAACAGTCTGATGGCCTGGAAATAGAAGCAGTTCATCAGTTTCTCGGTCCTAGCTTTGATGCACATGTACTGTCTCCACCTTCTAAATGACAGCGGGATGAACAGGCTGGGAGGCTGAGGTCCTTGATTATCTTCTTGGCCTTCGTGTGACACCGGGTGCTGTAGATGTCCTTGAGGACGATGTGTTGGGCTGACCGCACCACCCTCTGGCGAGCCCTGCGGTTACGGATGGTGAAATTGCTGTACCAGGAGGTGATAAAGCCCGATAGGATGCTCTCAATGGTGATTATGTAGACGTTTGTGAGGATCTTAGGGGCCAAGACATATTTCTTCAATTCATCAGTGATGTGCACGCAGAGGAACTTAAAGCTTTTCACCTTCTACCCTGTGTCCCGTTGATGTGGATGGGGGCGTGCTCTCTCTGTTGTCTCCTGTAGTCCACAATCAGCTTCTTTTGTTTTGTTAATGTTGAGGTAGAGGTTATTTTCCTGGCACCATTCCACCAGGCCTCTCACCTCCTCCATGTAGGCTGTCTTGTTGTTGTTGATCATCAGTCCTAGAACTGTTGTGTCGTCAGCAAACTTGATGACTGAGTTGGAGACGTGCATCGCCACACTGTCATGGGTGAACTGTGAGTACAGGAGGGGACTGAGCACACACCCTGTGGGGCCCCAGTGTTGAGGATCAGCGTGGCGGAGGTGTTGTTGCCTACCTTCAGCACTTGGAGTTGGCCCTTCAGAAGTTCATGACCCAGTTGCACAGGGAGGGGTTCAGACCCAGGGCACTGAGCTTACTGATGAGCTTGATGGGCACTATGGTGTTGAAGGCTGAGCACTATGGTGTTGCCATCTATCCACGGTTTTTGGTTTGGATAAGTTTGAATCTTCACAGAGGGAACAACATCCTCTATGCACCCCCTGACTAACCCAGTCACTGAGTCAGTGTATACATCAGTACTATTCTTAGAGGTGACCCAGAACATTGAACAAAAAAATCCTGAAGCATAGATTCTGATTTGTCAAACCAACATTGAACAGTCCTTACCACAGGTGCTTCCTGCTTAAGTTTCTGTCTATAGGTGGGGAGGAGCAGAATGGAGGAGTGATCTGATTTGCCGAAGGGAGGGTGGGGGAGGGCCTTGTAGCCATCCCGGAAGGGAGAGTAGCAATGATCCAGAGTCCTTGATGCACGTGTAGCACAGGAGATGTGTTGATAGAATTCTGGAAGCGTTTTCCTCAGATTCCTCCTTTATTAAAGTCTCCAGCTACAATAAATGTTGCCTCAGGATATGCGGTTTCTAGTTTGCACATTGTGTAGTTCCTTGAGAGCCGTCGCAGGGGGTTCCTGTATGTTACTCCAACCACAATCACACCATGAGTTGTTAATCATGAAATAAAATCCCTCTACCTATTACTCTATAACACCACCCAGGGCTCTCTCCTCCTCTCCCGTCCTCTGCCAGCTGGTCCTGGTCCAATTAAAAACCTGCCTAAACCCCTCTACCTCCCTGTTTATTCAGGGTATGGCCCTGCTCCACAGGCTTCATAAAATCACAAATAGAGAAAAAATAATCACTTACTTTTTGAAAATCTTCCTCTGTTTGCAATCCCAAGGGTCCCAGCTACAACATGAATGGTCGTTGTGTTAGATAAAATCCTTCTTTATACCCCAAAAGGTCTGTTTAGTTGGCGCCATCGATTTCAGTAATCCACTCGTTCAACATGCAGACAAAGGAATCTAAAAAGCTTCCACTAAACTTTGTTAAAACAAGTCAAACTACGTTTCTACTTAATCCTCAGGTACCCTAAAATGTAAATAAACTATACTATTTAATACAGAAAGAAGTATGTTCAATAGAAAAGTAAAATTAGCTAAAATTAGCTCCTCTTCCTCTCGCACCCACAGACTGATTTCCAATTGCAACTCCCAGTGCCAAACCTCAGAATTCTTCCTCATTTTGGAAGAAACAAGCTGCCTTGAGATCATTGAGAAGATCCCCCCGTGTAGTTCTGGCCTGATTCCTTACCGTTCTCATGATCATTGCAACTCCACGAGGTGAGATCTTGCATGGAGCCCCAGGCCGAGGAAGATTGACAGTTATTTTGTGTTTCTTCCATTTGTTGTCACCTTCTCACCATCTGCTTGGCGATGGTCTTGTAGCCCATTCCAGCCTTGTGTAGGTCTACAATCTTGTCCCTGACATCATTGGAGAGCTCATTGGTCTTGGCCATGGTGGAGAGTTTGGAATCTGATTGATTGATTTCTTCTGTGGACAGGTGTCTTTTTTACAGGTAACAAACGGAGATTAGGAGCACTCCCTTTAAGAGTGTGCTCCTAATCTCAGCTCGTTACCTGTATAAAAGACACCTGGGAGCCAGAAATCTTTCTGATTGAAAGGGGGTCAAATACTTATTTCCCTCATTAAAATGCAAATCAATTTATAACATTTTTGACGTGCGTTTTCCTGGATTTTCTTGTTGCTTCCATTAAAATGATAGACAGATCATTTCTTTGTAAGTGGGCAAACGTATAAAATCAGCAGGGGATCAAATACTTTTCCCCTCACTGTACATAAGTATTATTATCACATTTACATAAGTATTCAGACCCTTTAGTCAGTACTTTGTTGAAGCACCTTTGGCAGCGGTTACAGCCTCGAGTCTTCTTGGGTAGGACACTACAAGCTTGGCACACCTGCATTTGGGGAGTTTCTTCTATTCTTCTCTGCAGATCCTCTCAAGCTCTGTCAGGTTGGATGGGGAGCATTGCTACAAAGCTATTTTCAGGTCTCTCCAGAGATGTTCAATCGGGTTCAAGTCTGGGCTCTGGCTGAGCCACTCAAGGACATTCAGAGACTTGTCCCGAAGCCACTCCTGCGTTGTCTTGGCTGTGTGCTTAGGGGCATTGTCTTGTTGGAAGGTGAACCTTCTCCCCAGTCTGAGGTCCTTCATCTTTCCCTCCATCTTGACTAGTCTCACAGTCCCTGCCGCTGAAGAACGTCCCCACAGCATGATGCTGCCACCACCACGCTTCACCGTAGGGATGGTGCCAGGTTTCCTCCAGATGTGCCGCTTGGCATTCAGGCCAAAGACTTCATCAGAATCAGAATATTATTTCTCATGGTTTGAGAGTCTTTAGGTGCCTTTTACTGAGGAGTGGCTTCTGTCTGGCCACTCTACCATAAAGGCCTGATTGGTGGAGTGCTGCAGAGATGGTTGTCCTTCTGGAAGGTTCTCCCATCTCCACAGAGGAACTCTAGAGCTCTGTCAGAGCGACCATCGGGTTCTTGGTCACCTCCCTGACCAACGCCCTTCTCCCCTGATTGCTCAGTTTGGCCAGGCGGCCAGCTCTAGGAAGAGTCTTGGTGGTTCCAAACTTCTTCCATTTAAGAATGATGGAGGCCACTGTGTTCTTAGGGACCTGCAATGCTGCAGAAATGTTTTGGTACCGTTCCCCAGATCTGTGCCTCAACACAATCCTGTCTCAGGGATCTACGGACAAATCCTTTGACCTCATATCTTGGTTTTTGCTCTGACATGCACTGTCAACTGTGGGACCGTATATAGACAGGTGTGGGCTTTTCCAAATCATGTCCAATCAATTTAATTTATCACAGGTGGACTCCAATCAAGTTGTAGAAACATCTCAAGGATGATCAATGGAAACAGAATGCACCTGAGCTCAATTTCTAGTCTCATAGCAAAGGGTCTGAATACTTATGTAAATAAGTATTTCTGTTTTCACTTTGTCATTATGGGCTATTGTGTGTAGATTGATGTGGAAAGCATTGTATTTAATCCATTTTAGAATCAGGCTGTAACGTAACAAAATATTGAAAAAGTGAAGGGGTCTGAATACTTTCGCAGCGATTACAGCTGTGAGTCATTCTTTTAAACATCTTTTCTTTTCCTCCTGCTTTCATGACATGTTTGCTGTAAGCTGACAGGAAAATGACTTGGAAGTGCTTGATTAGATATTGTTTGTTGTTATACATTGATGATATGTTGTTGATTGAGAATTTTCCCAAGTTATGCTATTTTCTGATTAATCAAGTAATGGGGTCCATCAGGACACGCAACAGGGGTTGAAACTTTAGCTAAAACTTAGGCCTACACCAAAGCGCATCCACTCATTAGAACAAATCTTTATGAATGGAAAATAGAGTGGATTTACTGATTGATGAGTTGTTAACAAAATATGCGTTGGTTACAGACATGCTGTAGTGGTGTTGATTCTCCTGAATGTCCTAAATTGTTTGGAAAACTAATTTTGAATACAGTCCAAATAGCACACTCAATCAATATTTGCTGTGTCACATGGACAAGTTAGAACTTACAAAATGTCTCATGTTGTGCACAACAGTGCATTTGTCAAGCAAGACTTCCTGGACTGTTCTTGCTTTTCACCCAAAACCCAAATTTGTGTGTGTGTGTGTGTGTGTGTGGAATGTCTTCCATCAGAAGGACAGAGTTTTAGTTTGTTTCCAGCTCCAGAAAGAATGGCCCTCTGCTACTCTGCAAATGACCTATATAATGCACCTATATAATGCACAAGTTTTTGACCCGGGACCATAGGGAATAGGGGGCCATTTGGGACTCATTCACGATGTTGGTGATGTTTATCATAAGTTTCCTCCAGTTGGGCTGGGGAGAGAGCGTGCTTCAGCTTCACATAAGTTAAACAACCCAATCTTCTGTTGATTAAACAATCGCAGGGCCAGGCCCCCGGCGCTCTGTGGTCCCCCTCCCCCTACGCACACACACACTCGCACACACACACATACACAAACACACAGACACACCCTTTACCAGAAGTGAGGCGCTTTGCTTTGCATTGCACCATCCACACATAATTCCGACAGAATAAAAGCCAGATTGTGATTTAATGACCATGTTTTGACGTTCAGCCAGCCCTTCTGACCAGCCTCTATCCCAAACATTTGCGGGACAGCTTGAAGTTGAGGCAGCAGTCTCCAAAACGTTCTGTGTGTGACGAAGTTGAGTGATATTGGGGATGCTGCGGGGTTCAAATCTCTCCTTTCAGGGAAACTGTTCTGTAGATCACACACACTCACAGACACAGGTTTGAGTCCAGAGGGTGAGTGGCCCGCAGAGATAAAGACAATGTGTGTGTTTGTGTTCCTGTGTGTGCGTGCGTGTGTGTTTCCGCGTCATTCCAGGCTCCTCTGCTCCCCTGGCTCTCTCAGTCTGAGAGTAGAAAAGCAACACTGTGATGTGGCCTCTGACCTTTGTTACTGAGCTGTCAGAGATAGAGAGCAGAGAGAGGGAGAGAGAGAGAGCAGATAGAGGGAGAGCAGTGAGAGGGGCAGGACCAGGAACTAGGGGGACTAGCAGGGACCAGGCAGGACTAGTCGTCTCAGTCTCAGAGCAGCACAGTGCAACGCAAGGAGAGGAGCAGCTGGAGACAGCCCAGCCTCATACAGAGCTCCCTGCTCCTATCCCCAACCCAGTCTGGACTCACACTTTAAATGGAAGAGTATGTCACGATCAAGAGGAAGCTTCTCCACAGACCCGTCTTCAGGTAAGACAGAAAGAACAACCGTCCATCCCAACGAAATTACAACTAGCAAAGTCTCTCTACCTACATGGCTGCTGCCCTTCCTGCTACTGCTGCGTCCCTTTGACAGAGCAATTACCCAAATGGAAAATACTACTACTAGGTCTTTCTACCTACCTGCCTGTTGTCTCACTTCCCTGCGGCCTCTCTTCCCAGCTCCTGTGGAGTGTGAAGGACAATATTAAACTACTAGCTTGCTCTCTCTATCCTGCGTGGGCTTAAGGTAGCCTAGCAGTTAAAATCATTGGGTCAGTAACCAAAAGGTGGCTGGTTTAAATCCGCACACCGACTGTGTGAAAAATATGTTTATGTTCCTTCTAAGAGTTAAAAACATATACACTCAGTATATCAAACATTAGGAATTGAGTTGCACCCCCCTTTTGGCCTCAGAACAGTCTCAATTCGTTGGGGCATGGACTCTCCAAGGTGTCGAAAGCATTCCACAGGGATGCAGGCCCATGTTGACTCCAATGCTTCCCACAGTTGTGTCAAGTTGGCTGGATGTCCTTTGGGTGGTGGACCATTCTTCATACATATGGGAAACGGGTGAGTGTGAAAAACTCAGCAGTGTTTCAGTTCTTGACACAAACCAATGCGCCTGGCACCTACTACCATACCCCGTTCAAAGGCACTTCAAGATGTTGTCTTTCCCATTCACCCTCTGAATGACACAATACTTCTTTAACCGGTCTCCTCCCCTTCACCTACACTGATTGAAGTAGATTTAACCAGTGACATTAATAAAGGATCATAGCTTTCACCTGGATTCACCTGGTCAGTCAATGTCATGGAAAGAGAAGGTGTTCTTAATGTATACTCAGTGTACATGTTAAGTATGTTCTGGTGTTTTGGCCGCGCCCACCAAATGACCACACCTGATCTTAATGAGTGCTAGTTTCCTTCGAAATGGGGTCTGTTTGAATAGACTAAAATGAACAGCTTTGTTTGAGTTAAAGAAAACATGGCATGCTAGCTCCATCCTGGTGGCACAGTGGGCTAATTCCATGGATAGACAACAGAAGATCATAGATTTGAATTTCACTGATGCCATGCCACAATAAAACATGTATGTTTGCATGATTAATGCCTAAGCAAATGAATTTCTATCTCTGCTTGGAGTTCAAAACAGTTCACCCAAACTAAGCTAGCAGTGTTATTAAACGTCTCATTGTAACATGTTCTCAGAACGTTCTTTAATTACCTTCAAATAACATATCATTTGCGTTCCTAGAACGTTAATAAAACCTCCCGGCAAAACTTTCAGGGAACCATAGTAAAACGTTCTCAAACTCCCTTCAACCTAAAAATGTACGTTCCCAGAACAGGTGAAATGTTCACTTCTGTTCTCAGAAGGCCTAGTCAGGAAACCTATGGCTTTGTTTAGAGAACCAATGGGAAAATTCACTCAACTTCCAAGGAACCAAATGTGCTAGCTGGGTATGTTGCAGTAATTAGAGTCCTATATCATGGCTTGATCATTCCCAGAGCTCTCTTTCGCTGTTATCGCACACCCTCCAATATCTGTGCGTGTCTAGGCTTTGTGAATGAGTGAGAGAAGGCTTTGTGTGTGCGTGTGTTTCAAAGGAGTAGGAAATAGAGTAAACAAACTACTCCTGTCTGTTTTCTGTTGTGGTTATACGGTCATTAGAAGCAGAACATTGTGGCATGGTTCATTGGCAGGAACCGTTGTTAAAAGGCAGGTTGCTAATGGCTATTTACCATGTAAAACAGGAAGGAGGGAGGGCTGGTAAAGAGATGCAGCTGTGCAACAGGTCCCTGCAACTACATCACACCAAATATTTGATGTTTGTCCAGGTCCCCAGAACGTCGGGAAATGCCTTCAATACCGTCCACTATGGGCAACCTGAGCACATATTATCATCTTGTTGGCTCGCAGCTTGCTATGGTGTAGTGGAAGGGGATAGAGGAAGGGTTTAAACCGCGCACCTCGGCTGAAAGGATAGCAGGTTCAATCCCAGTGCTAGATACTCGTTTAAATTGGTTCTGTTTGAACCTTCAACCGTCAAGTTGTTTATGGTTAACCCTTACCCATGGGTGTAGTACTGCTGGAGTGCGGAGCTCCCTCACTTTTTTCAATTTTGGAATACACAGAGCTGGTAATGTATTCTGTATTCTGATAAATTCTAAATAATTTATATTTCATTACCACAAAAATTCCATGAAAAACGATGACAAACCAAATAAATATGTATCGTAGCCTAGAGGTGTAAATGGTGGTTTCTTCCCTCTTTTCTCTGGATTTATGGTCACTCCCTGGTCAATTGATTTGATAGCATGTTTAATCTGTGCAAATTAATTTTATGAATTGATTGTTCTGTTGCTCTGTTTTCTTTTATTCTGTAATAGGGTGTATTGTAGACGTTCAAGCTAACCAAATCAAAGTGTATTTATGATACAGTGTGTAAGCTCCAAAATACAGTAAAATACCTACAGGCAAAAAGCTCTCAACTCAAACAGTGCAATTATATATGTATTAATTTACATTAGGTTATAGCCTACAAATAGCTATACCACGTAGTCGTAGGCCTGTTAGGCTGTAGGCCTACTGCTAATTATTGTTGTTTGTTCCTGAACTGGCCAAATGGCAGAGCTATCCTTCAGCTATCTTTCAGCACCAGAAGTTTGTTCAACTTCTTCACCATAATTGCGCGATCCTAGCGCTATCCTTTCAGCCCCACGAAGTACGCTCCAATCGCTTAAAATGACATCTCATCAAGATCTGTTGCCTAACCCTAATATTCATACTCATCCCTTATTATTATTACAAATATAATATTATCACTTCTCACAATGGTGCTCGTTTAGTAAAGTTAGATCAAAGCTGAATCAATGGATTCATTTCCATTTTACACAACAGAAGAGAATATAATACATAGCATAGTGCGCCTTTTACGTTACTGTTACACCAGGAACACCTCCTCATTTCTAATGAGATTTTAGGATGAAGCTGAATAGTCCCAAAACAATTATCAGGCACTCAACCTCAATAGAGTTGAAAGCAAACAGATTGAAACAAAATATAAGGCTAATAGTTTGTTAACACCATTTGCTCTAATTCGCTCACGAAACAGTAATTCAAGAGATCAATCAAATGATTGGTATGGAGATTCAGGCTGGACGTTTCACTGGTAAAACGTGACGAATTATCATTCACGACTGACAATGATGATGGCTTATTTTGAAATTAGGTAGCCTATGCCTAACTTGGTGTTTGAGGGTATTAAAAATATGACATTTTGTTTAGACAATATGTGTGGGCATAGGCAGAAGTTACAATTGGATGAGGCATTGTATGCATATTCTATAATGATAGACAATTCAATTGGCTACATCTGTCTGTACACACTTTGATTGAAGAAATTATGACATCAGTAGCTAGGTTTCCATTCAATTTGCAACAGAATTTCATGCGAATATGTTCAATTCCCATGTACCGAATGAAAAATACAAGATAAATGGGTTTCCATCGCATTTTCATCTCTGATGGTCACAAAACGGTTGCATTATATAGCAAATATGCCCACTCTGGTCTTGGCACATAAACTCTTGCCAACAGGTCTTGGCACATATGCTCTTGCCAACAGGTCGCAGATACAGTGCAGGTAGGCTACTTACATTATGAGATTATTATGGATGAGAGCGATATTTGTATTTGTCAAACGGCAGCCAAGCATCGATCATCATGTCACCAGAATAAGACCCTCGATATTTATTGGAAAGGAGCAACAAGCTCATCACCTTGCACATTCACCACCCTGTGAAATTCATGAAAAGATCCCACCATGTGAACGAACAAATTGTCTATTGGCATTTACACTGAACAAAAATATAAGTGCAACATGCAACAAGTTACAGTTCATATAATGAAATCCATCAATTGAAATCTATTCATTAGGCCCTAATCTATGGATTTCACATGCCTGGAAATACAGTTGGTCATAGATACCTTAAATAAATGGTAGGGACAAAACGAGTCAGTATCTGGTGTGGCCACCATTTGCCTGATGTAGCTGCCGTGACACATCTCCTTCACATAGATTTGATCAGACTGTTGATTGTGGCCTGTGGAATGTTGTCCCACTCCTATTCAAGGGCTGTGCGAAGTTGTTGGAAATTGGAGGGAACTGGAACACGCTGTCATACATGTCGATTCAGAGCATCCCAAACATGCTCAACGGGTGACATGTCTGGTGAGTATGCAGGCCATGGAAGAACTGGGACATTTTCAGCTTCCAGGAATTGTATACAGATCCTTGCTTCATGGAGTCATGCATTATCATGCTGAAACATGAGGTGATGACAATGGGCCTCAGTATCTCGTCACGGTATCTCTGTGCATTCAAATTGCCATCGATAAAATGCAATTGTGTTCGTTGTCTGTAGATTATGCCTGCCCATACCATAACCCCACCGCCACTATGGGGCACGCTGTTCACAACGTTGACATCAGCAAACCACTCTCCCACACAACATCATGCACACTGTCTGCCTTCTGCCCGGTACAGTTGAAACCGGGATACATCTGTGAAGAGCACACTTCTCCGTGGCCATCGAAGGTGAACATTTGACCACTGAAGTCGGTTACGATGCCGAACTGCAGTCACTTAAAAAGTTTCTGACAGTTTGTTCAGAAATTCTTTGGTTGTGCAAACCCACAGTTTCATCAGCTGTCCGGGTGGCAGGTCTCAGATGATTCCGCAGCTGAAGAAGCTGGATGTGGAGGTCTCAGGCTGGTGTGGTTACATGTGGTCTGCGGTTGTGAGGCCGGTTGGACGTACTGCCAAATTTTCTATAATGAAATTGGAGGTGGCTTATGGTAGAGAAATTAACATTCAATTCTCTGGCAACAGCTCTGGTGGACAGTCCTGCAGTCAGCATTATATTTGCACACCCCCTCAAAACTTGAGACATCTGTGGAACTGTTTTGCATGACAAAACTGCACATTTTAGAGTGGCCTTTTATTGTCCCCAGCACAAGGCGCACCTGTTTAATGATCATGCTGTTTAATCAGCTTCTTGATATGCCACACCTGTCTGTTGTATGGATTATCTTGGCGAAGGAGAAATGCTAATTAACAAACATGCACAACATTTGAGAGAAATATGCTTTTTGTGCATATGGAAAGTTTCTGGGATCTTTTATTTCAGCTCATGAAACATGGGACCAACACTTTACATGTTGCGTTCATATTTTTGTTCAGTGTATAAAATTGTACCTGCAATCAGCCCGGTCATGACTGTTTTCATGTGTCAGGTAATTCATCCGCATGAAATGGTTAGATGGAAACGTGGTTATTTACATTTTGATTTCATGCTCCCTCACCTAAAACAATATCACTACACCACTTCCCCTACTACCTATTCACACCCCTTGACTTTTTCCACATTTTGTTGTGTTACAGCCTGAATTTAACATTGATAATATTGAAATGGTGTGTCACTGGCCTAATAAACACAATACCCTATATCGTCAAAGTGGAATTATGTTTTTTGAAATGTTTACAAATGAATGTTTACAAATTAATAAAAATGAAAAGCTTTCAGTCACAAAGGTATTCAACCCCTTTGTTATGGCAAGCCTAAATATGTTCAGGAGTAAAAAATTGCTTAACAAGTCACATAATAAGTTGCATGGACTCACTCTGTGTGTAATAATAGTGTTTAACATTATTTTTTAATGACTACCTCATCTCTGTACCCCACGCATACAATTTTCTGTAAGGTACAATGGCGACCCCTCATTCAGGGAAGGTGGGGCCACCTGTTTTGAGCCCCACCTTTTTAGCAAAAAAATAAACAATTAACAGTGTGTCACATATCAGTTTGCAAACTCTGTAAAAAAAAAACTAAAACACTGTTGAGTTAATAAAGCCCCATACAAACTTGGTCTCTTTTTTGCTTTCTTGAGTAACGCAGCTCCAAAATGCAGGTGTTTCAGCCTAGCTCATTGCGTTCTGTGGTGGTGGGTCAGCCAGCGTAAAATACAGAGCGTAGGGGTTGGTAATGTTCTCCAGTTGCACCGGATTGGGTAATGTTCTCTAGTTGCACTGTGATTGGCTCAGTGTTCTGTCACTCATGGGACACTCATGGACACTACGTCACCGCCAAATCTAAGGGTAGAGCTCAAATTCAGGGCCCTTGGGTGCTGCCAAGGGCTGCATTTCAAACTCATAAAAGACGCACCCTAGTCCACTTACCCTCGCCTTATGCCCTCGTCAGACGTCATGATACGTCATCAGAAGTGTCCACTTCATTTCAGGGCTGAGGGGATAGTATGTTTCTGTTAAGTGTTTGGGATGCAGCCATAGAGTTACATTAGTAGTGCCCATCCAAGAAGGCTTAACGTCAAGTCATGTTATATCTACAGTAGCTGTGATTGGACTGATCATGTCAACATAATACTTTCGAAATCTTAGCTAGCAAGCTAGCAGTCATCATCACGAATCAAGTCGACAATCTACTGACAAATGCTTTTTAATAGTTGTCATATGAAGAGAAATAATGAAGATAAATTATTAAGAAAATGTAGTGGTGCTCATCGGTCATTGGACATAAACATCACACAACAATTTGGAAATCGCAAATTCAACAATGAATGGTTTGGAAGGAACCAGTGGCTAACTGCAGGCATTGCAAAGCAATCACTTGCCTTCTATTCAGTGGAGTGGGTGTGTGGTCCCAAGTCTAGGTTTGAGGGTCTCTTTTCCAAGCTTAAAAGGATAAACATCTACATTGGCCATTCTGTCAATCCAGCATGACTTCTGATGTGCTCAAAACAACTGGAAACTCAGTAAAAAACAAGCTCCGACTGCGAAAATACATTTTGAATAGTCATCCAACTCGGAGTATCAAGTCGGGGACTTGGGCCTCTTTCTAGAGCTCCGACCTGAATATCACCAATGTCATCATGATTCGACCTTGTTTTTGAGTTCCCAGTTGTCTTGAAAGCACCATAAATGCAGAGAATGCCACAGCACAACAAGGTGAGGCCAAAAATGTATTGTATGCTGCTGCATAAATTATGTAAATTGCCAGGGAGATATGTATACTGTAGCTTAGGCTGTAATTGATGCCAAAGGTGCTTCAGCAAAGTACTGAGTGAAGGGTCTGAATAAATGTGATATATCTGTATTTATTTTTCAATACATTTGCATAATCACTTTGTCATTATGGGGTATTGTGTGTAGATGGGTGAGACAAAACATATATTTAATCCATTTTGAATTCAGGCTGTAACACAACAAAATGTGCATTAAGTCAAGGAGTTTGAATACTTTCTGATGGCACTGTATGTTTATCCCCCCCTCTGACAAACGTTGAATATTTCATTGAGACCGAGATCTTGTTGCTCTATGTGCTCTGCTCTCCCAGTCAGTCCAGGCACATCAATATTTAGAAGCTACTTGACTTCATAATCTGCTGTTTGAAAGATGTTTCAAAGCACTTGTTTCTCAGGGGTAGGAAGTGTTCTTATGTTGTTCAGAATGAATCTGCACTGAGTCTGACAGAATTTCCCAAGTCCATCTACTTTACGTCAGAAGGTTCAAACCCCTTGACTTTTTCCACGTTTTGTTGTGTTACAGACATCATTTGAAATTGGTTAACTTGAGATTTTGTGTCACTGGCCTACACACAATACCACATAATGTTGAATAGGAATTATGTTTTTATGAATTTTTACTAATTAATTAAACATTTAAAACTGAAATGTCTTGAATCAATAAGTATTCAACGCCTTTGTTATGGCAAGCTTAAATAAGTTCAGGAGTAAAACATTTCTTGAAAATGGCTGTCTAGCAATCAACAACCAACTTGACAGAGCTTGAAGAACTTGAAAAATAATAATGTGCAAATATTGTACAATCCAGGTGTGCAAAGCTCTTAGAGACTTACCCAGAAAGAGTCACAGCTGTAATTGCTTCCAAAGGTGATTCTAACATGTATTGACTCATGGGGTTGAGAACAGCTTCCTAATATTGAGTTGCACCCCCGTTTGCCCTCAGAACAGCCTCAATTCATCGGGGCATGGACTCTACTACAAGGTGTCGAAAGTGTTCCATAGGGATGCTGGCCCATGTTGACTCCAATTCTCTCCCACAGTTGTGTCAAGTTGGCTGAATGTCCTTTGGATGGTGGAAACTTTTGAGCGTGAAAAACCAAACAGTGTTGAAGTTTTTGGCACACTCAAACCGGTGCGCTTGGCACCTACTACCATAACCCATTCAAAGGCACTTAAATCTTCACTTCTCAATGGCACACATACACAATACATGTCTCAATTGTCTCAATGCTTAAAAATCTTTCTTTAGCCTGTTTCCTCCCCTTCATCTACACTAACTGAAGTGGATTTAACAAGGTACATCAATAAGGGATCATAGCTTTCACCTGGATTCACCTGGTCAGTTTATGTAATGGAAAGAGCAGGTGTTCCTATACACTCAGTGTGTATAGACAGTATGGACAGTTTATGAATATAAAAGTTGTGTACAGCAGTAGTTATATAGGATGAGCCATGACTAGAAAACAGTATATACTGTATATACACACACACACAACAGCATTGACCCTTCGCGACTGCATCCTGGTACTAAAGGGGTGTTGAGTTCAGAGCTACAGAGAACAGTACAGGACACTAATCACCAAGGTATATTAGGTTGACCAAGATCATATTAAACTATTTTCTTTCTATTCAATAAATGATACCAAGGAAAAACAATAAACTATTTTTCTAGGCAGATCTTCTAATCACCCTTTCTAGCAACTGTAAAACAACATGAATAATTGTAAGTTTGTTACGAGTTCCTTCATTTAGCCAGGGACCGAGCAGAGACTGGTATAATTATTTTAGACAAAGAGCGAATAGTTTCCCCTCTATGGTTAGAAACGTTTAGGCTCCACTTTTCATGGTTTATTTCTGTACTAAAACTAGCATGCATGAAGCACATGTTGCTCGGCTATTATATAACAGAAAACAGCTGACTGGTTGTCGTCAGGCCCTTTACATAACTAGGCAAGTCAGTTAAGAACAAATTCTTATTTACAATGATGGCCTACCCCAGCCAAACCGGACAACGCTGGGCCAATTGTGCGTCGCCCTATGGGACCAATCACGGCTGGATGTGATACAGCCTGGGTTCAAACCACGGACTGTAGTGACGCCTCTTGCTGAGAGGCAGTGCTTTAGACCGCTGCGCCACTCGGGTTTGAAGCAAAGCACCAAAGTATATTGGGGATTTATTTTTTATCAAGTAATAACTGCAACTTCTGACCTTGTACTTCTATTGCCAGCTATAATTTATTCTGCTTCTCAGCAGTTTTCTGTATGATTTGTTAGGTGTAGCTCCTGGACTCTTGGAAAGCTGATCTGTATGGTTTGTTTGGTGTAGCTCCTGGACTCTTGGAAAGCTGATCTGTATGGTTTGTTTGGTGTAGCTCCTGGACTCTTGGAAAGCTGATCTGTATGGTTTGTTTGGTGTAGCTCCTGGACTCTTGGAAAGCTGATCTGTATGGTTTGTTTGGTGTAGCTCCTGGACTCTTGGAAAGCTGATCTGTATGGTTTGTTTGGTGTAGCTCCTGGACTCTTGGAAAGCTGATCTGTATGGTTTGTTTGGTGTAGCTCCTGTACTCTTGGAAAGCTGATCTGTATGGTTTGTTTGGTGTAGCTCCTGGACTCTTGGAAAGCTGATCTGTATGGTTTGTTTTAGCTGCACTGCAGCATTGGGAATGATAAGAACTCCGGACACTCTTTCTTTCATATTAATATCCCCCCTATTTAAAGTAGTGATTTATGCTGTGGCTGTGGCATTACATGCCAAATATTATCCACATAAATGTTCTTCCCTGTCTGACTCAAAGTGATACAGACTGACCAATTAGGAGATGTGTGTGTATGTGTGTGTGTGTGTGTGTGGTGTTATGATATAATTCACATCAGCTGTCAGGACTACAGATGGTTATGATCAGAGAGACTGAGAGGCCTCTGACAATTCCCTTAGAAAGAGCATCATCTGTTTTTCATATGGCCGTGTGTGTGTGTGTGTGTGTGTGTGTGTGTGTGTGTGTGTGTGTGTGTGTGTGTGTGTGTGTGTGTGTGTGTGTGTGTGTCAACTCTGAAACCATTGACCCCATGACCTGCTCTTCAACTTACAGTACAGCACTCAGAATAGTCATGGGGAACTGCTGGTTATGTGTGGGTGTGATACTGTGGTGACATGGGACGTGTCAGGACTTTACAGTGTACTGTACAGTAGGTTATCCCTCTTTCAGATGGTACAGCACACTTCTCCTGTTAGTCTTTCACAGTCAAGTCCTCACATTAAGTCCTCACAGTCAATGTTTGTCTAAATATTTTTCACATCCCATTATATAAAGTCTATACAGTATGTTCATTTCCAGTAAAGTATTTAAAATCCTCGTCAAATTCAAATTAACATGAACATCAATAAACCCCCAAACTCCTCATATGATTTATTGTGCTCCTCAAAATGAGAGAGAGAGAGAGAGAGAGAGAGAGAGAGAGAGAGAGACTCAAAGTGGATTTCACAGGCGCGTAATGATCTCACTGACATCAGTAACCTCCCCAGTCAGCTGGGATTTTCTCCTGCAGCCCGCCTTGGTGATGCATCTTAGCCCTCCTATCACATGTAGAACACAACAGAACACAACAGGAGGATGATAACACAACGGTGTTGGAGGGAGGGGAGAGAACTAGTGATGTTATGTTTGATACCAGAGGTCCGAGGTATGCGCTGAAATGGCTAAGCAGTTTACATCAATGCAATGGGCCAATCGATGCCTGTATCACTTTATCAGAAGCACGTGATCAACGTCCAAATCTTTGTTTCGTCGAACAACCACCTGATTGGTTTGGTGTTGGTTTGGTAGTAGACAAAAAGGCTACGCTGTGCACGCTCTAAGGTGTGTTGGACGTCACCTTTAATCATTTGTCTGCTCTAAATTCTTTTGACCAGCATGTGCCACTAGTGTACACTGTATCGATCAAAGCCTCGAGTAATGACATTATTTTTGACACAATTGGCTGGAAAGCCTCAATGCTTCAGGAAGCTTTCTTTCCCCATCACTAGGGAGAGCAGGATGGTAACAGAAGTGAGGGAGGAGGAGGGTATTTATTCTTCATTAACCTCCTGTCTCCTGACTGCATGCTCTCTGTTGCCTTGTGATCAGAGCCATGTTCTCTCTCTCAGACATCGCTATACATACTAATACATGTAATAAATGTATTAATAAATCTAATAAATGTTTTTTATATAGTGCCAAATAAGGGTTCTTTAGCTATTGAAGGGCTCTAAGTGTTATTGGAGTCAGTATTGTTCCACATAGAAACATCACGCTTCCCAAAGATACCTTGAGGGACAATGTAGTGCATTGTCTTCCGACAGATGGCATCATTCTAACCCAATGCCTTACACTTGGCATAGAGTCTGTCCTTGCAATATCATGATGCTTCATCAATGTGCAGTCGAGGTCTAGCTGTTAATAAATGGACTGTTTTCTCTCCCAGCACCCCGTCTCTTCATAGAGAACATGTGCTTACAGCACATCACTGTATGATTTATCATGTAGCACCCAGGAGACTCATGTAATTATCCTCCTCTCAGCGCTGCTGTAGCTTCATTTCTCTTGTTTATCACACCATACTCACTTTAAGAGTGAGAGCGGTGCTTGTTTTCCCCTCAGTTGAATATAGCATTCTGGACTAATTTGTCACACCATTCCCAGGACGACTGAACTAAGACATCGCCATCCACCAGAGAAGGTGGAACCAGGGCTGGTGGAAGTACAGATCCATTGTTGGCCCTGTGAGAAGCTGAAATCTCTGCAGACTAGTAGGGTGAGATGTCCAACAGAGATACTGTTCAGAGTGAAGGATTGTGTGTGTGTGTGTGTGTGTGTGTGTGTGTGTGTGTGTGTGTGTGTGTGTGTGTGTGTGTGTGTGTGTGTGTGTGTGTGTGTGTGTGTGTGTGTGTGTGTGTGTGTGTGTGTGTGTGTGTGTGTGTGTGTGTGTGTGTGTGTCTAAACTAGGATTACAAAAAGACCCAAGAGATCCATTTAGGGACCACGCTAGAGGACTTTAAGTGGGAACCCAAGATGCCAGTTGGGTGATATGATCTGCAGTGAAGTTATGAAGTCTGTGGCGAGCCAGAGAAAAATACCTGTTGGTTTAGTTAGAACTGCCAGGCTCCCACAACACCACAGTGATGTCTGTCTGTCTGCCTGTCTGTCCATACAGAAACCTACAGGCCAGTCAAACACACAACATGGTCTCTTTCGAATATTTCAAAATGGTGGCATTGAACGACTTTAGTTATACAGTATGTCACATAAGTTGACATTACTTATACAGTATATCACTATTATGACATACTACTTAGCTTATACAGTGCATTCGGAAGGTATTCAGACCCCTTGACTTTTTCCACATTTGTTACGTTACAGCCTTATTCTAATATGGATTAAATAAACAAATGTCTTCATCAATCTACACACAATGCCCCATAATGACGAAGCGAAAATAGGTTTCTATACATTTTTACAAATGTATAAGAAATTATAAACTGAAATACCTTATTTACATAAGAATTCAGACTTTGATATGAGACTCGACATTTTACTCAGGTGCATCCTGTTTCCATTGATCATCCTTGAGATGTTTTTACAACTTGATTGGAGTCCACCTGTGGTAAATTCAATTGATTGGACAAAATTTGGGAAGGCACACACCTGTCTATATAAGGTCCCACAGCTGACAGTGCATGTCAGAGCAAAAACCAAGTCATGAGATCGAAGGAATTGTCCGTAGAGCTCCGAGGCAGGATTGTGTCGAGGCACAGATCTGGGGAAGGTTGGCAAAAAATGTCTGCAGAATTTGTATTTGTATTTATTATGGATCCCCATTAGCTGCCAAAGCGGCAGCTACTCTTCCTGGGGTCCAGAAAAATGAAGGCAGTTTATACATTGAAGGTCCCCCAAGAACACAGTGGCTTCCATCATTCTTAAATGGAAGAAGTTTAGAACCACCAAGACTCTTCCTAGAGCTGGCCACCCGGCCAAACTGAGTAATCGGGGGAGAAGGGCCTTGGTCAGAAAAGGTGACCAAGAACCCGAAAGTCACTCTGATAGAGCTCCAGAGTTCCTCTGTGGAGATTGGAGAACCTTCCAGAAGGACAACCATCTCTGCAGCACTCCACCAATCAGGCCTTTATGGTAGAGTGGCCAGACAGAACCCACTCCTCAGTAAATGACAGCCTGCCTGAAATTTGCCAAAAGGCACCTAAAAGACTCTCAGATCATGAAAAACAATATTTTCTAGTCTGATGAAACCAAGATTGAACTCTTTGGTCTGAATGCCAAGTATTCACGTCTGGAGGAAACCTGGCACTATCCTTACGGGGAAGTTTGGTGGTGGTAGCATCATGCTGTGAGGATGATTTTCAGTGGCAGGTACTGGGAAAGATGAACGGAGCAAAGTACAGAGAGATCCTTGATGATAACCTGCTTCAGAGCGCTCAGGACCTCAGACTGGGGGAGAAGGTTCGCCTTCGAGCAGGACAACAACCCTAAGCACACAGCCAAGGCAACACAGGAGGGGCTTCGGGACAAGTGTCTGAATGTCCTTGAGTGGCCCTGCCAGAACTCGGACTTGAAACCGGTCAAATATCTCTGGAGAGAGCTGAAAATAGCTGTACAGCGACTCTCCCCATCCACCCTGACAGAGCTTGAGAGGATCTGCTGAGAAGAATGAGAGAAACTCCCCAAATACAGGTGTTCCAAACAGCGTCATACCCAAAACGAGCGTCATACCCAAAACGAGGCTTTAATCTCTGCCAGAGGTGCTTCAGCAAAGTACTGAGTAAAGGGTATGAATACTTATGTAAATATGATATTTCCATTTTTTTTGTAATAAATTTGTAATAATTTCTAAAAACCTGTTTTTTCTTTGTCATTATGGGGTATTCTGTGTCAATATATGAGGGGGGAAAAAAATATTTTATCAATTTTAGAATAAGGCTGTAACGTAACAAAATGTGGAAAAAGTCAACGGGTCTGAAAACTTTGCGACCGCACTGTATGTCACATAGCATTAGGGTGAAAGACAGGTTAATGGTACGGGTTGTGGTTAGGGTCTGTAACATACACTGGCTTTAAATTGCTTTTGTCGGCTTGGTTTAACCCCAGGACCTGTGAACATGTTTGAGTTAAACAGACCCTGTGTCAGTGGAGGCCTGCAGGGCTTTAGAAAGCAGAGAGCAGGCCAGGCTTAGACCAGTGATAACATAACGCAACGAGGGCTCGTTCTCACCAAGTGTGTTTATAGGCCAGTGAATGGATGGTTTTTAAGAGCTTGAGCATCTGAACTGGAAAGCCACCAAGCGTACTGGAACCACTCACCTCTCAGAATGAGAGGACCTTGAATGGTCTGATGACTCACAAGCTTGTTTCCCTGACAAAGTTGTTTTCACAGAGAGAAAAAGTCCATTTTCCACAATCAGCAAAAACATTCAAAAGTTGAATGTATTTTGTTTCAATTTATTTTTTATTTTTTTTAATCAACATTAAATTACACATGGAGTCATTTTCTGTCTTGGTAATGGCCTGTATCATACAGTGATGTTATTGTTATTGCCATCAACTGATCCCTTCCATGTTGATTACAATCTGAAAGCATGGGAAGTAGTTTATTGAGAAGACATTAAAGACAACAACCCAAACACAGTGGGCCCTGGTCAAAAATAGTGCACTAACTAGGGAATAGGGTGCCAATCTGGGACACAGACAGGATTTCTTGGCAACATTAAAAGTATTCTTGTTTGGCCTCTGTATGCGTGGGGCACCACCATGGTACAGATCTGTATATTTGTCTAGATAAATGATGCACAAAACCAGTGTAGTTCACAGTCAGACAACATGCTCTCAATAGCCTGGCCCCTTTTTCTTTTTTCATACTTGAACGGGAATCTTTTATTTCCAGAGAGGTAATCACCCTCTGCTGTTTCTAGGAAACGGGTCGTTATCGGGTCGCAAATTAGTCCTTTGGGTGCCATCTTTAGAAGTGAGGAATGTTGGATCAGTCTGCCTGAGAGGTTGGCAGAGCAGGCAGCAGGGCAGCAGAGCATACTGCTTCAGCCCCAGCCCAGTCACCGTACCCTCTGGGGCCCCAGCCCTGTCACCGTACCCTCTGGGGCCCCAGCCCTGTCACCGTGCCCTCTGGGGCCCCAGCCCTGTCACCGTACCCTCTGGGGCCCCAGCCCTGTCACCGTACCCTCTGGGGCCCCAGCCCTGTCACCGTACCCTCTGGGGCCCCAGCCCTGTCACCGTACCCTCTGGGGCCCCAGCCCTGTCACCGTACCCTCTGGGGCCCCAGCCCTGTCACCTTACACTCTGGGGCCCCAGCCTTGTCACCGTACCCTCTGGGGCCCCAGCCCTGTCACCGTACCCTCTGGGGCCCCAGCCCTGTCACCGTACCCTCTGGGGCCCCAGCCTTGTCACCGTACCCTCTGGGGCCCCAGCCCTGTCACCTTACACTCTGGGGCCCCAGCCCTGTCACCGTACCCTCTGGGGCCCCAGCCCTGTCACCTTACACTCTGGGGCCCCAGCCCTGTCACCGGGCCCCAGCCCTGTCCTCTGGTGCCCTAGTGACGGCAGCAGCCCCCTCCAAGGAGAAGGCCACAGTTAACTCATGGGAAAATAATCTCTCGTAAACCCCTTTTCAATGTCACCACCACTCCCAGCACCTGTAGATTGTAGATTCTATACTATGTAAAGGCTGGCCAGTCCAGGTTGTTTTGAATGAGGCTGGAGGTAGTGTGTCTCAGATATCTCCACTCAGGTCAGTCCTGGTAGTTTTGAGTCTTTCCCCCAAGTGTCCTGCCACCTGGAGCATTAAGGCTGAAGGTAGTGTGTCCCTGAGGAGGGAGTCCCAGAACAGGGATCTCTGGGGCTAGGTCTGACACGTCCAGTCGGATGCAGCTCAAAGCAGACCCTTTGGGTTGTGAAGGCGGTAGAGTTCCACATAATAACTATTTTAACTGACCCTGGCTCAATTTAACTTGGTTCATTTTCAATCTTTAAAAACCCTCCCTACACAGGTCCCCAAGGGTCCTCTTAAGTACTGTTGTCTATGTGATGCTATTACAAATATACTCAAAATATGGTACTGCTTTTACTATAACCCTCTGATGAATATAATGGTTATTGTAATGTCACAGTAACATGATAATGTGTCTCATTATATTGAGCTCTGAGTTTAAGTCTTGGACAGCAAAGATAAGGCTGTTTGCATCCCAAATGACACCCTATTCCCTATATAGTGCACTACTTTTTACCAGGGCCCAGAGGACTGTGGTCAAATGTAGTGCACTATGTAGGGAATATGGTGTCATTTGGGACGGAACCTACTGCGTCATCTGAGAGACTTCCAAATGTCCTAAGCCCTCCCTTCCAAATGTCAAACATAGATTCCCAGAGCTCATGTGAACTCAGATATGCAACTCAGTTGTTGAGAAAGATGTGACTTATACAACTAAACTTGCTGTAAAATGTATTTGACCTGTCTTTAGTCCCTTTACGGTTGTACAGTCCATGGTTTTCTTCTCAGAAAAATCTCAATACTGAACACCTATGTGGGTGTTTCAGCTATTGATATACTGCCACTTTCGTCCAAATCTTCTGTCAATATGCCAACATATAGGCTACCAAAACATACTAAAGTCACAGGAAAGAGAGAATCATTTTAGTTCACTACTTCCTAAGGCAAGGTTGTGTTATTGTGACCCAGATAGATCCACCAATCAGGGCCTCTATTTATATGTATCTGCTGTGTGATTGGTCTGGTCCAGTGTGTGTGAGATGGAAGCCATCAGGCCAGTGCCATGGAGAGTGACAGAGGAAAAGGTCATATGATTGATAAAGCTACGGATGGAAACACTGTGGGTGGGAACAGCCCTGTTGTTATGCCCCAACCCATTACCCATGAACTATTTCCAAGGGTTCAAACTACGGTCTAAACGCGGTGTTTGTGACCTATTCACAAAGACTTTCAGAGTAGGTGTGTAGAAATAGCAGCAGTTTGGCCTTTAAATCATAATAAGTAAGACTACATGGACAGGAGGGACCTGCCCTAGATCAGTACTCCTACTCTGAGACACTTTTTGAGTACAAAAAGGTCTGTGGGAGCCTGCTGCTGCTGAGTGTCTGTGTGATAAGTGAGATGGGGAGGCGGTAGTTTTGAGGGGCTGTTGCCAACTCTCACCTTGGCTGCATCTCACTTTTATCCTAAGTGCACCAGATACTCTATATCAGTCTAAATGTCACAGTACACTCTTATAAAAAAGGGTTCCAAAAGGGTTCGTTATGGAGGAATAGGGTTTTACCATGAACCGTTTTGATCTGAAGAACCCTTTTTGGAAGACAAGGGATTTTTTTGTTTGGCAAAAGGTTCTACCTAGAACCTTTAACATCTTAAGAACTCTTTTGGGGTTCTTTAAAAGGCAAGAAGGTTTCTACATGTTCTACATAGAACCATATATCATATTCCCAGCATGCTCTATTGCAGGATGATTTTTAGAATTGTTTGTTTTAATATCTGTGTTTTTGCGTTGATTGGTTAATAAATGTTATGCTACACAAAGATAAATAGCATACATTTTTCTAAACTATACAATCTGTTAGTAGTAGGACTTATTGCACTGAGATGGTTGTTCCAGTTTAGATTTTTATTTATTTAACCTTTATTTAACTAGGCAAGTCAGTTAAGAACAAATTCTTATTTTCAATGACGGCCTAGGATAATTGGGTTAACGACAGATTTGTACCTTGTCAGCTCGGGGATTTGAACTGAATGATGACTGAGGTCGTCTCAGTATTCATTCTTCCCTACCCTGGCAGTCATTCTGAATGCAGGTTACGGTGATAAATAAATACACTTGTTGGATATCGTAACTCTGTCTGGATTCCAATAGGAATTAAATATCGCATTGCAAGCTAGTATAATGTGACTTGCAGGCCCTACATAGAGGGTTCTGCAAAGGGTTCTATCAACAAAAAGGGTTCTCCTATGGTGATAAGCCGAGGAACCCTACATGGTTTTACTTAGCACCTGTTTTATCCTAAGAGTGTAAATGTAATAACACAGGCAGTTGACAATGTGGAAGAGATACAGTTGAAGTCGGAAGTTTACATATACCTGAGCCAAATACATTTAAACTCAGTTTTTCACAATTCCTGACGTTTAATCCTAGTAAAAAATTCCCTGTCTTAGGTCAGTTAGGATCACCAATTTATTTTAAGAATGTGAAATGTCAGAATAATTGTATAGAGAATGATTTATTTCAGCTTTTATTTCTTTCATCACATTCTCAGTGGGTCAGAAGTTTACATACACTCAATTAGTCAAACGTTTCAGGTAGCCTTCCACAAGCTTCCCACAATATGTTGGGTGAATTTTGTCCCATTCTTCCTGACAGAGCTGGTGTAACGGAGTCAGGTTTGTAGGCCTCCTTGCTCGCACATGCTTTTTCAGGTCTGCCCACAAATGTTCTATAGGATTGAGGTCAGGGCTTTGTGATGGCCACTCCAATACCTTGACTTTGTTGTCCTTAAGCCATTTTTCCACAACTTTGGAAGTATGCTTGGGGTCATTGTCCATTTGGAAGACATCATTGTCCATCCTCCAAACATAACGATGGTCATTATGGCCAAGCAGTTCTATTTTTGTTTCATCAGACCAAAGGACATTTCTCCAAAAGGTACCATCTTTGTCCCAATGTGCAGCTTTTTATGGTGGTTTTGGAGCAGTAGCTTCTTCCTTGCTGAGCGGCCTTTCAGTTTATGTTGATATAGCACTCGTTTTTACTGTGCATATAGATACTTTTGTACCTGTTTCCTCCAGCATCTTCACAAGGTCCTTTGCTGTTGTTCTGGAATTCACTTGAACTCTTCGCACCAATGTACGTTCATCTCTAGGAGACAGAACGCGTCTCCTTCCTGAGCAGTATGACTGCTGCATGGTCCCATGGTGTTTATACTTGCATACTATTGTTTGTACAGATGAACGTGGTACCTTCAGGCGTTTGGAAATTGCTCCCAAGGATGAACAGGCTTGTGGAGGTCCACATTTTTTTTTCTGAGGTCTTTTGATTTTCCCATGATGTCAAGCAAAGAGCCACTGAGTTTGAAGGTAGGTATGGTGATGCTCCTCTTATGGGAGCTTAGAAGGTGTCCCAAATGGCACCCTATTCCCTATATAGTGCACTACTTTTGACCAGAACCCTACAGGCCCTCTGGTCAAAAGTAGTGCACTACATGGTGAATAGTGTGCCATTTGGGACGCATCCTAATTCATTTCTCTGAGGGTTGGTTGGGGGTCTGAGGTTTGGAGACTGTGTGTGCCTGCTGAGGCGAGGCATGGATCTGTGTCAATCCCCTGTTGTAACGAGGCACTAGTCCCGTGGTAAATATTTAAAGTTGTATGCTAGCAGAACCAAAGGCTTCACAGACGCCACTCACTTTCCGGGCTTTGTTGATCAGACAGTCGGCGGAGTTCAATGGTGCTCATTCTTTGGATGGTTTCACACACACACACTGGGAGAGACATACACACACACGCCAGCCCAGATCCTTTCTGCTGCGGCAGGACCAGTGATCCTGACAGTTCTCCTACTTACAGTAAAGACACGTTCCCTCTCTGCCTTCTGTGCCTTTGCAGTTCATGAATAAAAAAACTGAGTTTAGTTTAGTCCTTGAAATACTGCAGGATAATGAGAACTGCTTCCCTTGTAGACCTTTAATGGCAGTTTCAAGGACATTGGCTTTGTGTGTTTTCTCAAAAAGTTCAGTGTTCACACTGAAAGCTTTAGTTGTTGGCATTGTAAAGTTAGTCAATGTGATTCTGTGCTGTAGGACTTAAGATCCGTCTGAACCATCTAAAATAGAATGATTTGATTGGATTATGTGGTAGAGTATTCATTATTATCAAATATCTGTCATGGCTAACCTGTTTAACTACTGCTGCTATCTGCACAACATAACAGATCAATAACTGTAATATTTATACTGTCTCAAATTGTCAAACCATTGGTCTTTGACCTAACCCAGAGACATATAGGCTAGTATTAAAGCTGACTGTCAGTTGATATAGAATCCAATGTAGGCCTATAGAATAAGTGAACTCTTTGACACATAATGCAATGGCACAGTTGAGTCGTATTGACGTACTCTTCTCCGTACTGTAAGTATTATCCAGTGTTCATCAGCTCATACTGTACGTGAAGATGAAATATGGATCCACCTTGCTCTTTACAGATTGAGATGCCTGGTGAAGCAGCTGGACAAGGGAGAGGTGAACGTGGTGGACCTGAGGAAGAATATAGAGTATGCAGCCTCTGTTCTAGAGGCAGTCTATATTGATGAAACCAGGTGAGTGCATTTCAAAGAAATCCCATTCCATGCATGACTACAGCAAGTATATTGCACTTTCTGCACGGCTGAAGGTACAGGAAAGAACGGCACAAATACAACTCACAGACAATACAAGTCATATATATATATAAAACATATTCTGATGATAAAATTCCTTGACAGAATCGAGTGCAGTACTACCAGTGTGGTACTATTCTGTTTTAGTGCCTTAGCTCAGACAGTTTGGAAAGTGAGGTTTCCAGTACAAACAGTGTCTATGTGTATGCTTATCAAAGCCCTTCAGTTCTCCCTATGTGTCTCAGTTCTCCTTCTGTGTCTCAGTTCTGTCTGTGTCTGGCCTGTTATTCTACTGATTAAGGTTATCCCTCCAGCCATCAATGACTGGTGTGTGTGTGTGTGTGTGTGTGTGTGTGTGTGTGTGTGTGTGTGTGTGTGTGTGTGTGTGTGTGTGTGTGTGTGTGTGTGTGTGTGTGTGTGTGTGTGTGCGCGTTCACATGCGTGTACATGTGCGTGTGTATGCTTATATGTGTGTTGAAGCCAGAGACAGGGAGAAAACGTCAGGGGGGAACGTCTGTCTTCAAATGGGGTGACAGATAAACTGAAAGGAGGCTGATCCACTCCCTGCTTTACTTCTTCAACTCCATGTGGGACGCTTTCCATCTCTCCATGGAGGAGACTATTAAACTAGATTCTGACTGAGCCCCACACCCCCCTCAGTCTGGGCTGTTGTGGCTGTAGTTGTTTATGCAGACTGCAGTGTGTCAGCTCAGCTGTGCTCTCCAACGATAAGCAGGTGTTTACATAGCCTGTAGACTGATCACATGCAGGCATGTTGACAGAGCTCATGTTCAACATATCTCTCTCTCTCTCTCTCTCTCTCTGTCTCTGTCTATGTCTCTCTCTTTCTCTCTCTCCTCTCTCTCTCTCTCTCTCTCTCTCTCTCTCTCTCTCTCTCTCTCTCTCTCTCTCTCTCAGGCCCCAATTCTATCTCTCTGAGGCCCCAATTCTATCTCTCTGAGGCCCCAATTCTATCTCCCTCCCTTTAGTATTGGCTCTTCATTAACAAGGTTTTGGTCCTCAGTGCTAGAACTCTCTTCAATCACCACAACATAAGGCATGTTTGCCAGAAAGCACTGCTACATTTCCAGAAGTTTGATCCAAACAAAATAATGAAGTCGTTCTTTGTGTGCATCCCAGATGGCACCATACTTACTATGTCGTTTATTCTTGTTTTTTACGGTCGTTCAGTTTTACAATTTCAGAATAATTACTTGCAGAAGGAAGTCCTGACCTGCACCCGTATCACCATTCTACACACCTAATTTCCTTACGTTAGTATCTAATCTAATGCTGACACTATAATTACATCATGAAAAATATCTGCTTCTCTTCTCCTTCATTGGCCACATTTTCATGAAGACTAAAGATCTGTTTTCCAGTTAGTAAATCACCAAGGCTATTTTCCTCAGTTAAATAAGATGACTCACTGTGAGACAGGAAGAAGGGAAACAAAACAAACTGCAATGAAGTCGTTCTTTGTGTGCATCCCAAATGGCACCATATATACTATGTAGTGCATTAGTTGGTCAGTACCCATAGACTTTGATTGAATCATATTTGTGTAGTAATTTTGTTTCCCATCATAATAAATCATTATTTATTTTCACGGTCGCTCAGTATTACAATTTCAGAATAATTACTTGCAGAAGGAAGTCCTGACCTGCACCCTTATCGCGATTCTAAAGGCCTCATTTCCTTACGTTAGAATCTAACCTAATGTTGACACTATAATCACATCATGAAAAATATATGCCTCTCTTCTCATTTTCTTTCACATGAAGACTAAAGATCTGTTTTCCAGTTAGTAAATCACCAAGGCTATTTTCCTCAGTAAAACAAGATGACTCACTGTGAGACAGGAAGAAGGGAAACAAAACAAACTGCAGTGGAAAGAGAACCTGTCAGTTACACTTCATCCAGTTAGAACCCCATTCAGCCTTCAGAAAGACATTTACTGGAGATCACACAGCTCCATACCAGGACAGGTAAACAGACATTTACTGGAGATCACACAGCTCCATACCAGGACAGGTAAACAGACATTTACTGGAGATCACACAGCTCCATACCAGGACAGGTAAACAGACATTTACTGGAGATCACACAGCTCCATACCAGGACAGGTAAACAGACATTTACTGGAGATCACACAGCTCCATACCAGGACAGGTAAACAGACATTTACTGGAGATCACACAGCTCCATACCAGGACAGGTAAACAGACATTTACTGGAGATCACACAGCTCCATACCAGGACAGGTAAACAGACATTTACTGGAGATCACACAGCTCCATACCAGGACAGGTAAACAGACATTTACTGGAGATCACACAGCTCCATACCAGGACAGGTAAACAGACATTTACTGGAGATCACACAGCTCCATACCAGGACAGGTAAACATACATTTACTGGAGATCACACAGCTCCATACCAGGACAGGTAAACAGACATTTACTGGAGATCACACAGCTCCATACCAGGACAGGTAAACATACATTTACTGGAGATCACACAGCTCCATACCAGGACAGGTAAACAGACATTTACAAGACTCAATATACCTGGCCTCTCAACTCATTACATTACAATCAGCAATGGAAACAAAGAGTGACATTTATAGCATACCTTTGCAGGAAATGGAACCTACAGTATACTACACTGTTAGCCGTTTTTGTAATTTTATCAGTAACTTACTGTATTAATCAAAAGTATGATACTGTATACTCCTGAGTGGCGCAGTGGTCTAAGGACACTGCATCTCAGTGCAAGAGGCGTCACTGCAGTACTTGGTTTACTCCCGGTCGTGACTGGGAGTCCCATAGGGCGGCGCACTATTGGCCCAGGTTTGGCCGGGGTAGGCCATCATTGTAAATAAGAATCTGTTCTTAACTGACTTGCCTAGTTAAATAAATATACACTGAATGCAGTAGATTACCATAGAATGCACAGTAAAATACCGTACTGTACAGCGTACTGTAAATTATGCTGCACTGGAATGAAAAAGATTTGCAGGCGCATGTATATAGGGAACAGATCAGAGTGCTAGGGGGTCTTAAATGGTTTAATGGCTGAATATTTACCCATGTCCATTTCATCTCTTTAGTTTAGAAGCCTTTTGTTTAGGCCTCTAGAAGTGCAAGTTATATAAAACACCTAGTATTTATTAATATGCAAATGCCTACAGCCAACCTGCTTGTTCTAATCCCTTGTAATTACAGTAAAATTATGTACAAATCATTTTCTTACAGTTTAGTAGTCAATTTCACTGTATTGAACTGTGTTTCATTCCTCTGGCGTCAAATGATCATGTATATCTCAGTATTGTATTGGCACTATCCAGTGATAGTCAAAGATATCATAAGATATCTTGTTGTAATTACAATTATTTTGAACACCAATGTATCCTTAACTACAACAACATTTTCCGTAAAAGGTTAAAGAAAGTTTTTCCCTGCTATGACTGTGATGTTAGTTTTATCAGCCTTGTTTGACTGTAAGTTGATAAGGCTCAAGAACTCCTGCTAAATGACCAAAATCTAAATATGAATGTGTTATTGAATATCATACAGATTGGTTTCCCCACACCCTAAGTTGTAAAACAAGGAGACACCTTATCACTGACTCTGTTATGTTTATTCGTGATTTGGAAAAAGACATCAAATCAAATCATCAAATCAAATTGTATTGGTCACCTGCGCCGGATGCAACAGGTTTAGAATTAACAGTAAAATGCTTCCTAATGAGCCCATTGCCAACAGTGCAGAGTTCAAAAGTAAGACAAAACACAGTAAAAACAATAACGAGGCTACATACAAGGAGTACCAGTAGTGAGTCAATGTGCAGGGGTACGAGGTAGTTGAGGGAATGGAGGTAATATCCTATGTACAGTGCATTTAAACCCCTTTAATTTTTCCACATTTTGTTACGTTATAGCCTTATTCTAAAATAAATTAAATACAACATTTTCCCCGTCAATCTACACACAACACCTCATAATAACAAAGCGAAAACAGGCTTTTAGAAATGTTTGCAAATGTGTAAATAATAAAAAACAGAAATACCCTATTTACATAAGTATTCAGACCCTTTGCTATGAGACTCAAAATGACATTCAACATCCTTGAGATGTTTCTACAAATTGTTGTACATGATTGGGAAAGGCACACACCTATCTATATAAGGTCCCACAGTTGACAGTGCATGTCAGAGCAAAATTCAAACCGTGAAGTCGAAGGAATTGTCCGTAGCCCTCCGAGGTAGGATTGTGTCTAGGCACAGATCTGGGGAAGGGTACCAAAAAATGTCTGCAGCATTGAAGGTCCCCAAGAACACAGTGGCCTCCATCATTCTTAAATGGAAGAAGTTTGGAACCACCAAGAATCTCCCTAGAGCTGACTGCGCGCTGAACTGAGCAATTGGGAAGAAGGGCCTTGGTCAGTGAGGTGATCAAGAACCCAATGGTCATGCTGACAGAGCTCCAGAGTTCCTCTGTGGCGATGGGAGAACCTTCCAGAAGTACAACCATCTCTGCAGCACTCCACCAATCAGGCCTTTATGGTAGAGTGGCCAGACGGAAGCCAATCCTCAATAAAAAGCACATGACAGCCCGCTTGGAGTTTGCCAAAAGGCACCTAAAGGACTCTCAGACCATGAGAAACAAGATTCCAAGCTCTTTGGCCTGAATTCCCAGCGTCACGTCTGGTGAAAATCTGGCACCATCCCTACAGTGAAGCATGGTGGTGGCAGTATCATGCTGTTGGGATGTTTTTCAGTGGCAGGGACTGGGAGACTAGTCAGGGTCAAGGGAAAGATGAACGGAGCAAAGTACCGAGAGATCCTTGATGAAAACCTGCTCCAGAGAGCTCAATACCTCAGACTGGGGTGAAGGTTCACCTTCCAACAGGGCAACGACCCTAAGCACACAGCCAAGACAACGCAGGAGTGGCTTCGGGGCAAGTCTCTGATTGTCCTTGAGTGGCCCAGCCAGAGCTCGGACTTGAACCCGGTCGAACATCTCTGGAGAGACCTGAAAATAGCTGTGCAGAGACTTTCACCATCCAACCTGACAGAGCTTGAGAGGAGAAGAATGGGAGAAACTCCCCAAATACAGGTGTGCCAAGCTTGTTACGTCATACCCAAGATGAATCGAGGCTGTATTGACTGCCAAAGGTGCTTTTACTGCCAAAGTACTGAGTACATTTTTAATACATTTGCGAAAAATTCTAAAAACCTGTTTTTGCTTTGTCATTATGGGGTATTGTGTGTAGATATATGAGGGGGGGTAACGTATGAGTATCGTAACAAAATGTGGAAAAAGTCAAGGGGTCTGAATACTTTCCGCATGCACTGTACATGTGGGTAGAGGTAAAAGTGACTAGGCGATCAGGATGTATCATAAACAGAGTAGCAGCAGCGTATTGCAGCAGTGTATAGCAGCAGCGTATGTAAAGTGTGTGTGTGTAGTATGTGTGTATAGAGCCAGTGCAAGAGAGTCAGTGTAAAACAATGAAGATATAGAAATAATAAAGGGTGTCAATGTAAATAGTACAGTCAATTGGTGGAAAAGATCAAGACTCATGATTCACATGAAAAAAACACTTGATGGATTTTAGAAAACCAGCTGCTAAGATAATTGTTTTTCACTTTTGTTTTGGTGAATAAATTCACACCTGCTCATTCCAAAATCATGGGCGTTAATATGGAGTTGGTCCCCCCCTTGCTGCTATAACAGCCTCCACTCTTCTGGGAAGGATTTCCACTAGATGCTGGAGCATTTCTGTGGGGACTTGCTTCCATTCAGCCACAAGAGCATTAGTGAGGTCGGGCACTGCACTGATGTTGGGCTATTAGACCTGGCTCGCAGTCAGCGTTCCAATTCATCCCAAAGGTGTTTGATGGGATTGAGGTCAGGACTCTGTGCAGGCCAGTCAAGATCTTCCACACCGATCTCGACAAACCATTTCTGTATGGACAAACCATTTCTGCTTTGTGCACGGGGGCATTGTCATGCTGAAACAGGAAAGGGCCTTCCCCAAACTGTTGCCACAAAGTTGGAAGCACAGAATCATCTAGAATGTCACTGTATGCTGTAGTGTTAAGATTTCCCTTCACTGGAACTAATGGACCGAGCCCGAACCATGAAAAACCGACCACAGACCATTATTCCTCCTCCACCAAACTTTACAGTTCGCACTATGCATTGGGGCAGGTAGCGTTCTCCTGGCATCCGCCAAACCCAGATTCGTCCGCCTGCTGAATGGTAAGTGTGATTCATCACTCCAGAGAACACGTTTCCACTGCTCCAGAGTCTAATGGAGGCGAGCTTTACATAACTCCAACCGACGCTTGACATTGCACATGGCGATCTTAGGCTTGTTTGTGGCTGCTCGGCCATGGAAACCCTGACATTATGTGGCTGAGCCATGAGGAGAAAGCCCACCAGATATAACCTGGCATTATGTGGCTGAGCCATGAGGAGAAACTGAACATGTTTACTTTGTTCATTGTTAATTTCTGTTAGCAAAAAGTTTAGATATAGCCTGGAATAAAAGAAAACTGATTTAGCTCCAGATATGGGACACTTATGTATGCAGAGTGTGTGTAGGTCTGTCTCACACTTTAAACTTCTCTTTGTGCCAGACCGGGTTATAACACATTCCATTGAACTTTTCTGGATTTATTTCTATGTATTTTTATTATTTTTACTACTCTCTAGGGATGTTATTATTGCTTGGATAACCTTATTTACCATTATGTATTCATTATTTGGGAGGTATAGTATGGTAGGGTTATGAGGTATAGTATGGTAGGGTTATGAGGTATAGTATGGTAGGGTTATGAGGTATAGTATGGTAGGGTTATGAGGTATAGTATGGTAGGGTTGTGAGGTATAGTATGGTAGGGTTATGAGGTATAGTATGGTAGGGTTATGAGGTATAGTATGGTAGGGTTGTGAGGTATAGTATGGTAGGGTTATGAGGTATAGTATGGTAGGGTTATGAGGTATAGTATGGTAGGGTTATGAGGTATGGTAGGGTATGAGGTATAGTATGGTAGGGTTATGAGGTATAGTATGGTAGGGTTGTGAGGTATAGTATGGTAGGGTTATGAGGTATAGTATGGTAGGGTTATGAGGTATAGTATGGTAGGGTTATGAGGTATAGTATGGTAGGGTTATGAGGTATAGTATGGTAGGGTTATGAGGTATAGTATGGTAGGGTTATGAGGTATGGTAGGGTTATGAGGTATAGTATGGTAGGGTTATGAGGTATAGTATGGTAGGGTTATGAGGTATAGTATGGTAGGGTTATGAGGTATAGTATGGTAGGGTTATGAGGTATAGTATGGTAGGGTTATGAGGTATAGTATGGTAGGGTTATGAGGTATAGTATGGTAGGGTTGTGAGGTATAGTATGGTAGGGTTATGAGGTATAGTATAGTAGGGTTGTGAGGTATAGTATGGTAGGGTTATGAGGTATAGTATGGTAGGGTTATGAGGTATAGTATGGTAGGGTTATGAGGTATAGTATGGTAGGGTTATGAGGTATAATATGGTAGGGTTATGAGGTATAGTATGGTAGGGTTGTGAGGTATAGTATGGTAGGGTTATGAGGTATAGTATGGTAGGGTTGTGAGGTATAGTATGGTAGGGTTATGAGGTATGGTAGGGTATGAGGTATAGTATGGTAGGGTTATGAGGTATAGTATGGTAGGGTTATGAGGTATGGTAGGGTATGAGGTATAGTATGGTAGGGTTATGAGGTATAGTATGGTAGGGTTATGAGGTATAGTATGGTAGGGTTGTGAGGTATAGTATGATAGGGTTATGAGGTATAGTATGGTAGGGTTATGAGGTATAGTATGGTAGGGTTATGAGGTATAGTATGGTAGGGTTATGAGGTATAGTATGGTAGGGTTATGAGGTATAATATGGTAGGGTTATGAGGTATAGTATGGTAGGGTTATGAGGTATAGTATGGTAGGGTTGTGAGGTATAGTATGGTAGGGTTATGAGGTATAGTATGGTAGGGTTATGAGGTATAGTATAGTAGGGTTGTGAGGTATAGTATGGTAGGGTTATGAGGTATAGTATGGTAGGGTTATGAGGTATAGTATGGTAGGGTTGTGAGGTATAGTATGATAGGGTTATGAGGTATAGTATGGTAGGGTTATGAGGTATAGTATGGTAGGGTTATGAGGTATAGTATGGTAGGGTTATGAGGTATAGTATGGTAGGGTTATGAGGTATAGTATGGTAGGGTTGTGAGGTATAGTATGATAGGGTTATGAGGTATAGTATGGTAGGGTTATGAGGTATAGTATGGTAGGGTTATGAGGTATAGTATGGTAGGGTTATGAGGTATAGTATGGTAGGGTTATGAGGTATAATATGGTAGGGTTATGAGGTATAGTATGGTAGGGTTGTGAGGTATAGTATGGTAGGGTTATGAGGTATAGTATGGTAGGGTTGTGAGGTATAGTATGGTAGGGTTATGAGGTATGGTAGGGTATGAGGTATAGTATGGTAGGGTTATGAGGTATAGTATGGTAGGGTTATGAGGTATGGTAGGGTATGAGGTATAGTATGGTAGGGTTATGAGGTATAGTATGGTAGGGTTATGAGGTATAGTATGGTAGGGTTGTGAGGTATAGTATGATAGGGTTATGAGGTATAGTATGGTAGGGTTATGAGGTATAGTATGGTAGGGTTATGAGGTATAGTATGGTAGGGTTATGAGGTATAGTATGGTAGGGTTATGAGGTATAATATGGTAGGGTTATGAGGTATAGTATGGTAGGGTTGTGAGGTATAGTATGGTAGGGTTATGAGGTATAGTATGGTAGGGTTGTGAGGTATAGTATGGTAGGGTTATGAGGTATGGTAGGGTATGAGGTATAGTATGGTAGGGTTATGAGGTATAGTATGGTAGGGTTATGAGGTATGGTAGGGTATGAGGTATAGTATGGTAGGGTTATGAGGTATAGTATGGTAGGGTTATGAGGTATAGTATGGTAGGGTTATGAGGTATAGTATGGTAGGGTTATGAGGTATAGTATGGTAGGGTTGTGAGGTATAGTATGGTAGGGTTGTGAGGTATAGTATGGTAGGGTTATGAGGTATAGTATGGTAGGGTTGTGAGGTATAGTATGGTAGGGTTATGAGGTATGGTAGGGTATGAGGTATAGTATGGTAGGGTTATGAGGTATAGTATGGTAGGGTTATGAGGTATAGTATGGTAGGGTTATGAGGTATAGTATGGTAGGGTTATGAGGTATAGTATGGTAGGGTTGTGAGGTATAGTATGGTAGGGTTATGAGGTATAGTATGGTAGGGTTGTGAGGTATAGTATGGTAGGGTTATGAGGTATAGTATGGTAGGATTGTGAGGTATAGTATGGTAGGGTTGTGAGGTATAGTATGGTAGGGTTATGAGGTATAGTATGGTAGGGTTGTGAGGTATAGTATGGTAGGGTTGTGAGGTATAGTATGGTAGGGTTATGAGGTATAGTATGGTAGGGTTATGAGGTATAGTATGGTAGGGTTGTGAGGTATAGTATGGTAGGGTTATGAGGTATAGTATGGTAGGGTTGTGAGGTATAGTATGGTGCTGATACATTTGTGTAATGTGTATTCTATGTGAGCCGGAGTGTGACTGTCCCTTGATGTCCCCCTACCAGGCGTCTTCTGGACACTGAGGATGAGCTCAGTGACATCCAGGCGGACTCTGTGCCCATGGAGGTGCGTGATTGGCTGGCCTCAACCTTCACCAGGAAGATGGGCGTGGTCAGGAGACGACCCGAGGAGAAACCACGGTTCAGGAGCATCGTCCATGCCGTGCAGGCTGGCATCTTCGTCGAGAGGTACACGCACACGCACACATGCACACACACACACACACACTATTTTTTGTTGAGAGATTGTACTTTCATGAGGCATGGGGAAATAACCCTATAAGAGAATTATAGTAGGCTATTGATATTGATAAGTATGCAGAGACATGTACAGATAAGTACAAAAACAACATACCATCAGACCATCAACACTTATTCCAAGCTCCTATGAATTACTTCAGAGGTAGTGTTGTTTCTTAAAAGGAAAACACAACTGTCAATAGAAAATGATTATTATTCAAAACCTGGGCACAAACAGACATGGTGGCTTTCAGTTGTGGTGTTGCTCTTAGAAGTAAAGAACAACAGACATTCTGCCAGTAATAGAAATGGACATTAGTGAAATGTGCGTACAATTTCTTGAGCATAATTGCCTACTTACATTGGGCACCAACATGAATATGTAAACATAATATTCAGCAACGCGTCTCAATCTCCCCGAGCTGCTCGTAGGGCCTGTGTCTCACTCTTATTCCCATGGCAACTACTAGGCTATTTCAGTGTGCCATAGACACCTGTTGGAAACAATCCTCTACATCTTTATTTCCTGAAGCTGAATATTACAAAATGAAAGGCACAATGCAGGTATTTGAGATTTCATGCTCGGTTCGACAGTTTTTATTTCTTAGTTTATTTCTCAAATTCGTCAAACTAAATAGGTTAATGTTTAATGTGTTTGATGGGTTCTTCTTTAGTGACCAACAGTATAATTTGAGTTATAAAATGTGTGTTGTAATTCCACATGTTAAGAATGTTGTAAGATCTGTTGTTACAGTTATAAAGTATGTCTGTCAGACAGTGTGATCTCTTCAGCCCAGATTATCCTGTGAAAAACTAACAGGTCTGTGATTACAAACATTCTCAGAGAAGAGGAGAGAGGAGAATACAGTCAAAGCCCAGCCTGCCAGATTCTTCTTCTCTTTTATTAACTACATGTAGGATGAGTTCCAAATTGTACCCTATTCCCTCTATAGTGCACAACTTTTGACCATTACCCGTAGAGAATAGTGTGCTATTTGGGACGCAGCCCTCTTCTCTTAAATTAGCTAGACACTTGAAGAACAGAGTGAACTTGGCTGGATTCCGACATGTCACACCTTTCTTTGTTGTGTTTCCACAGCCCAGTCTTTCTTTGTTGCTGTTTCCACAGCCCAGTCTTTCTTTGTTGCTGTTTCCACAGCCCAGTCTTTCTTTGTAGCTGTTTCCACAGCCCAGTCATTCTTTGTTGCTGTTTCCACAGCCCAGTCATTCTTTGTTGCTGTTTCCACAGCCCAGTCTTTCTTTGTTGCTGTTTCCACAGCCCAGTCTTTCTTTGTAGCTGTTTCCACAGCCCAGTCATTCTTTGTTGCTGTTTCCACAGCCCAGTCTTTCTTTGTAGCTGTTTCCACAGCCCAGTCTTTCTTTGTTGCTGTTGCCACAGCCCAGTCTTTCTTTGTTGCTGTTTCCACAGCCCAGTCTTTCTTTGTAGCTGTTTCCACAGCCCAGTCATTCTTTGTTGCTGTTTCCACAGCCCAGTCTTTCTTTGTTGTGTTTCCACAGCCCAGTCTTTCTTTGTTGCTGTTTCCACAGCCCAGTCTTTCTTTGTTGTGTTTCCACAGCCCAGTCTTTCTTTGTTGCTGTTTCCACAGCCCAGTCTTTCTTTGTTGTGTTTCCACAGCCCAGTCTTTCTTTGTTGCTGTTGCCACAGCCCAGTCTTTCTTTGTTGCTGTTTCCACAGCCCAGTCTTTCTTTGTTGCTGTTGCCACAGCCCAGTCTTTCTTTGTTGCTGTTTCCACAGCCCAGTCTTTCTTTGTTACTGTTTCCACAGCCTAGTCTTTCTTTGTTGTGTTTCCACAGCCCAGTCTTTCTTTGTTGCTGTTTCCACAGCCCAGTCTTTCTTTGTTGCTGTTGCCACAGCCCAGTCTTTCTTTGTTGTGTTTCCACAGCCCAGTCTTTCTTTGTTGTGTTTCCACAGCCCAGTCTTTCTTTGTTGCTGTTTCCACAGCCCAGTCTTTCTTTGTTGCTGTTTCCACAGCCCAGTCTTTCTTTGTTGCTGTTTCCACAGCCCAGTCTTTCTTTGTTGCTGTTGCCACAGCCCAGTCTTTCTTTGTTGCTGTTGCCACAGCCCAGTCTTTCTTTGTTGCTGTTTCCACAGCCCAGTCTTTCTTTGTTGCTGTTGCCACAGCCCAGTCTTTCTTTGTTGCTGTTTCCACAGCCCAGTCTTTCTTTGTTGCTGTTGCCACAGCCCAGTCTTTCTTTGTTGCTGTTGCCACAGCCCAGTCTTTCTTTGTTGCTGTTGCCACAGCCCAGTCTTTCTTTGTTGCTGTTGCCACAGCCCAGTCTTTCTTTGTTGCTGTTTCCACAGCCCAGTCTTTCTTTGTTACTGTTTCCACAGCCTAGTCTTTCTTTGTTGTGTTTCCACAGCCCAGTCATTCTTTGTTGTGTTTCCACAGCCCAGTCTTTCTTTGTTGTGTTTCCACAGCCCAGTCTTTCTTTGTTGTGTTTCCACAGTCCAGTCTTTCTTTGTTGTGTTTCCACAGCCCAGTCTTTCTTTGGCCTTATTTAACAGTTCTGTCTCATCCCACCCCGCACCCCTTTCAACACCCAGCCTTTGGCCGGTCCAAAAGTATTTTATCTACAAAGAATGCCTTCTCAAAAGCCTTGCTGCCTTTTAGTTTAAAAAAAAAATGTAATTACTGTTGCTCCCACCATTACTGGTTATTGTTGAAAACGGAGGTATTGTGTCTTTATGACACTGCAGCATTTTGATACCATAAAAGGATGTATACAATTGAAATCATCAGCCGCTGTTTGTTGTCCCTGTGTTTTCTATGTGTACAAAGTACATGTACACGAGCTGCCACAGCAGGCAAAACTGACTTTAAATTAAATCATTACAACCACTAATTATTCTAGCATTATTTCAACCCATTTTGCCCACTGGGCATATTGCAATTATTTTGTCTAACTACCTAATGATTGTGTATCTGTCTTCAGGATGTACAGACGGACGTCTAACATGGCTGGGCTGACGTACCCTCCAGCTGCCATCGCTGTTTTGAAGGTGCTTGATACTGTACATCATATTACCATTACTATGCCTACTATACAGTAGGGTAGGCAGCTAGAATTCAGCCTGATTTTTGTCAGAGCAGATTGTCGTGGGCTGAAGTATCATTTTAATTAAATGTTTAACACTACAAATTTAGCACGAGTATGCTCAAAAAGAGATTGAGTCTTAAAATATTATAATAACAATCACTTCATACTTTGATTACGCTGAGACATGATCACGTCTTTCTTTTTACATGTGGGTATATTTGGGAACGGATTTCAATCAATTACAATGATTTTAGCTGAATTCCTCGTGATTTTATATACTTTTTTGAGATGGGAATGATGCCATTTTAAAACATTACAGGGATAATAAACTGTGTCATATCATTCATAATGATACAGAATACAGGCTTTATTACAGCTGTACAATATATACCTGACTTTATCATAACATCATCCTATTCTGAAATCCATAGAGAGGATAAAATGTGTTATTGTGTGTAAGTAATATGTTTTATTTTATAGTACCCAATGTATGTTGTATTTAATTATGTGCTGTCATCATCCCTACCATCATCTGATTGTTTCCAGGATGTAGATAAATGGGCCTTTGATGTGTTTGCCCTCCACGAGGCCAGCAGTGAACACGCATTGAAGTTCCTGGTGTACGAACTGCTCACCCGCTATGATCTGATCAACCGCTTCAGGGTTAGTCTTTCTTCAGTCTCTCTCTTGATCGTTAACGTCAGGGTCTGTGTGTGTGAGTACATCTATCTGTGTGTGTGTGAGTGCATCTATCTCTCTGTGTGTGAGTGCATCTATCTCTCTGTGTGTGAGTGCATCTATCTCTGTGTGTGAGTGCATCTATCTCTGTGTGTGTGAGTGCATCTATCTCTGTGTGTGTGAGTGCATCTATCTCTGTGTTTGAGTGCATCTATCTCTGTGTGTGAGTACATCTATCTATGTTTGTGAGTACATCTATGTGTGTGAGTGCATCTATCTCTGTGTGTGAGTGCATCTATCTATGTGTGTGAGTACATCTATCTGTGTGTGTGAGTAATTGAACAGAGGTTTTGTAAACTTTTAAACCAGTAATTCTGAAAGTAGCGCTCAAGAGCCAAAAAGGGTCCCTGAAATGTGTGTGTATGTGCGTGTGCGTGTGTGTGTGTGGGTCTGTTTGTGAGTGCATGCATGCGTGGGTATTGTGTGTGTGTGTCTCCCTCTGTCGTCTGTTCTACACCACAGGCCTCTGGGTGCCTCGTGAAGACATCATTTAGCACTCCAACCTCACACTGTTCTGTTCTTTGTCCTCATCTCTTTGTCTGGTTTTAGATGAGAGTTTGTACACGTCCTCTGTTAGATGAGTGGTGAGAATATCACCGACACTTACTGTGCTTTGATCCCAATTTGAGGATAATCTTTTCATTAATATGATCATATGGTTGGACTTTACTTGAACGCTCTGTCATAAGGGCTACATAACACTACATAACACTATATGACATAACTAAGAGCAGGGCCCAGAACACACAGCAGGGTTTGAGGCATGTAGTACTCTTATGTAGCCATAATGTGTTACAGATCATACAACAGTGACCCTCTATTCCAAGTCATATTGTTTGTAGCCCCACCTTGTGAATCCATCAATACCCGACCTATACATATTTACACTTCTGCCACTTCAGCCCTGTCACCTACAGATAGTCACCTATAGATAGGTCGTGTTCCACTGCTCAGACATTGCATGGACTGTGCCGTCGGGCACCAGATTGCTGTAACATATGATGTGGTAAGCTGATATAAAATACCTATCCAGGTGTTGTAAGATATGGCATGTATCAGCAAAAAATGTCTGGGCAGAGGAACAGGACCTTAGTCACCCATAGATAGTCACCTACAGATAGTTGCCTACTATATATATAGTCACCTACAGATAGTCACCCATAGATAGTCGCCTACAGATGGTCATCCATAGATGGTCACCTACAGATAGTTGCCTACTGTATATTGTCACCTACAGATTGTCACCTAATGATAGTCACCCATAGATAGTTGCCTACAAATAGTCACCCAAAGATAGTCGCCTACAGATAGTGGATTTAGGAAGAGCAGTGTTCTGGGCCGTGCTCTGCTCTTAGTCTGATTAAGCAATAGAAGTTAAGCTTGCACACAAGCTACAGTACATGTACACGAAGCTCCCACACGTGTATCTCTTTATCTCTCCAGCTTCATTGTAGAAAAGCTAACTCCCGCACACATAACAATTTGAACAATAAACAACTTGCAGATGTAATACAGTATATTGCAGGAGTGTGCATGAGTTATATTTTCTGTAATGAAGTCGGTGATGTGCGTGATAACATTTGACTTCTGTCTCTCCAGTTGCCTGGAACTCACTGTGTTAGTGGTTGTCTGTGGTGAAACTGGCCCTCCATGACCCAGCACAGAGCCAATCACCTTCTAGTTGTTCATCTAGCTGAAACTTTGAGCCTCCCTGTTCTAACCCAGATACCAGTGTCTTAACCTCTCTGTTCTAACCCAGATAGAAGTGTCTTAACCTCCCTGTTCTAACCCAGATACCAGTGTCATCTCTGGTGTCTTAACCTCTCTGTTCTAACCCAGATACCAGTGTCATCTCTGGTATCATAGCCTCCCTGTTCTAACCCAGATACCAGTGTTTTAACCTCTCTGTTCTAACCCAGATACCAGTGTCTTAACCTCTCTGTTCTAACCCAGATAGAAGTGTCTTAACCTCCCTGTTCTAACCCAGATACCAGTGTCATCTCTGGTGTCTTAACCTCTCTGTTCTAACCCAGATACCAGTGTCATCTCTGGTGTCATAACCTCCTTGTTCAGATACCAGTGTCATCTTTTTTAATTTTTTTTTTTTTTTTTAACTAGGCAAGTCAGTTAATAACTAATTCTTATTTTCAATGACAGCTTAGAAAAAGTGGGTTAATGGCCTTATTCAGGGGCAGAACGACAGATTTGTACCTTGTCAGCTCAGGGATTTGATCTTGCAACCTTTCGGTTACTAGTCTAATACTCTAACCACCTGTCTTAACCTCCCTGTTCTTCCCCAGATTCCAGTTTCATCTCTGGTGACCTTCGTAGAGGCTCTAGAGGTGGGCTACAGCAAACACAGAAACCCCTACCACAACCTCATCCACGCTGCTGACGTCACACAGACAGCACACTATCTGATGCTCCACACTGGCATTATGGTGAGAATTATCCCCCAGCATCATACACAAATCAAAGGACAGGTTCTGATTATGTTTCTTGTTACCATCTCTCTCTCTCTCTCTCTCTCTCTCTCGCTCTCACTCTCCCGCTCTCAGCACTGGCTCACTGAACTGGACATTCTAGCCATGGTGTTTGCTGCAGCTATCCATGACTTTGAACACACTGGGACAACCAACAACTTTCACATTCAGACCAGGTGAGTGTGTCCGTATTCTTCAGTCAGTAGATGTTTTAATTCCTAAGCCACTGTACCACTGATAGTAATCGACCTAAGAGACTGATTGATGACTCATCGATAATTATTTATTGCCATTTCCATTCATTCCATCCTATCAATACCAATGTTAAACTGAAGATGTCCTTGTATTGTACTTTTAGTACACCACTTGCCTCCCAGAGAGACAGACAGTGCAGTCAGTCTGACCCTGACTAATGAATGCCAATGGAGCCTGAAGAAAGGAACATGGCTGTATAAAGAACCCATTTAAACAACCCATTAAAGTGAAGTGCACAATAAGAATAATTAATATTGCCTCACTGACCTCAGTGATAACAAGGGATCGCAACGAAAGAGAGACAGAGTGAGAATGTGTGAGAAAGGGAGAGAGATTAAACCCTTCACTTAGTTGAAACCTCTGCATGGCTTTCTAGTCTAATAACATAGATCAGAAAGGCCTCTGGCCCTTTAGACATGAGGGTTGTTGTGTTGAGATGGAATATGAAGGTATTGTTCAAACTCCCCTTCTGTGATTATGTGTTCTAAAATCGCTACCATCTCGAGTCGCTACCTTCGCTTTCGTAATCACTATCGTCGTTTCAAAACTGGTCGGAATGAGTTCCGCTTCAACCAGTTTTGCCCACTGGGGTAGTGTTTCCATACAAGTTGGCTACCTGGTAAAGTTATCCAGTCTGGGAAGCCCCATGTGGCACAATGAATAATCACACCTTCTCTTCCTTCTTCTTCTCTTCCTCTCTCCAGGTCAGAGGTGGCCATCCTGTACAATGACCGGTCAGTCCTGGAGAACCACCATGTCAGTGCTGCCTATAGACTTATGCAAGAAGATGAGATGAACATACTGGTCAACCTGTCAAAAGATGACTGGCGGTGAGTTAAGAAAGACTCCTCAGATTCTCAAGCTTTGGGGTTTTAGGCTGGATATCTGTAAAGCACTTAGTGACAACTGCGGATGTAAAAAAGGCTTTATAAAATGCATTTGATGAATTGATTGAGATCAACACTTCAAAGAACGAAGGGGCAAGAACTGTAACATAACCTGGATACTTGCCTTGATTCTAGGTTTGGATACGAATGTGGTGTGGTGTATTTCAATGCAAGACTATTATATAACCTGGATGACAGAGTCAATATGTTACATTCAATCCATCAATCAATCAAACTACATAACCAAAAGTATGTGGACATCTACTCATCTCATTCCAAAATCATAGGCATTAATGTGGAGTTGGTCCCCTTATTGCTGCTATAACAGCCTCCACTCTTCTGGGAAGGCTTTTCACTAGATGTTGGAACATTGCTGCAGGGACTTTATTCCATTCAGCCACACAAGCATTAGTGAGGTCAGGCACTGATGTTGAGCGATTAGGCCTGGCTCACAATTCCAATTCATCCTAAAGGTGTTCAATGGGGCTGAGGTCAGGGCTCTGTTCAGGCCAGTGAAGATCTCGACAAACCATTTCTGTATGGACCTCACTTTGTGCACAGGGGTATTGTCATGCTGAAACAGGAAAGGGCTTTCCCTAAACTGTTGCCACAATGTTGGAGGCACAGAATTGACTACAATGTCATTGTATGCTGTAGCATTGAGAGTTTCCTTCGCTGGAACTAAGGGGCCTGGCCTGAACCATGAAAAACTGCCCCAGGCCATTATTCCTAATCCACCAAACTTCACAGTTGGTACAATGCGTTCAGGGAGGTACAGATGCTAAATATTTTGTTTTATGAAACAAACAGGAAACAGCACAAAAAAAGAGCATGTATAACTATTCACCCCCCAAAGTCAACACTTTGTGGAGCTACCATTTGTAGCAATTAAAGCTGCAACACTCTTGGGGTATGTCTCTATAAAGTCATACCACAGATTCTCAATTGGATTGAGGTCTGGGCTTTGACTAGGCCATTCCAAGACATTTAAATGTTTCCCCTTAAACCACTCAAGTGTTGCTTTAGCAGTGTGCTTACGGTCATTGTCCTGCTGGAAGGTGAACCTCCGTCCCAGTCTCAAATTTCTGGAAGACTGAAACAGGTTTCCTGACCAGTTTCCCAGTCCAAGCCGATGAAAAACATCCCCACCCATCATTCACTGCGGGGATGGTGTTCTCAGGGTGATGGGAGGTGTTGGGTTTGTGCCAGATGCGTTTTCCTTGATGGCCAAAAAGCTACATTTGACCAGAGTACCTTCTTCCATATTGTTTGGGGAGTCTCCTACATGCCTTTTGGCGAACACCAAATGTGTTTTGTTATTTTTTTCTTTAAGCAATGGCTTTTTTTCTGGCCACTCTTCCATAAAGCCCAGCTCTGTGTAGTGTACAGTTTAAAGTGGTCCTATGGACAGATACTCCAATCTCCGCTGTGGAGCTTTGCAGCTCCTTCAGGGTTATCTTTGGTCTCTTTATTGCCTCTCTGATGAATGCCCTACTTGCCTGGTCCATGAGTTTTGGTGGGCGGCCCTCTCTTGACAGGTTTGTTGTGGCCATATTCTTTCAATTTTTTTCAGAATTTAATTAATGGTCCCCCATGGGATGTTCATCTGTACTTCTCCACAACTTTGTCCCTGACCTGTTTGTAGCGCTCCTTGGTCTTCATGGTGCCGCTTGCTTGGTGGTGCCACTTGCTAAGTGGTGTTGCAGACTCTGGGGCCTTTCAGAACAGGTGTATATATACTGAGACCATGTGACACTAAGATTGCACACAGGTGGACTTTATTTAACTAATTATACGACTTCTGAATGTAATTGATTGCACCAGATCTTATTTAGGGGCTTCATAGCAAAGGGGGTGAATACATACAGTACATGCACCCCTTTTCCATTATTTTTTTTATTTCACTTCACCAATTTGGACTATTTTGTGTATGTCCATTACATAAATACATTTAAATGACAGGTTGTAATGCAACAAAATAGGAAAAACGCCAAGGGGGATGAATACTTTTTCAAGGCATTTTAGTGTTCTCCTGGCATCCGCCAAACCCAGTTTAGTCTGTCGGACTGCAAGATGGTGAAGCGTGATTCATCACTCCAGGGAACGCGTTTCCACTGCTCCAGAGTCCAATGTTGGCGAGCTTTACACCCCCAACGCTTGGCTGCTCGGCCATGGAAACCCATTTCACGAAGCTCCCGACGAACAGTTTTTGTGCTGACGTTGTTTCCATAGGCAGTTTAGAACTCGGTAGTAAACGTTGCAACCGAGGACAGACGATTTTTACGCACTACGCGCTTCAGAACTCAGCGACCCCATTCTGTGAGCTTTGTGGTCTACCACTTCGCGGCTGAGCCGTTGTTGCTCCTAGAAGTTTTCACTTCACATTAACAGCACTTACAGTTGACCGGGGCAGCTCTAGCAGGGCAGACATTTGACGAACTGACTTGTTGGAAAGGTGGCATCCTATGACTGTGCCATGTTGAAAGTCACTGAGCTCTTCAGTAAGCCCATTCTACTGCCAATGTTTGTCTATGGAGATTGCATGGCTGTGTGTTCAATTGTGTACACCTGTCAGCAACAGTTGTGGCTGAAATAGCAGAATCCACACATTTTAAGGGGTGTCCACATACCTTTGTATAGATACTGTATTTATAAAGCCCTTTTAACATCAGCAGTTGTCACAAAGTGCTTATACAGAAACCCAGCCTAAAACACCAATGAGCAAGCGATGCAAATGTAGAAGCATGGTGGCTAGGAAAAACAGGAACCTAGGAAGAAACCTGGAGAGAAACCAGGCTCTAAGGGGTGGTCAGTCATCTTCTGGCTGTGATTCAGTGATTATGGAACGTTCCACAGCTCACTCCGATCAGTAGGTACTGTATAGAAATGCTATGCTAATGACTGGGGTTTGTCGTGAAGAAGCGGTGCTAGACATCACACTGTGTTCTTGTCCTTGAGAATCTAAGAACAGCTGGAGTGGCTAGGTGGAAACTGACCCTGTTCTCCTGTGTTTGTTTCCAGAGAGCTACGGATCCTGATGATTGAGATAGTAATAAGTACAGACATGCCCTGCCATTTCTCTTTCACCTAACTCTAACCTGTCTGTCTGTCAGAGAACTGCGGACTCTGGTGATTGAGATGGTGATGAGTACAGACATGTCCTGCCATTTCCAGCAGATCAAAACCATGAGGAACGCCCTGCAGCAGCCCGAGGGGTGAGTGGACTGCCTCTGGACCCTGACCTATGACCCCTGAACCCTTAGCCCCCACCGCTAAACCCTAACGTCTAACCTATAGCCCCAGCTCTCTGGACCATGCCTTTCATCTTGATCCTTTATGTGTCCCTGTATGATATCTGTGTGTGTGTGTGCGCCCGTCCGCCCGTCCGTCTGTCCGTCTGTCTGTCTTGAGTGTATCTGATGTACTGTTGTCTGTGTGGTTGATTGACCGAGTAGACCAGGCTAAAGCCCTACTGTATCTCTGATGCTGTCTGGCTGTCTGTCTTAGTGTATCAGTGTATATGTATTTGTGTTAGATGATGTACTGTTGTTTCTACAGAGTAGACAAGGCTAAAGCCCTATCTCTGATGCTGCATGCAGCTGACATCAGCCACCCAGCCAAGGCCTGGAAGCTGCACTACCGATGGACACAGGCCCTGATGGAGGAGTTCTTCAGACAGGTACAGTACCAACAACGTCCTACCCTACAGTCCCTGACAGATACCATGGGAGAGGGAAACTTGACCACTGTATTATGTATGTATCCTGTATTGCTAAGGATATGGGATACCATTCCAATAGCTTTAGGAATATCTTCACTTGGATCAACTGGATATGTTACATTCAGCATTATGGGTATTGTAGTGAATCATGTTACATTATACAGTAGAGCCGCTCCTGCCATTCTGCATTGATTTGGTTATAAAGGCTGGTATTGTTGTTGTTTCTTACAGGGCGATAAGGAGGTTGAGTTAGGGCTGCCATTCTCCCCTCTGTGTGATCGTAAAGCTACCATGATTGCCCAGTCACAAATAGGTGAGCATCACATCCTGTTATTGACCCCCCTGTGAGCTGTTTCATACAGCTCTCAAGGGTTTGTGTACTCAGACAGGCCATAGCGCAAATGCGCCACCATGTGGACATTTGAGAAATCATCAGATATTTTTCCCTTGCTACGATAAGGCATGGGAATCTTCATTGTCTGTCATCATAAATTACGTTTGCTGTAACATCACACACTGTTTTTTCTCCTGTTTCTCTGAAAAGTACAATCATCAGTTTCTCTGTCTGTCTCCCAGGGTTCATTGACTTCATAGTAGAACCCACATTCTCTGTGTTGGTGGACACGACAGAGAAGATCATTACACCTCTCATAGAGGATACCTTAAAGTCACACGACACTGGTGTCCGCAGGTCAAGGTGAGACACATTCCCATTATTATAAACTCTGGAAAATCCCAGTTTTCCCGGCTCACTTTTCCCAGATTAGCATCTCTGACGTATTCAAAATGCCTACCAGTATCACCAGTACCACTCACACTCAGAATGTATCTGTCTTCTATCTCTATGATCGTTCTACGCTGTGGAATAAGCAACCAAGTATTACTGCAGTGTTTTCTGTTCTATATAATATGTCCATATTTGGACAGCCACACAAAGAGTTGGTGTCATTGTCATTTTGACTTACGGCATGGACATCATTTGACAGAGTTTCTGTTGTAAGTTGCTTGTTGGTTCAGTTTGACAGGTAGTGGGTCAGTGACGGTGGTGGAGTCAGTCCAGAGACACAGTGGTCGAGGGTCCAGCCAGGGGGTTGACCAGGGGCTCACTACAGACTATAGCCTGGCTGGCATTGACCTGAAACGGGTCAGACACACACTGGCAGAGGTCATCCAACACAACAAAGACAGATGGAAGGAGCTCTCTGTACAAGGTATAGTTGTTGTTGTTGTTGTTGTTGTTGTTGCTCTTCTTCCTTTTTTTTCTTTGTCTTCTTCAGTCACCTGAATACCTATCCTTCTTTGTGTTTTATGTTCTTTCCATTGTCAGAAGACTATGACATGACATTACAGGTTCATTTCTGTTGCTTGTGTTATCTCGTTTCTTCAGAGTTGGCGAGGAAAGAGCAAGCTGAGTTGACTTCTGACCCAGAGGAGGAGTCCCTGATGAACACAGAGGTTACGTTGACTCACACCAGCCCTGAGAGACACAGCCAGGAGCTTCAATCAGAGCCCTTCATTGAACTGATGAACAACACAAACACAAACTCCAATAACTCTTCCCAGGAGGACTCAGAGCTGGACCACAGTCCTCACAGGCCTCTGTCACCGTCTGAGGATAAAGAGACAACATCACATGGTTCCATCTCTCCTGAACACCTACCATGGAACGGTAGGAATGCTAGCTAGCGATATGATATGATACGATATACGATATGATATACGATACAATATACGATAGAATGTACAATACAACAATGCAACATAATGTAGTGCAACGTAACATAACGCAACACAACAACATGCAATGCAATACAACACAGCACAATAGCACAGTGAAACCAACAGTCATGCCTTTTAACAATGCTGTTGCCCTGTCAGTAAGCTATAGCTATGTGGTATTTTTCTTGTTTCTATAATTGTGTTGTCAGTTACAGCCATCTGTGACCAAGTGTCGAAGAAATAGATAGCTGCCGAGTGGAGGGTTGTCAAGGTTACAGCTGAGTGACGCTGTGTTGTCATGGTAACTGGTGTTGCTTGCAGGAGAAGGCCCTGAGCCAGTCCTTGAGCATGGGGAGGAGTCTCTTCAGAGCCCTTGATTTTGATAGGCTACCCAACAACACTGCCACTTCCTGATTCAACAGGCATTATATTTGTTTGTTTTTTTATTGTAAATTTGTTCTGATTCATTTTATTGTTATTTATTAAAGATAGGGGTCTTCATGCTCCAAGTGGTTTTTGTCTATTTTCATTCAGTCTTTATGGTCTATTTATCTGTCTATTTTCAATAGCCTAGTAGCCTAGTGGTTAGAGCGTTGGACTAGTAACTGGAAGGTTGCAAGTTCAAAACCCCCGAGCTGACAAGGTACAAATCTGTCGTTCTGCCCCTGTTCCTAGGCCGTCATTGAAAATAAGAATTTGTTCTTAACTGACTTGCCTAGTTAAATAAAGGTAAAAAAAAAAAAAAAAAAAAAAAAAAAAAAAAAAATTCGGTCTTTTAGATGGGTCTGCACCGTACACACTCACTATATTAGACATCAAGCGTAAGAATAGGACGATCACGATAGTGTTCTCTGTTGATCTGTTGACATACACATATTTTACTCTAGACCAGGCCTGGGCAAAGGCTGGCCCGGGGGCCGTATGCAGCCCGCGACCTGATTCAATACGGGCCGCGGAATCATGCTCAGATCACATAAAGAATTTGTGATAGTAAAGTTTTGAAGAACATATTTGTTGTTCAAATTTAAAGCCCAATGAATACTCGCCTTTTTGTAATGATTTAACTCCCACCGCTTGTGGGACATTTATTTTGAAGGATCGTGTAAATAACAACTGCACGAGGACCGACAGTGACTGACAGGCTGGCACACACATCACAGTTACAAATAGTAGCTAGCTAGAAATTGCGCAAAAATGTGTTTTTCTAAGAAAAGTGTTCCAACAAGAGTGGACATTGAACTATTTCTTTATTGAGGTATCAGGGAAAGCTGTGTGCTTAGTGTGCAAAGAAAACATCGCTGTCTTGAAAGACTACAACTTGCCCCGACACTTCCAGACAAAGCATGCAGAGAAATATAGGAACATGTCTTCTGAGCAGAGGGCAAGTGCATCAAAATAGTTGCTTTCTCAGTTGCAAAAGCAGCAAGGACTTTTCACAAAGCTGCATTCAGCAAATGACGGAATTGTGAGAGCTAGCTACGGACTGTTCCACAAAAATGCTAAACATAGCAAGCCATTCGCAGAGGCCAAATTCATTAAAGAATGTTTAATTGACTCTGCAGCAATACTTTGCCCCCACAAGAAAGAGATGTTTGAAAATGTTTCCCTGTCAAGAAGAACAGTGACACTGCGTGTTGAGGACATCGCAGAGAATATGGAGCAACAGTTGAAAGACAAGGTAAAGGAGTTCACCTATTTCTCCTTGGTCCTGGATGAGAGCAGTGATGTGACATGGTGCAGTTGTTGATATTCTTACGAGGCATAACCCCAGACTACAGAGGAGCTTGCTTCAGTTCAGTCAATGAAGAGCACAACCACAGGGAAAGATTTATTGGAGGAGGTTAATAAGTGTGTGGGACTGAGTTTTGAACTGAGTTTTGAAAAGTTATCCAGTGTGACCACTGATGGGTGCCCAAACTTGACAGGAAAAAACTGGATACAAGATCAAGAATCAAGAGTTGAACCCAGATCAGATTTTTTTCCCTGCATTGCATTATTCATCAGGAGGTGCTCTGTAAATGTTTTCTGAAAATGAGCCATGTTGTGGATACAGTCACTAAAGTGGTAAACTTCATAAGAGCAAAATCTTTAAACCACAGGCAGTTTGTCTCACTGTTGGAAGAAACAGAGTCGGGTCATGCAGATCTCCCCTACCACACAAACGTGATGTCGTGTCTTTGGCATCATTAAAGTGAAGACTGTTATTTTATCAAATCAATTCTCTGTAATTATTATTACGTGATTAAACTAATCATGTAAATGTAATTAACTTGGAAGTCGGGGCACCAAGGAAAATCTTCAGATTACAAAGTTATAATTTTCCTACTATATAACTTCAGATATTTTAATATCTGATCAATTATTCTTTAGCTCACGTTAGTCTCATTCCAAACGTCGTAAATTGTTGGTTATCTGCACGGACCCAGCCTTTACTATGAATCATCCATACATCAATTGTCTTAATCATTCATTTACTAACTAACTAAATAATCACAGAAATGCACAAACAAACAGTAGATATGGTTACAAGGAAATGATAGGGGATGTTCCCTAGTGGGCTCAGCCAACATGACGGCTTGGTGGACAAAGGGAAGAGGGTGTGGACTGAGGAGGGCGGGAATTACAAAAGAGTCACTACACAGTTGATAATTATATTAAATGCTAATCCTTTGCACATGAACGCTCACTCATTCGGGAATAATTGCAATCAATATATATTCACGCCCATTGTGTCGCCTTGGTCTCTGTTGGAATCATCAGTCCTTCTGTTGGAAAGTTCATCCAAGAGTCTCTCTGCTTCCCTGAAGTTTTTCGTGGTTAGAATGGATACTTCAGAGTACCATTCAGAAATGTTCTTATAGATTAGATGTTTTGGCGGCTGTTGGTCTTCTCATCCCATGGTACATAATTTCTAGCTGCAGACTAGTAATTAGTATCTAAGATTTGCTCTTATTCTGTCGGGATCGATAGTCTCAGAGTTGAACCATTTCCACCCATGCAGCCAATGCTCCACGTGGTATGGTTAGGAATTCAACAACCATTGTAACCTTAGCGGACACTGAGGTTTTTGTGGTCTCTACTCAAACCTTCGCCCCCTCAGCTGACCGAGGTACGCATGGTCTGAATAGGATTTCTTCAGGTTGGGGTTTTATTCGGAACAGTAGAAAAGGACTGTCCCATGAGCCAGATGATGTCTGTGCTCATGGGGGTAGGCCAATGAGTTAAACGTTAAAGGGAATACAATTCTCTCACATTAACATCATTACATCATTTCACAAATAGTTTCATCTTTACTCATTTATTTTATACAATAATTAGACGCAAACCTCATAATGGAGGCACCTGTATTAGCAGAGTAATGGTAATGTGGCTGTATTGTCTTTCATGAGGTCACAAACATGAAACAAAATGGATCGGGTTGTAGCTGGATTCTCCACCGACCATTTACACATTCTCCAAAACATGGATATTGTTCAGTTCTCAAGTTCTGTGATGTAGAAGAAGTTCCTTTGTTCTACTGTGAAACTCTCTATATACACTGCTCAAAAAAATAAAGGGAACACTTAAACAACACAATGTAACTCCAAGTCTATCACACTTCTGTGAAATCAAACTGTCCACTTAGGAAGCAACACTGATTGACAATAAATTTAACATGCTGTTGTGTAAATGGAATAGACAACAGGTGGAAATTATAGGCAATTAGCAAGACACCCCCAATAAAGGAGTGGTTCTGCAGGTGGTGACCACAGACCACTTCTCAGTTCCTCTGCTTCCTGGCTGATGTTTTGGTCACTTTTGAATGCTGGCGGTGCTTTCACTCTAGTGGTAGCATGAGACGGAGTCTACAACCCACACAAGTGGCTCAGGTAGTGCAGCTCATCCAGGATGGCACATCAATGCGAGCTGTGGCAAGAAGGTTTGCTGTGTCTGTCAGCGTAGTGTCCAGAGCATGGAGGCGCTACCAGGAGACAGGCCAGTACATCAGGAGACGTGGAGGAGGCCGTAGGAGGGCAACAACCCAGCAGCAGGACCGCTACCTCCGGCTTTGTGCAAGGAGGAGCAGGAGGAGCACTGCCAGAGCCCTGCAAAATGACCTCCAGCAGGCCACAAATGTGCATGTGTCTGCTCAAACGGTCAGAAACAGACTCCATGAGGGTGGTATGAGGGCCCGACGTCCACAGGTGGGGGTTGTGCTTACAGCCCAACACCGTGCAGGAGGTTTTTAATTTACCAGAGAACACCAAGATTGGCAAATTCGCCACTGGCGCCCTGTGCTCTTCACAGATGAAAGCAGGTTCACACTGAGCACATGTGACAGACTGGAGAACGTGGAGAACGTTCTGCTGCCTGCAACATCCTCCAGCATGACCGGTTTGGCGGTGGGTCAGTCATGGTGTGGGGTGGCATTTCTTTGGGGGGCCGCACAGCCCTCCGTGTGCTCGCCAGAGGTAGCCTGACTGCCATTAGGTACCGAGATGAGATCCTCAGACCCCTTGTGAGACCATATGCTGGTGCGGTTGGCCCTGGGTTCCTCCTAATGCAAGACAATGCTAGACCTCATGTGGCTGGAGTGTGTCAGCAGTTCCTGCAAGAGGAAGGCATTGATGCTATGGATTGGCCCGCCCGTTCCCCAGACCTGAATCCAATTGAGCACATCTGGGACATCATGTCTCGCTCCATCCACCAACGCCACGTTGCACCACAGACTGTCCAGGAGTTGGTGGATGCTTTTGTCCAAGTCAGGGAGGAGATCCCTCAGGAGACATACATACAGGCACGTGGAGGCCACACACACTACTGAGCCTCATTTTGACTTGTTTTAAGGACATTACATCAAAGTTGTATCAGCCTTTAGTGTGGTTTTCCACTTTAATTTTGAGTGTGACTCCAAATCCAGACCTCCATGGGTTGATAAATTTGATTTCCATTGATCATTTTGGTGTGATTTTGTTGTCAGCACATTCAACTATGTAAAGAAAAAAGTATTTAATAAGAATATTTAATTCATTCAGATCTAGGGTGTGCTATTTTAGTGTTCCCTTTATTTTTTTGAGCAGTGTATATACTGCATGGCCAGGAGGGAGTCTCCTGTAGGAATTTACGACGTGAGATAACAGAACCTGAGTGTAGGAGAGAGAGAGGAGGATGCCACGTTCTGTACCCAGAAAGGGCCACGTCATGACAGTGAGATGGCTGAGTTTGGGGAAGGTGCTTAAAAGGGTGTGGGACCTGAAGTCGGAGATTGCTGAGTTTTTGCAAATTAAAGGAACGTGGATTTCCCTTAACTGCAAGATAAAGAAGGATTGGCTGATTTTACCTTCACCGTGGACATCATGGCCCTCATGAACGAACTGAATTCCAAACTACAAGGGAAGGGCCTTTTAGCACATCAGATGTACAGCCTTGTCAAAGCCTTCAAGGGAAAATGACTCCTCCTGACACGCCAAGTAGAAGCCAACAATCTCACCCACCTTCCGACACTACTAGTCTGTTCCTCTCAGATGACCAGCGGGAGAAGTATACATCGCTGCTGCGTGCTTTGAACTGTGAGTTTTCTTGTCGTTTTGAGGATTTCAAAGTGTTGGAAAATGACATGCTGTTGGTTTCCTCTCCTTTCACCTTCAATGTGGATAACACTCCCACTGACCTGCAACTTGAGCTTATCGATCTTCAGTCTGATGCAGTGTTTGTTGTGAATAGTTCTCCACTGTCACTGACGAGGTTCTAAGCATCTCTCGATGAACAAAACTTTCCAAACATAAGGAGTCATGCTCAGAAGATGTTTGTACTGTTTGGGTCTACCTATGTATGTGAACAGACATTTTCAGTAATGAAATATAGCAAGTCAAGGCACAGCTCATCTCTTACTGACTCTCACCTCTCAGCAATCCTGCTCATAGCGTCAGAAACTATACCTGACTTCACTGCTCTAGTCAATGCCCATCAGAGACTTAACTCCTCACATTGATTGAGTAGTTTAAATGTAATGTTGAGCTCTCTCTCTTTCTTGTGTTTTTGTGCATACCCGTTAAAACAAGAGTTCTGTCCATGGTGCTGAATGCACAGTGTACTCTTCCCTCCGTGTAGTTCATTGCATGTTTAATAATGAAAATACCTACCAAAAGGTTGTGGTTAACTTCTGTGCACGTGTCAAAAGTAAAATAAGTAGCATATCTGGACATGATTTACAGTAGATATATCTGTCAACACAGTCATACACATTATGTATAATCCTGTAATATGATTCTGGCCCGCGATGGCAAAAATATATTTTATTGTGGCCCTCCATAGAAAATAATTGCCCAGGCCTGCTCGAGAGGTACTATTGGAATGTTGGAATGTTGGCCTCTAGACGTGGTGTGGTCACAACAACATACAGGAACTCAAGTCCTTCTGTTCACCTGATTTAGAATTCCTCACAATCAAATATCGACCGCATTATCTACCAAGGGAATTCTCTTCGATTATAATCACAGCCTTATATATTCCACCCCAAGCAGACACATCGATGGCTCTAAACTAACTTTATTTGACTCTTTGCAAACTGGAAACCACATATCCTGAGGCTGAATTCATTGTAGCTGGGGATTTTAACAAGGCTAATCTGAAAACAAGACTCCCTAAATTGTATCAGCATATCGATTGTGCAACCAGGGCTGATAAAACCTTGGATCATTGCTATTCTAACTTCCGCGACGCATATAAGGCCCTCCCCCGTACTCCTTTCGGAAAAGCTGACCACGACTCCATTTTGTTGCTCCCTGCCTAAAGACAGAAGCTAAAACAAGAAGCTCCCGCGCTCAGGTCTGTTCAACGCTGGTCCGACCAATCTGATTCCACGCTCCAAGACTGTTTCCATTACGTGGACTGGGATATGTTCCGCACTGCGTCCAACAACAACATTGACAAATACGCTGATTCGGTGAGCGAGTTCATTAGAAAGTGCATTAAAGATGTCGTTCCCATAGCAACGATTAAAACATTCCCAAACCAGAAACCGTGGATTGATGGCAGCATTCGTGTGACACTGAAAGCGTGAACCACTGCTTTTAACCAGGGCAAGGTGACCGGAAACATGACCGACTACAAACAGTGTAGCTATTCCCGCCGCAAGGCAATCAAACAAGCTAAGCGTCAGTATAGAGACAAAGTAGAGTCGCAATTCAACGGCTCAGACACAAGAGGTCAATCACGTATTACAAAAAGAAAACCAGCTCCGTCACGGACCAGTATGTATGTCTTGCTCCCAGGCAGATTAAATCACTTTTTTGTCTGCTTTGAGGACAATACAGTGCCACTGACACGGCCTGCAACCAAAACCTGCGGACTCTCCTTCACTGCAGCCGATGTGAGTAAAACATTTAAACGTGTTAACCCTCGCAAGGCTGCAGAGGCCCAGACGGCATCCCCAGCCGCGTCCTCAGAGCATGCGCAGACCAGCTGCCTGGTGTGTTTACGGACATATTCAATCAATCCTTATCCCAGTCTGCTGTTCCCACATGCTTCAAGAGGGCCACTATTGACCCTGTTCCCAAGAAAGCTAAGGTAACTGAGCTAAACGACTACCGCCCCGTAGCACTCACTTCCGTCATCATGAAGTGCTTTGAGAGACTAGTCAAGGACCATATCACCTCCACCCTACCTGACACCCTAGACCCACTCCAATTTGCTTACCGCCCAAATAGGTCCACAGACGATGCAATCTCAACCACACTGCACACTGCCCTAACCCATCTGGACAAGAGGAATACCTATGTGAGAATACTATTCATCGACTACAGCTCAGCATTTAACACCATAGTACCCTCCAAACTCGTCATCAAGCTCGAGACCCTGGGTCTCGACCCCGCCCTGTGCAACTGGGTACTGGACTTCCTGACGGGCCGCCCCCAGGTGGTGAGGGTAGGTAACAACATCTCCACCCCGCTGATCCTCAACACTGGGGCCCCATAAGGGTGAGTTCTGAGCCCTCTCCTGTACTCCCTGTTCACCCACGACTGCGTGGCCATGCACGCCTCCAACTCAATCATCAAGTTTGCGGACGACACTACAGTGGTAGGCTTGATTACCAACAACGACGAGACGGCCTACAGGGAGGAGGTGAGGGCCCTCGGAGTGTGGTGTCAGGAAAATAAACTCACACTCAACGTCAACAAAACTAAGGAGATGATTGTGGACTTCAGGAAACAGCAGAGGGAGCACCCCCCTATCCACATCGATGGGACAGTAGTGGAAAGGGTAGTAAGTTTTAAGTTCCTCGGGGTACACATCACAGACAAATTTAATTGGTTCACCCACACAGACAGCGTCGTGAAGAAATTTGGCTTGTCACCAAAAGCGCTCACAAACTTCTACAGATGCACAATCGAGAGCATCAGTGGGGTGGAGATGTTGTTACCTACCCTCACCACCTGGGGGCGTCTGTATTGGCCTGGTACGGCAACTGCTCCGCCCACAACCGTAAGGCTCTCCAGAAGGCAGTGAGGTCTGCACAACGCATCACCGGGGGCAAACTATCTGCCCTACAGGAAATCTACACCACCCGATGTCACAGGAAGGCCATAAAGATCATCAAGGACAACAACCACCTGAGCCACTGCCTGTTCACCCCGCTATCATCCAGAAGGCGAGGTCAGTACAGGTGCATCAAAGCAGGGACCGAGAGACTGAAAAACAGCTTCTATCTCAAGGCCATCAGACTGTTAAACAGCCACCACTAACATTGAGTGGCTGCTGCCAACACACTGACTCAACTCCAGCCACTTTAATAATGGGAATTGATGGAAATTGATGTAAAATATATCACTAGCCAACATTGCTACTTAATATAATGTTTACATACCCTACATTACTCATCTCATATGTATATACTGTACTCTATATCATCTACTGCATCTTATCTATGCCGTTCTGTACCATCACTCATTCATATATCTTTATGTACATATTCTTTATCCCTTTACACTTGTGTTTAATACATGTATCACTAGCCACTTTAAACTATGCCACTTTGTTTACATACCCTACATTATTCTTCTTCCCTTTACACTTGTGTGTATAAGGTAGTAGTTGTGGAATTGTTAGGTTAGATTACTCGTTGGTTATTACTGCCTTGTCAGAACTAGAAGCACAAGCATTTCGCTACACTCGCATTAACATCTGCTAACCATGTGTATGTGACAAATACATTTGATTTGATTAATGTAACTTAATATTACCCACTTGGGGGTGCTGTTGCATACCTTTCCCCTTGTAATGCTGTTAACATACAGTTACACTCCCTTCATTGACACAAGAAATACACTGACGACAATATGTATGGGTACATATTTTTATTTTGTTTTATGAACTCTTCCCATAATTCATTTGCTGAGATAACAATTAGCCCACTAAAATAATAATGCCTGCCATTCAGAAGAGAGGGTTTGGCAATAGATGTTAAATGACGTGTCCATGAGGCTGTAGAAATGACATTTGTTTGTCATTTTTGTACAATAATGAATGATGAAAAAACATACAGGTTTCGCCAAGTGTTCATAAAATGAGTAACTTTATTAGGACTTAAGACACTCCAGAGAAGACCCTTTTTTTTTTGCAGGACGTCTTTGTTTGTACCTCAGTGTACTGTATGTAGTACACAAGCCTGCTATACTGTATGCACAAAAGCCCAGTTTCAGTATAAAATACTACAAAAATATATGTGAAATATCAGCAAGTGTTTTTACATTATGAGATGACAATCTGAGATGCAAAAAATAGAAGTAGATATTTTCTTTTATAAGAAAATTAAAACTAAAACCTGTATATTTCCAGTGAACGTTAAGTGCATATCAGTCAGTATTGCTGTTGATATTCCCCACATACTCTCTTATTACAATATATAACGATAATCCACCATACATAACCAAGACTTAAAAGAAGAGTTTGAGAAATTCATTAAAATGTCCTTTCTTGACCTCAACAATACAAGGCTGAATAAAATGGATTATAAGTTTAGAAATTATAACCTGATCAAGTTTAGATACATTTCTAACCAAGAGTTCTTAACCCAGTCATGTGTTTGAACCATCAGAAACATGGATCTGCAGTTTGTGTTCCTCTTCACTTTGGATCCTTCTGCTTGTCTTCCTCCTCCTCCCTCTCCTACTCTTTCTCTTCTTCCTCAGGGAAGGATACTTTTGATTTGCTCTTGAGCAGCTTGACCCCTGGGGATTGGACAGACAGAGTGCTGGATAGTCATGGGTAATGTGACAGACTGTGACTGCAGTCACATCAGAGAGATCAATAGGAAACCCACTCAGTGTCTTCTAACAGCTACTAGCTCTTCACTGACACACACTGTGTCATGATCTACAAGCCTAAACTACAATAATTTCTGTCTGTGTAGTCCCCTTGCTGTCAAAGGATGAAACTATATGTCCATCAGTGTTGGGACTGTAGTAAGTGTTTCAGAGGATGATGCTGTGTTGTTGTTGTGTGTAAGCATGATGCTGTTTGTGTCAGCGTAGGGGCCAACTGTCATCTGTCCTGTGACCAGACCATCTGTTAGTTAAGGTTACCAGAGTGCTCCTTGCAGCTACAATCAACAGCTCATGTTTCAAAGAGCTTTTTTCACTCTCTTGATAAACACTCAGTGATGACCACACTTATGACTCAATATTCTTTCTGACTCATATCCGCTGACTGCAATCTACATCAGTGGTGTAGTGGTTTACCCACCTTTTTTTTGTGGAAAAAAAGCATTGAAAGTATAGGGAGCGTTACATTTTTCAACGCAACTGGTGATTAGTTTACCCCCACCACTACAGCACTGATCAACATCAACCCACAAGCTGTTGTCTCAAGAAAATACAGTGCATAGTGTGTGACTCACTAGACTTGACAATGTGAATTTGTTCACCCGCACCTCCTAAACAACAGTATTGAGCTACACCTGTTACTAAGCATTCTACAAATAAAACAACATTGGCTTTTCCTGGCCTACTTGACTGGCCTGGTCTTAGATCCCTTGAGGTGACAAGGCAGCACATAGGCCCAGGTTCCAACTCCAGTTAATCACATCGTAAATTGAACTTTATTCCCTTTTTAATGGCTTTTCTCTCTATGTGTATTCTGACCTTGAACTTAAGCATGAGAATAGCATGAGATTCACCCACTATTCGTCTGAGGTGTAGCTTGAATAAATGAAGGTGGAGGTGTCTACAGCAGTGGAGGCTGGTGGGTGGAGCTATAGGAGGACGGGATCATTGTAATTTCTGGAATTTAATAAACGGGAAGGTATGACATGTTTGACTCCATTCCATTTGTCAATCGAGCCATTACAATAAGAACGTCCTCCTATAGCTCCTCCCACCAGCAAACTCTGCTCTACAGATATGACATATTCTGTCCTTGACTTAATTCTCTAATTAATTCCACCACCTTTAAGCTTGAAGAAACCATGAATATGGTCGAGCGAACCTACTGGTTCCAAGTGGAAAAAGCATCTACTTTATTTTTTCTATTGAGAACACCATTCTCCATGCACTGCTTTATTCATTATATATTTTTTAAATAATTTTAATATATATATATTATTATTATGAACAAAACAAATACCAAAACATAATTATACAAACAAATGTACATGAACCTAACAGACGGGCATTACATATCGAGATACATTTTCAATTTGCCAAAAAGTTTGATGGTACACATTGCTTTTTTGTTTTTACACTGACTGATCATTTCAAAATAATATTTCAATTCTATCTGAAACGATGTGAAGAGCAGTTTGTACTCCACCCATTTCATTTTATGGATAAAGAATATGCCATGAAAAATAAACACATGAACAATGAAAGTTAAAATCGGGGTCCATATCATTTGGTTCCAAATAAAACATATTATCAGAGTCTTTCAAATGAACATGAACTCACTCCAAAATCATCTGACATAAGAACAGTCCCAAAATAAATGGTCAAGACTCTCTGGGTCACAACCACAACATACACATTTGTTATCAACAGCTATTTTGAATCTGTGTATAATAAAGGTCTTTACAGGGTAGATTCTATGAATGAGTTTATATGATACTTCACCTTATTAGATATAAAATATTTTCCAGACAACAACCAGACTTTGTTCCAGTTCACTTGTCCTAGGACTGCATTCTAGTATCTTCTAGCAAAGGGAATAGTAACATATTGACATTGGTTTTTTTATATACACATTATTACATTTATAGTTTAATATATAAATTCCTTCTAACTGTGTCGAAGCTACAAAATCCTCAACAGTTGTACTTGGAGCACTGTTATATTCTAAACGAAGAATAGCACCTTAAGGGACAGCTCTAACAACTATTTGAAACTACTCAAGAGTGAATGTAACATTGTGTGTTCTCATGAATTCTGGATAACAAGTTTCTCTTCCCTCAATCTTTTAAGTTCAGCCATTTCTTTACCTCTCTTCGTGGCTGTTTGTCATACTTCATTCATTCTCAATATTTCCCATAAGACTTAAATAGTTGGGCTTTCCTCCAATTATATGGTCTATCTTTGGCATCCATCTTGAAATGATCATCTCCCAACAGTCTACTATTGAGTTTCCAATAACTCTGATTCGATTTATTAACTTCAGATCCATTAATATTAAAGATGAGAATATATTTTTATGATCAGTAAGAATTGATGGTTCAATTGATACCCTGACTCATTCTTGACTGTCTGGACATGTCCTTGTTACTCCAAGTGAAGTCCCTTTTATCAGGACATTTACATCTCCAAATATCGAATAATCCAAGACCAAGACATAGATTATTAATCTCAGGATTAACAATGCTGGATCTGTTAGTTTTCACTTCTCCATAAAGTCAACATATTTTTTTGTATGGCCTCAATTTTCATAGTATTTTCCCTAACCGTGTCCTCCAAGCCATATGCCCTTTCACCTATCTTTGCTGTCAAAAGCATCACAATATTGTTTTGCATCTCAAGAGGTTGCCCTCTTGCCCTCTCATCTTTTTCCCCTGGGGCTTGACTGGAGTGTCGTGGTCGTAAAGTGACAGCCTGAGCTGGGGACTGGGTGGGCGCAAGTTGTCAGCATTGTTGTCCGTGCTCACCAGATTTTCATCACCCACAGCAGTATTTCACCCCACAGTTACATTCTGAAGAGGAGTACCCAAAACCATACCATCTTTTGCAGTTAATTGTCCATCTGATGATTGATCAATTTATTTTATTTTGGTTCTGGTCGTGGAAGTTTTCATGAAGACATTCTCGTTTTTGAGCTAGCTAGCTGATCTGGCTATCTAGTGTTGTCGCTAACTTAATAGTTTGAAGTGAATAACTTGCAGAAAGTAATCAATTACTTTGGTAAACACACTAGACCATATTCATGCAGGGTTTTATGACCATAGAAATAACCACATGGTCCTATTTGGGTGAGGAAATCCAATAATTCCTTCAGCTACCAAAAATAATCGCATCTGCACTGACCACTATCTTGCGCGCCTGCACGGCTTTATAATGTTTTGATAAATGTATCATGTGAGACACTATCGGGCGCCACCGTTGGTAATACCCACATACATTTATTTTCGCATCATTCCATTCATCTTTTTTTTTTCGCTGTCACATCCTTGTAAATTGTTCCTAAGGGTCGCTAGCGTTAGTGGATCATGGCGCACGGTTCACGACAACTGGACCGTTGTCATACAGTTCCATGATAGTGAGATTTAGAGTAGATTCATAGGATTATTGTTCGACATTCCAATATTTCATGTATTGAACTTGAATATGACATCATTCAGGATTAATCAAACCTCTGTATTTTGTATTCATCAATATAAAGTATTCCGTGCATAAATGTGCATAAATAATATATAAAATCAGAGTATTTGTATTCTTCCAGTTGGTGCTGAAATGGAGACGAATATGCATAGATTGCCTTCTTCCTTTGATCCCTATAATCTGAACCTCTCTCGATGTATTTGTTCTACTGAGTCTGTCGACAAAATTCTAATTAAATGTGTAACGTATTTAAAGGGATGGCTTAAAAGAAATGTACTGAAAACTCAAGGGGAAAATGTGTTGGCAAGCAAGTGGGAGAGTTTTCAACGGTTGAATGACATTTATTCAAAAGTGCGCAAATTAGCCACACCTGCAGAGCCTGTTACGCGACTAAATAAGGTAAATCTGAATACGAAATAGCCTCCTGAGAAATTCGTAGGTAACGCGTGCCGATAGAGATTTGGTTCCAGGCTACTAGAGTACAGTGGACTTCCACATCATGCCCTACATACAGAGTGGAATTCACTAATACAACAGGCAAAATGACTAATATAAGGCCAATACTGGAAAAAGTCTGATTCATTAGGTTGCATGGTCATCACAGTAGCCCCATGCGGCTATAAAAATAAATTATGCAATTATAAGGCCAATAAATAACACAACAGCATGGCATATTTACAGTAAAGTTAGAAACGTATTATGCATAACCCATCATTAATTAGCTAAATATAAGGCTAATACTGCAGTGAATGTATTACCTGAAAGAGGTAGGCTAGGACATCTACTATATACAGTTGAAGTCGGAAGTTTACATACACCTTAGCCAAATACATTTAAACTCGGTGTAGGTCTTAGGTCAGTTAGTGCACCAGCCCCACCCCCCCCCCCCCCCCCCCCCAGCTTAAAAGGATAAACATCTACATTGGCCATTCTGTCAATCCAGCATGACTTCTGACGGACTCAAAACAACTGGAAACTCAGTAAGAAACAAGCTCTGACTGCGAAAATACATTTTGAATAGTCATCCAACTCGGAGTATCAAGTCGGGGACTTGGGCCTCTTTCTAGAGCTCCGACCTGAATATCACCAATGTCATCATGATTCAACCTTGTTTTTTTCTGAGTTCCCAGTTGTCTTGAAAGCACCATAAATGCAGAGAATGCCACAGCACAACAAGGTGAGGCCAAAAATGTATTGTATGCTGCTGCATAAATTATGTAAATTGCCAGGGAGATATGTATACTGTAGCTCAGAAAGTAATACTAAGTGTATGTTGTGAAGTAAGCTGTTAGTAGCCCATGTGCCTCACCCTAATAATTTGGTCCATTTTTCACTCTTAATTTTGCCTACTGTTCTGACGTGATGCTGCACATGTAGACTATATCCTGTTTTAGAGAAACTCAATTAGTATTTGGTAGCATTGCCTTATAACTTGGGTCAATCATTTCGGGTAGCCTTCCACAAGCTTCCCACAATAAGGTGGGTGAATTTTGGCTCAGGGCTTTGTGATGGCCACTCCATACCTTGACTCCATACCTTGACTTTGTTGTCCTTAAGCCATTTCACCACAACTTTGGAAGTACGCTTGGGGTCATTGTCTTGAGATGTTGCTTCAATATATCCACATAATTTCAGTACCTCATGATGCCATCTATTTTGTGTAGTGCACCAGTCCCTCCTGCAGTAAAGCACCCTCACAACATGATGCTGCTACCCCCGTGCTTCACGGTTGGGATGGTGTTCTTCGGCTTGTAAGCCTCCCCCTTTTTCCTCCTAACATAACAATGGTCATTATGGCCAAACAGTTCTATTTTTGTTTCCTCAGACCAGAGGACATTTCTCCAAAAAGTACGATCTTTGTCCCCATGTGCAGTTGCATACTGTAATCTGGCTTTTTTTATGGCGGTTTTGGAGCAGTGGCTTCTTCCTTGCTGAGCGGCCTTTCAGGTTATATCGATATAGGGCTCGTTTTACTGTGGATATAGATACTTTTGTACCTGCTCCCTCCAGCATGTTGTTCTGGGATTGATTTGCACTTTTCGCACCAAAGTACATTCATCTCTAGGAGACAGAACACATTTTCTTCCTGAGCGGTATGACGGCTGCGTGGTCCCATGGTGTTTATACTTGCATACTATTGTTTGTACAGATAAACCTTCAGGCATTTGGAAATTGCTCCCAATGATGAACCAGACTTGTGGAGGTCTACAATTGTTTTTCTGAGGTCTTGGCTGATATCTTTTGATTTTCCCATGATGCCAAGCAAAGAGCCACTGATTTGAAGGTAGGTCTTGAAATGCATCTACAGGTACACCTCCAATTGACTTAAACAATGTCAAATTGCCTATAATAAGCTTCTAAAGCCATGACATAATTTTCTGGATTTTTCCAAGCTGTTTAAAAGCACTGTCAACTTACTGTATGTAAACGTCTGGCACATATATAAGTGAAATAATCTGTCTGTAAACAATTGCTGGAAAAATTATTTGTGTCATGTACAAAGTAGATGTCCTAACCGACTTGCCAAAACTATAGTTTGTTAACAAGAAATTTGTGGAGTGGTTGAAAAACAAGTTTTAATGACTCCAACCTAAGTGTATGTAAACTTCCGACTTCTACTAGCATAAATCAAAAAATACTTTACATTTTGCAGCTCAGGAGGTTATTCTAGACAAGTCTCTTGTGTGTCTTTATCATTCTCACACAAGTCATTTGCTGATGGCCCAAGCCTATACTACGCCATCTACTGGTACAACGTCGTTATTGAATGCAGTTCTAAAAACAAGCTCTAGATGTGGTGTATTGAGAAATGTGTTTTGTGTTAATGAGTTTATATTTAAAATGGTTGCACATAGCCAATGGATTTGTATGCAGAGGTTGAGTTATTTGAATTAACAAATGACAATGGGGTTTCCATTCTTGATTTGAACTGATTGGATTATGAGATGCAAGGGGGGTTAAAGTTCAATGATGTATTGGGGAGTTGGGCTGAAGACACTATACAGAGTAGTAGACTGGAATGTGTTAAGGAGAACATTAAATAAATCTGTTCCGTTCATTATAAGCACGCTTTGGTGTCTTCAGTAAAAGAACCCAGCATCTTAGGATGCCACACTAGACTTTTATTATGAAAATGAAACCAGAAGCTGCAAAGCAACTCTAACATCTGGGCTAGAGTTGCTTGATTGACTAGCTAACTTCAACTAGCTACTGTTTGTCTACTGCCAAAAGTTTGTACATATACAAAAAGATCTGTAACTGAGTAAATGGTGACGTAAAGTAAGATTGGGAATGTTCATTCAGAGTCGTAACATAGGGTTTGTACGTACTAATTTAACATGTACGTTATGTTTCAAGCATGGCTTTTCTTACGATCCTAACAATTTACCTATGGATTTTTGTGCGATCAAAACGATACGTACGTTCAACCTTTTGGCAGCTATGTCACTCCATATGTGTGGAGTTGTGATGGCCTTACCTGGAGTAAAGGGAGGCTGGTATTGATAGGGGGTGTCTTTGCGCCTTGGTGTGTCTGCCAGTCGTGGCAGATCCCCTGATAGCTCATCTGCTAGGGCCAGTGTATCTGTGTGGGACTGGGGCAGTCTGGTAGGAGGCAGGCTGTCTCTGTCCTCACTGTGGCCTCTACAGCAGTCTGTGGGCTCTCTGCCTGTGGAGGACACACACAGTACATTATAGAGGTCCACAGTATGGCAAAGTGGGTGGGGTTATATCCTACCTGTTTGGCCCTGTCCGGGGGTATCATCGGATGGGGCCACAGTGTCTCCTGACCCCTCCTGTCTCAGCCTCCAGTATTTATGCTGCAGTAGTTTATGTGTCGGGGGGCTAGGGTCAGTCTGTTATATCTGGAGTACTTCTTCTGTCTTATCCGGTGTCCTGTGTGAATTTAAGTATGCTCTCTAATTCTCTCTTTATTTATTTCTCTCTCTCGGAGGACCAGAGCCCTAGGACCATTCTTCAGGACTACCTGGCATGATGACTCCTTGCAGTCCCCAGTCCTCCTGGCCGTGCTGCTGCTCCAGTTTCAACTGTTCCTCCTGCGGCTATGGAACCCTGACCTGTTCACCGGACGTGCTACCTTGTCCCAGACCTGCTGTTTTCAACTCTTTAGAGACAGCAGGAGCGGTAGAGATACTCTTAATGATCGGCTATGAAAAGCCAACTGACATTTACTCCTGAGGTGCTGACCTGTTGCACCCTCGACAACTACTGTGATTATTATTATTTGACCATGCTGGTAATTTATGAACATCTTGGCCATGTTCTGTTATAATCTCCACCCGGCACAGCCAGAAGAGGACTGGCCACCCCTCATAGCCTGGTTCCTGTCTAGGTTTCTTCCTAGGGAATTTTTCCTAGCCACCGTGCTTCTACACCTGCATTGTTTGCTGTTTGGGGTTTTAGGCTGGGTTTCTGTACAGTACTTTGAGATATCAGCTGATGTAAGACAGGCTATATAAATAAATTTGATTTGATTTGTCCAATGATCACAATTATAATGGTGTGCTTAATTTGTACGGAAATTGGTCTCCTACTCTTAACCTTTGCTCTCCCGACTGAGAAATGTGTGTTTTCTATTTCCTTTCAGATTTCTTCTGGGAACACAGAATGTTGTTTTTGTGTTTCCGTAATTGCATGAATTACCAGTATAATCTGTAGCCCTATGCCTTCCAGCCATGTACAAACCTGGGCCGATTATTTTACTGGACCATATTCAGCATGCTACTCTCGGTCAACTGAATTCAAGGCCATCCAACCTGGGGTGTTTGGCCATGTTGGATATTTTCTAATCTACACACTAATTAACAAGCCAGGTTTGTGAAGAAAATATTTGTTGTGGTATAAAATTGGACCATAAATAGGCTGCTGTGCTGAAATGAATTTTGATCCTCTGTACATATTGTCTGAATAACAACTATCTATTTGAGAGACATGCAGTAGGATGGTGTAGCTCTCTCTTTGCCCTGTCTATCACTGCAGCTAAAGTAGGATTGCGTAGCTTCCCTGGTCAGTCAATCAATATCTAATGTAGATTTACAGTGCTACCTCCTGTCTAAGTCAGCACCTGACTAGCTCTGTCACACATTTCAGTGGTCTCTGTGGCGGTATAATGCTGACTACAGACGTTTCATCAGTGTTTCCTACACTCACCAGAATAAAAGGGAGAGTATGAACTAATGGCACTTCCATCTCATCATGTTATGGCAGTTTGTGTGAACAAGGTTCTGTACTGTACCTTTCATGGTGGGTGGAGAGTAGACACTGTGTTTCCTCTGAGCAGGAGACGACTCTGCACTCTGGACCTGGTGGTGTAGAGGGATGGAGGCAGGAGGTGTAGAGGGATGGAGGGAGGAGGTGTAGAGGGATGGAGGGAGGAGGTGTCGAGGAGGAATGGTGCGGGTGGAAAAGAACAGCATGTGAACCAACAAGGCAGAGCCAGAGATCCCATTTCACTGATGCTATTTCAGGAATCAATGACAACTGCATCAGAAATGCCTCTTGAACCATAGACAACAGCTAGAGATGAGGTTTTTGCAATCTGGCTATTCTGTCCATATCCAAACATGCAACATTTAAATAAAAGTTGATTTTATGGGAAATTTTATTTGTGACATCACATGATTTTGAAACAGAGCAGTCGGGTATGGGTGACAGTGTGTGTAACCTACCTCTCCTTGATGCTTGTCATCTGTGGGAGAGAAAAGCAGACAGTTAGTGATGTGCAGCCTATCTGTGTGTTGAGGCTCTGCACCCACCCACACACACACCCACCCACACCCACACCCACACAGAGAGAGACAGCGTGTGACATGTGACTTGGTTTATTATAGACTAAGACCCTGGGAGAGAGATGGAGAGCGATAAGATGGTCACCATGAGGCTGAGAGTTTATGGTTCAGTGTCCAGATCACTGCTGACCTCAGGCTCTAATGGCTGACTGGTGACTATTCCACTCCACCTCCATTTACATTTCTCTGAATTGAAATTGAGATCTCCATCAAGCAGAGGGTGATTCATAGGGTGTCATTGAGACAGTTCTGATGATGGGTTTTATCACCATGAACATGACAGCTGGAGCTTAAGATCAATAACTAGCTAACCATTTTGTTGAATGAACAGCACTGGGCCATTGATAAAACCTTCTAGCCTTTGTTTGATGAGGAGAACACAAGGACAGGACAAACATGTGAAACACACATGAGCACATTTATAAATGAATTGGACTGCATCACAGACACGCCTATGTTGTATTCTGAAGGTCAACACAGTACAAGAGTATATAAACGGAAGAACAACATGTGAAACACATTAACATGACTCATTTGTTGAATGCATGGCAAGGGGCAACACACAAGCCCTGTATTGTACAGTATGTTGTCCTCTGAGGCCAGCTCCATGGTTTTCACATATTATATATCTGTTTGGGAGTGTTCAATTAAAGCCATAGGGCACTGCTTCTCAAATATTTTGATAACACATCTGGTTTTCAAGGATACAATTCTGATTCAGGACAAACAATGATCCAGAGACACAACACTACAGTAAGGTTCAGTATTAACCTTCCGAAGTGGTCTCTCTTCAAGAGACACAGTTCAGATGACATTCACAGGGAAATATTAGCAAGACAAAGAGCTGCTTGTAGCTGAAATAATGGCTGTGAATAGTGAAAAGGGTCCCACGCACACTACAGTATGCAGCTCACATACACAGACAGAGTTGAGCAAAACAAGTTTCACCCGACACAAGCAGACAAACTACAGACAGGCTACATTACAGTACACCACCCAGTACCATTCACAACACACAGGCAGGGTAATGTAAATGTAAAAGGCCATATAGCATAAACAGTTGATCAACTAAACAAAGAGCTTGACGAGACAACTAGGCTGGAGAAAACTGTCCATAAAGCCATTGACTACACCCATGGAGACGCAGGTGGAAAGAGGGATGGAGGGAGGGATAGAACCAGGCTCATGAAGGGAACAGAACTGTCCCATCGGCAGCAGTTCAAATCAAATCAAATTGTATTATTCACATGCGCCGAATACAACAGGTGAATGCTTACAGTGAAATGCTTACTTACAGCAGCAGTAAAATAACAAGAGCGAGACTATATACAGGGGGTACCGGTACAGAGTCAATGTGTGTTGGCACTGGTTAGTTGAGGTAATATGTACATGTAGGTAGAGTTATTAAAGTGACTATGCATAGATGATAACAACCGAGAGTAGCAGAGGTTTAAAAGGGGGGGCAATGCAAATAGTCTGGGTAGCCATTTGATTAGATGTCCAGGAGTCTTATGGCTTGGGGGTAGAAGCTGTTTAGAAGCCGCTTGGACCTAGACTTGGTGCTCCGGTACTGCTTGCCATGTGGTAGCAGAGAGAACAGTCTATGACTAGGGTGGCTGGAGTCTTTGACCATTTTTAGGGCTTTCCTCTGACACTGCCTGGTATAAAGGTCCTGGATGGCAGGAAGCTTGGCCTCAGTGATGTACTGGGCTGTTCGCACTACTCTCTGTAGTGCCTTGCGGTCGGAAACCGAGCAGTTGCCATACCAGGCAGTGATGCAACCATCATGCTCTCGATGGTGCATCTGTAGAACCTTTTGAGGATCTGGGGACCATGCCGAGTCTTTTCAGTCTCCTGAGGGGGAATAGGTTTGTCGTGCCCTCTTCACGACTGTCTTGGTGTGCTTGGACCATGTTAGTTTGTTAGTGATGTGGACACCAAGGAACTTGAAGCTCTCAACCTGCTCCACTGCAGCCCTGTTGATGAGAATGGGGGCGTGCTCTGTCCTCTTTTTCCTGCAGTCCACAATCATCTCCAGTTACCTAAGTTTGCCATAAACACAGACCTGGAACTGAGGAGGAAGAAATCCATGGATAAAAGACAACCTGGGTCTATGATGCAACACACACACACATACCAATGCCATTCTGACAATGTAACAACTCTAAACTGGCTCCTGGATGCAGGGCTATTTCATTGCCACCCAGTAGATTTGTGTTAGATGGTTTGTCCCTGAGACAGGTTTGGCCCAAATGGCACTCTATTTCCTATGAAATGCACTACCTTTTACCAGAGCCAATAGGGTCAAAGGTAGTGCACTATATAGGCCCCTCAAACTCAACTCTGGACCTCGAAGTCAGTTCCACTGCTATTTTAAATTGTTCTCCTCTAATCAGGGATTTAGATGGGACACAAGGTGGGTGCAATAAATGATCACTTAGAACAAAAAAACATCATGTGCCGGACCTTGAAGGGTAAGAGTTTAATATTCCTGATGTAGGGAATAGGGTTCCATTTGAGAAGCAGACAAGAACACCCCCTATTCTGCCTGGACCTCTCTATGAGAAACATACGGGCCAGCACACCATCCATCAACTAACAGTATAGATAGTATAGATAGATACAACCTGTTTGTATACTGTACAGGCACACACAGCTTTCTATCAGCTTTGAAGTGTAAAACATACACAAGTGTTTTATTACAGACAGCTCCTGTACTCACATCTCTAGTTTGGTCCTTATGGCCTCTTCTAACTGTCTCACTGTCATCCACAGCTGTGCCTGGGGGCTTTTGGCATAGGTCCTCCCTGTCTTACTCTATGGTGACCTTTCCAAAAGTAGTGGGGAGGACCAGAGTGTGGACAAGGCAGCTTGTTTTGCTGTGACTGTGCTGCAGTGTATGAGTTGTGACTATGGCTAAGCAGCAGGCTGTGCTGCAGTCTGAGCTGTAAGCTGTGGCTGTGTCACAGGGAAGGTATTTGTACTGATGTCACATTGTGACCCTCTCACACAATGTTCTGGATCTCTCACCCCAGGTTAGATTCCAATCTCACTGTTTCAGGATGACGCAACACAGACAGAACATTCACCTTGCTGTGCACAGCCTTGTCTTTCTTTTACTCTCTTCTGGTTACTCCCATCACCCACCATCCATCCTATCACCCTCCATGCATCCTTCTGTCAACCCCATTCATCCTTCTATAAACCTCCATCCACCCTTCTTTCATCCTCCTATCACTCCCCATACATCCTTCTATCAACCTCCCTCCATCCTTCTATCACCCTCCATCCATCCTTCTATCAACCTCCATCCATCCTTCTATCAACCTCCATCCATCCTTCTATCGACCTCCATTCCATCCCTCTATCACCCTCCATCCCTCCTTATATCACCCTCCAATCAACCTCCATTCCATCCTTCTAACACCCTCCATCCATCCTTCTATTACCCTCCATCCATCCTTCTATCAACCTCCATCCATCCTTCTATCATTCACCATCCATCCTTCTATCAACCTCCATCCATCCTCCTACCAACCTCCATCATTCATTCTATCACCCTCCATCCATCCTATCACCCTCCAACCATCCTATTAACCTTAATTCCATGCTTCTAACAACCTCCATTCATCCTTCTATCACCATCCATCCTTCCTATCAATCTCCATCCATCCTATCACCCTCCATCCATCCTATCACCATCCACCCATCCTTCTATCAGCCTCAATCGATCCTTCTATCAACCTCCATCCATCCTTCTATCACCCTACATCCATCCTTCTATCACCCTCCATCAATCCTATCACCCTCCACCCATCCTATCACCCTCCACCCATCGTCCTATCAGCCTCAATCGATCCTTCTATCAACCTCCATCCATCCTTCTATCACCCTACATCCATCTTTTTATCACCCTCCATCAATCCTCCTATCACCCTCCATCCATCCTTCTATCACCCTCCAATCAACCTCCATCCATCGTTCTATCAACCTCCATTCCATCCTTCTATCACCCTCCATCCAGCCTTCGATCACCCTCCAATCAACCTCCATTCCATCCTCCTATCAACCCCCATCCATCCTTCTATCACCCTCCATCCATCCTTCTATTAACCTTAATTATATCCTTCTATCACTCTCCATCCATCCTATCACCCCCCATCCATCCTTCTATCAACCTCCATCCATCCTTCTATCACCCTCCATCCATCCTATCACCCTCCATCCATCCTTCTATTAACCTTAATCCATCCATCCTATCAACCTCCATCCATCCATCATTCTATTAACCTTAATCCATCCTTCTAACAACCTCCATCCCTCCTTCTATCACCCTCCATTCATCCTTCTATCACCCTCCAATCAACCTCCATTAAATCCTTCTATCATCCTCCATCCAGCCTTCTATCACCCTCCATCCATCCTATCACCCTCCATCCATCCTATCACCCTCCACCCATCCTTCAATCAATCTCCATCCATCCTTCAATCAATCTCCATCCATCCTTCTATCACCCTCCATCCATCATTCTATCACCCTCCATCCATCCTATCACCCTCCACCCATCCTTCTATCACCCTCCATCAATTGTTCTATCACCATCCATCCATCCTTCTATTACCCTCCATCCATCCTTCGATCAACCTCCATCCATCCTTCTATCACCCTCCAATCAACATCCATCCATCGTTCTATCAACCTCCATTCCATCCTTCTATCAACCTCCATTCCATCCTTCTATCAACCATCCATCCTTCTATCACCCTCCAATCAACCTCCATCCATTGTTCTATCAACCTCCATTCCATCCTTCTATCACCCTCCATCCAGCCTTCAATCACCCTCCAATCAACCTCCATTCCATCCTCCAAACAACCCCAATCCATCCTTCTATCACCCTCCATCCATCCTATCACCCTCCATCCATCCTTCTATTAACCTTAATTATATCCTTCTATCACTCTCCATCCATCATATCACCATCCATCCATCCTTCTATCAATCTCCATCCATCCTTCTATCACCCTCCATCCATCATTCTATCAGCCTCCATCCATCCTTCTATCAGCCTCCATCCATCCTATCACCATCCACCCATCCTTCTATCAGCCTCAATCGATCCTTCTATCAACCTCCATCCATCCTTCTATCACCCTACATCCATCCTTCTATCACCCTCCATCAATCCTTCTATCACCATCCATCCATCCTTCTATTACCCTCCATCCATCCTTCGATCAACCTCCATCCATCCTTCTATCACCCTCCAATCAACATCCATCCATCGTTCTATCAACCTCCATTCCATCCTTCTATCAACCTCCATCCATCCTTCTATCACCCTCCAATCAACCTCCATCCATTGTTCTATCAACCTCCATTCCATCCTTCTATCACCCTCCATCCAGCCTTCGATCACCCTCCAATCAACCTCCATTCCATCCTCCTATCAACCCCAATCCATCATTCTATCACCCATCATCCATCCTATCACCCTCCATCCATCCTTCTATTAACCTTAATTATATCCTTCTATCACTCCCCATCCATCCTATCACCCCCCTTCCATGCTTCTATCAACCTCCATCCATCCTATCACCCTCCATCCATCCTTCTATTAACCTTAATCCATCCTATCACCCTCCATCCATCCTTCTATTAACCTTAATCCATCCTATCACCATCCATCCTATCACCCTCCATCCATCCATCCTTCTATTAACCTTAATCCATCCTTCTATCAACCTCCATCCATCCTTCTATCACCCTCCAATCAACCTCCATTCATCCTTCTATCACCATCCATCCATCCTATCAATCTCCATCCATCCTTCTATCACCCTCCATCCATCCATCCTATCAATCTCCATCCATCCTTCTATCACCCTCCATCCATCCTTCTATCAGCCTCCATCCATCCTTCTATCACCCTCAACCCATCCTATCACCCTCCACCCATCCTTCTATCAGCCTCAATCGATCCTTCTATCAACCTCCATCCATCCTTCTATCACCCTACATCCATCTTTCTATCACCCTCCATCAATCCTCCAATCAACCTCCATCCATCGTTCTATCAACCTCCATTCCATCCTTCTATCACCCTCCATCCAGCCTTCGATCACCCTCCAATCAACCTCCATTCCATCCTCCTATCAACCCCCATCCATCCTTCTATTACCCTCCATCCATCCTTCTATTAACCTTAATTATATCATTCTATCACTCTCCATCCATTCTATCACTCTCCATCCATCCTATCACCCCCATCCATCCTTCTATCAACCTCCATCCATCCTTCTATCAACCTCCATCCATCCTTCTATCACCCTCCATCCATCCTATCACCCCATCCATCCTTTTATCAACCTCCATCCATCCTTCTATCAGCCTCCATCCATCCTATCACCCTCCACCCATCCTATCACCCTCCACCCATCCTTCTATCACCCTCCATCAATCCTTCTATCACCATCCATCCATCCTTCTATTACCCTCCATCCATCCTTCTATTAACCTTAATCCATCCTATCACCCTCCATCCATCCTTCTATTAACCTTAATCCATCCTATCACCATCCATCCATCCTATCACCTTCCATCCATCCATCCTTTTATTAACCTTAATCCATCCTTCTATCAACCTCCATCCATCCTTCTATCACCCTCCAATCAACCTCCATTAAATCCTTCTATCATCCTCCATCCAGCCTTCTATCACCCTCCATCCATCCTATCACCCTCCATCCATCCTATCACCCTCCATCCATCCTATCACCCTCCATCCATCCTATCACCCTCCACCCATCCTTCTATCAGCCTCAATCGATCCTTCTATCAACCTCCATTCCATCCTTCTATCACCCTCCATCCAGCCTTTGATCACCCTCCAATCAACCTCCATTCCATCCTCCTATCAACCCCCATCCATCCTTCTATCACCCTCCATCCATCCTTCTATTAACCTTAATTATATCATTCTATCACTCTCCATCCATCCTATCACCCCCCATCCATCCTTCTATCAACCTCCATCCATCCTATCAACCTCCATCCATCCTATCACCCTCCATCCATCCTATCACCCTCCATCCATCCTATCACCCTCCATCCATCCTTCTATTAACCTCCATCCATCCTTCTATTAACCTCCATCCATCCTTCTATCAACCTCCATCCATCCTTCTATCACCCTCTATCCATCCTTCTATCAACCTCCATCCATTCTTCTATCAACCTCCAGCCATTCTATCACCCTCCATCCATCCTATCACCCTCCATCCATCATTCTATTAACCTTAATCCATCCTTCTATCAGCATCAATCCATCCTTCTATCATCCTTAATTCCATCCTTCTATCAACCTCCATCCTTCTATCAACCTCCATCATCCTTGTATCACCCTCCATCCATCCTTCTATCACCTTCCATCCATCCTTCTATCACCCTCCATCCATCCTTTTTTTAGTCTCAATCCATTCTTCTATCACCCTCCATCCATCCTATCACCCTTCGTCCATCCTATCAATCTCCATCTATCCTTTTATCACCCTCCATCCATCCTTCTCCCCCCAGACCTCTTATAGTAACACTCAATTTTGTGTACCCCATAAGAATAGTCTCAAGCCCTCATTCAACCCAAATTAACAAAACTCCTTCATATCCCACAGCTCTTCATTAAATATCAACAGATGGTTCTGAAAGAAAACACTTTATTGACATAATGAGATCGAGCCAAAGTCTTAATTCTTCTCTTTAGCAGTAAAACTTGAGTAAATTGGGATACATACATGAACAAAACCCCTCTAAACACAAATACGCCTCTACTTAAGCATAACATGCTCAATGCCAGTAGACTAGAGTATAACAAACAAAACAAACATTGTCACATGAAGACACACATAACTTCCATGACAGTTTGTGAGTCATGCAGAGTGAAGCTTGGCAAATGGCTTCAACATTCCATTGCGACACAGGAAATAAAATAAATTCCAATTCCATTGCTTTTCAGTGAGGAAAATTACAATTGGAATTTCAGTTTATTTCCGGAATTGAATGAATTGACCCCAACCCTGTTCTTCACTCAGTAGCAGTGTCTTACCTGCTGCAGTTAGGTCTGGTGGAAGATAGATGACATGGGTAGCTGGTGTAGGTCTCCTCTTACGGATCTGTTAGGTGGAGACAGGACATGGCGGGATAGGACAGGACGGGACAGTACAGGAAAGAGAGGTGTTCAAGTGTGGCACTGAAGATAACTGGAGACAGACAATAAGCACCAGTAACCCAGTAGCATATGATACAGACTTGCTGTGTGTGCATGTTTTACAAAGTGGTAGAGTTTAGTGTCAATACAATCAATGACCTACAGTACCAGTCAAAAGTTTGTATACACCCTACTCATTCAAGGGTTTTTGTAGAATAATAGTGAAGACATCAAACTATGAAATAACACATATGGAATCATGTAGTTACAGAATTTTTTTTAAACAAATCAAAATATATTTGAGATTTTTCAAAGTAGCCACCCTTTGCCTTGATGACAACTTTGCACACTATTGGCAATCTTTCAATCAGCTTCATGAGGTAGTCGCTTGGAATGCATTTCAATTAACAAGTATGCTTTGTAAAAAGTTAATTTGTGGAATTTCTTCTTAATGCGTTTGAGCCAAGCCAGCCTCCATGGTCAAATTGCTGCAAAGAAACCACTACTAAAAGACACCAATAAGAAGAAGAGACTTGCTTGGGCCAAGAAACATGAGCAATGGACATTAGACTGGTGGAAATCTGTCCTTTGGTCTGATTAATCCAAATGTGAGATTTTTGGATCCAACCACCGTGTCTTTGTGAGATGCAGAGTAGGTGAACGGATGATCTCTGCATGTGTGGTTCACATCGTGAAGCATGGAGGAGCAGGTGTGATGGTGTGGGGGTGCTTTGTTGGTGACACTGTCAGCTATTTATTTTGAATTCAAGGTACACTTAACCAGCATGGCTACCACAGCATTCTGCAGCGATACGCTATCCCATCTGGTTTGCGCTTAGTGGGACTATCGTTTGTTTTTCAACAGGACAATGACCCAACACACCTCCAGGCTGTGTAAGGGCTATTTGACCTAGAAGGAGAGTGATGGAGTGCTGCATCAGATGACCTGGCCTCCACAATCACCCGACTTCAACCCAATTGAGATGGTTTGGGATGTGTTGGACCTCAGAGTGTAGGAAAAGCAGCCAACAAGTGCTCAGCATATGTGGGAACTCATTCAAGACTGTTGGAAAAGGTTTCCAGGTGAAGCTGGTTGAGAGAATGCCAAGAGTGTGGAAAGCTGTCATCAAGGCAAAGGGTGGCTACTTTTTTATTTATTTAATTTTTATTTGACCTTTATTTAACCAGGTAGGCTAGTTGAGAACAAGTTCTCATTTGCAACTGCGACCTGGCCAAGATAAAGCATAGCGATTCGACACATACAACAACACAGAGTTACACATGAAATAAACAAAACATAGTCAATTATACAGTAGAACAAAATAAAACAAAAAGTCTATATACAGTGAGTGCAAATGAGGTAAGATAAGGGAGTTAAGGCAATAAATAGGCCATGGTGGCGAAGTAATTACAATATAGCAATTAAACACTGGAATGGTAGACGTGCAGAAGATGAATGTGCAAGTTGAGATACTGGGGTGCAAAGGAGCAAGATAAATAAATAAATACTGTATGGGGATGAGGTAGGTAGATACAGTGCCTTGCGAAAGTATTCGGCCCCCTTGAACTTTGCGACCTTTTGCCACATTTCAGGCTTCAAACATAAAGATATAAAACTGTATTTTTTTGTGAAGAATCAACAACAAGTGGGACACAATCATGAAGTGGAACGACATTTATTGGATATTTCAAACTTTTTAAACAAATCAAAAACTGAAAAATTGGGCGTGCAAAATTATTCAGCCCCCTTAAGTTAATACTTTGTAGCGCCACCTTTTGCTGCGATTACAGCTGTAAGTCGCTTGGGGTATGTCTCTATCAGTTTTGCACATCGAGAGACTGACATTTTTTCCCATTCCTCCTTGCAAAACAGCTCGAGCTCAGTGAGCTTGGATGGAGAGCATTTGTGAACAGCAGTTTTCAGTTCTTTCCACAGATTCTCGATTGGATTCAGGTCTGGACTTTGACTTGGCCATTCTAACACCTGGATATGTTTATTTTTGAACCATTCCATTGTAGATTTTGCTTTATGTTTTGGATCATTGTCTTGTTGGAAGACAAATCTCCGTCCCAGTCTCAGGTCTTTTGCAGACTCCATCAGGTTTTCTTCCAGAATGGTCCTGTATTTGGCTCCATCCATCTTCCCATCAATTTTAACCATCTTCCCTGTCCCCGCTGAAGAAAAGCAGGCCCAAACCATGATGCTGCCACCACCATGTTTGACAGTGGGGATGGTGTGTTCAGGGTGATGAGCTGTGTTGCTTTTACGCCAAACATAACGTTTTGCATTGTTGCCAAAAGGTTCAATTTTGGTTTCATCTGACCAGAGCACCTTCTTCCACATGTTTGGTGTGCCTCCCAGGTGTCTTGTCGCAAACTTTAAACCACACTTTTTATGGATATCTTTAAGAAATGGCTTTCTTCTTGCCACTCTTCCATAAAGGCCAGATTTGTGCAATATACGACTGATTGTTGTCCTATGGACAGAGTCTCCCACCTCAGCTGTAGATCTCTGCAGTTCATCCAGAGTGATCATGGGCCTCTTGGCTGCATCTCTGATCAGCCTTCTCCTTGTATGAGCTGAAAGTTTAGAGGGACGGCCAGGTCTTGGTAGATTTGCAGTGGTCTGATACTCCTTCCATTTCAATATTATCGCTTGCACAGTGCTCCTTGGGATGATTAAAGCTTGGGAAATATTTTTGTATCCAAATCACGCTTTAAACTTCTTCACAACAGTATCTCGGACCTGCCTGGTGTGTTCCTTGTTCTTCATGATGCTCTCTGCGCTTTTAACGGACCTCTGAGACTATCACAGTGCAGGTGCATTTATACGGAGACTTGATTACACACAGGTGGATTGTATTTATCATCATTAGTCATTTAGGTCAACATTGGATCATTCAGAGATCCTCACTGAACTTCTGGAGAGAGTTTGCTGCACTGAAAGTAAAGGGGCTGAATAATTTTGCACGTCCAATTTTTCAGTTTTTGATTTGTTAAAAAAGTTTGAAATATCCAATAAATGTCGTTCCACTTCATGATTGTGTCCCACCTGTTGTTGATTCTTCACAAAAAAATACAGTTTTATATCTTTATGTTTGAAGCCTGAAATGTGGCAAAAGGTCGCAAAGTTCAAGGGGGCCGAATACTTTCGCAAGGCACTGTAGATGGGCTGTTTACAGATGGGCTATGTACAGGTGCAGTGATCTGCTCTGACAGCTGGTGCTTAAAGCTAGTGAGGGAGATATGAGTCTCCAAATTCAGAGATTTTTGCAGTTCGTTCCAGTCATTGGCAGCAGAGAACTGGAAGGAAAGACGACCAAAGGAGGAATTGGCTTTGGGGGTGACCAGTGAGATATACCTGCTGGAGTGCGTGCTACGAGTGGGTGCTGCTATGGTGACCAGTGAGCTGAGATAAGGCGGGGCTTTACCTAGCAGAGACTTGTAGATAACCTGTAGCCAGTGGGTTTGGCGACGAGTATGAAGCGAGGGCCAACCAACGAGAGCATACAGGTCACAATGGTGGGCAGTGTATGGGGCTTTGGTGACAAAACAGATGGCACTGTGATAGACTGCATCCAGTTTGTTGAGTAGAGTGTTGGAGGCTATTTTATAGATGACATCACCGAAGTCTAGGATCGGTAGGATGGTCAGTTTTACGAGGGTATGTTTGGCAGCATGAGTGAAGGATGCTTTGTTGCAATATAGGAAGCCAATTCCAGATTTAATTTGGATTGGATATGCTTAATGTGAGTCTGGAAGGAAAGTTTACAGTCTAAACAGAAACCTAGGTATTTGTAGTTGTCCACGTATTCTAAGTCAGAGCCGTCCATAGTAGTGATGCTGGACGGGCGAGCAGGTGCGGGCAGTGATCGGTTGAATAGCATGCATTTAGTTTAACTTGCGTTTAAGAGCAGTTGGAGGCCACGGAAGGAGAGTTGTAGGGGTGGGTGTGGAGGTGGTGGGGAGCGGGAGAGGTTGGCCAAAAATGGGGATGAAGCGATCTTTCTAAAATCACAATAGTGACAAATAAGGATACAATCAAATAGTAAAAAAAAAAAATCCCAATCAATATTCACTCAAAGCACTGACAAGTTGTAATAAGATTTAGGCAACTAAGATTGTGACAAATAAATGCAGAAAGTGGTGGGGGCAGGGGGAAATCCATGTCATAAAACATATTTTCCTACCAGGCATAATATGATCAAAGTAAAGCTTATTCTGCCAGTCAGTCTCAAGAGGAGCTAGCTCTTCACAGCCCCCACTCATTCAACAAGCCCACCATCCCATTAACCTCACATTACCATGTCATAATGGTAAAAACATTTATTACCATATCGTGTCGAAACTGAATGTTCTTACTCACATGCTCTGATGCCTGAGGGTCCAGCTGACTCTGAAACACAGGCACAGAAAACTGGATCTTCTTAGGACTGTTGGACTCCATGCTGGACTCCATGTTTGTGGAAAGAGAGCGTAGGAAAGAAAGTAAGAGAAAGAGACGAAGAGAGGGGACTGCGTTGGGAGCAGCTGCACACAGCAGCAGCCTCTCTTCTCTTCTGTTCCTTTCCCTTCCTTATGAGCCCTGGGATAGCTTTACTGGACAGCCCAGCCTGCCTCCCCCTGCCCCCGTCCGAGAGAGAGAGAGAGAGAGAGAAAAGGAGAGGGAGGGAGGGAGAAAAGGAGGGAGAGAGGGAAGGAGGGAGAGAAAGAGAAAAGGAGCAAGAGAGGGAGGGAGAAAAGGAGAGAGAGAGAGGGAGAGGGAGGGAGAAAAGGAGGGAGGGAGGGAGAAAATGAGGGAGGGAGGGAGAAAAGGAAAAAAGGAGAGGGAGGGAGGGAGGGAGGGAGGGAGAGAAAGAGAAAAGGAGCAAGAGAGAGGGAGGGAGAAAAGGAGAGAGAGAGAGAGAGAGAGAGAGAGAGAGAGAGAAAAGGAGAG